>NW_025333882.1:3117500-3500147 GCF_019186645.2 Phyllostomus hastatus
GGGCTCTTTCTGTAAGCATCAGGGACTCCCTTGTAGGACAGATAGTGAGCAGAGGTAGGCAATTAACCAAACTCGAATTATGGGCTTTTTCTTGCTAGTATGGTGTTTCCTGTGATATTGGAACACCTGGCGATATTATCAGACCAGACTTAGGACTGCTGACTTAGCATGTGAGACTTGTCTCCTTTCTCCTCCCTGCCTCGGTTTACTATTTATTCTACCTAATTGGTAAAAGGCGTTTCCTGGCAATCAGGGTGATAAATGCTGGCCAGTGACAGTACTGCAGCCTCAGAGTTCTTCCTATGCTGTCTCCTGCTTCAAAACCACCCAGAATGAAGGCAGGAATTGGGGTGGGGGAAAGAATTGTGAGTCAAAGACTAAAATTGATTAACAATCTAATAGGATTGAACCATTACTATCTGTCTGGCACTACACTAAGAATATTATATAGATTATATTATTTAATCCTCAGAAGATTCCAAGGATGGTTGAGAGTAATCAGATATATTCTTGGCAGGAATAATGAGGAATATTTTGGTGGCTACAAATTTAAGACTAGTTTTTGAATATGGGAACAGTTAATGATCTGGAAAACAGTTGAGTAGTGACCCCCAGTGATAGGAAATGATGAGAGTATATACATTCCTATAGACTAATAAATAAAATTTCAGAAAAAGAAAGAACTACTTTTGCAATTTCCACCAGAAGAATAAAATACCTAGCAATAAACTTGACAAAGGATATGAAGAACTTACATACAAAAAATTCACAAGACATTATTTAAAAATATTGAAGAAGAAAAAAAATGGAAAGGTGTTTCATGTTCATGGATTAGAAGAATCAACATAGTTAAAATATCCACATTAATCAAAGCTTTATTCAGATTTAATGCATTTTTACAATGGCACATTGTACAAAGGTTTAATCTCCAAAATATATAAATAACTTATATGACTCAACACCAGGAAGAAAAACAATTCAATTTAAAAATGGGCAAAGGGCCTGAATAGACACTTCTCCAAGGAGGACATACAGAGGACCCATAGACATATGAAAAGATGCTCAGCATCACTAACCATCAGAGAGATGCAAATTAAAACCACAATGAGATACCACTTCACACTGGTCAGAATGGCCATCATAAACAAAGCAACAAACAATAAGTGTTGGAGAGGTTGTGGAGAAAAGGGAACCCGAGTGCACTGTTGGTGGGAATGCAGACTGGTGCAGCCACTGTGGAAAACAATATGGAGTTTCCTCAAAAAACTAAAGATGGAGCTCCGGCTGGTGTAGCTCAGTGGATAGAGCACGGGCTGCGAACCAAAGTGTCGCAGGTTCGATTCCCAGTCAGGGTACGTGCCTGGGTTGCAGGCCATGACCCCCAGCAACCGCACATTGATGTTTCTCTCTCTCTGTCTCTATCTCCCTCCCTTCCTTCTCTAAAAATAAATAAATAAAATCTTTAAAAAAAATAAAGATGGAACTACTTTTCAATCCAGCAATCCTACTGCTGAGAATATACCCTAAGAATTGCAAAATACTAGTACAAAAGAATTTATGCAGCCCCACGTTCATAGCAGCATTATTTATAGTAGCAAAGATTTGGAGACAGCCTAAGTGGCCCTCAGCAGATGAGTGGATTTAAAAAAAAACAGTTGTACGTTTAGAAAATAGAATACTATGCATCAGAAAAAAAGAATTCCTAACTTTTGCAACAGCATGGATGGAACTGGATACTATTATGCTAAGTGAAATAAGCCAGTTGGTAAAAAACAAGTACCGTATGACAGGGGTGTCAAACTCATTTTCACCAGGGGCCACATCAGCCTCATGGTTGCCTTCAAAGGCTGAATGTAATTTTAGGACTGTATAAATGTAACTATTCCTTAACAGTTAAGTGAGAGCTTGGCATTGCCACTGGGTAGAACAAGGTGCTGGGCAGGATAAAACAAGGTGGAGGGCCAGATTTGGCCTTCGGACCTTGTGTTTGCCACCTGTGCCATATGATCTCACTTATAAGAGGAATCTAATAAGCAAACTAATGAGCAAAATAGAACCAGAGGAATAGAATTATGGAATAGGCTGACAGCTGTAAGAAGGGAGGAGGGAGTTGGCAGCTGATTGAAAGAAGGTGAAGGGATTAGTCAAAGAACATATATGAAGGACCCATGGTCATAAACAAAGGGGTGGGAACTGACTATGGAAGTGGGGTTGGTCTGGGTGGAGAGAGCAAAGGGGGGGGAACGTGAGACAACTGTAATAGCAGGAACAATAAAATATATATTTTTAAATCCTAATGGTATTTTTACAAATGAAATAAAACAGTGCTCACCTCAGCAGCACATATACTAAAATTGGAAAGATACAGAGATAAGCATGGCCCCTGTGCAAGGATGACATGCAAATCTGTGAAATGTTCCATATTTTTCAGAAGGGTTTTCTGTTCATTTGGGTTTTTGTTTCTTGATGTGATTGAAACACAAAAATGAAATAGAACAAATATGATCAGATTTGTATGGAACCACAGAAGAGCCCAAATAGCCAAAGCAATCTTGAGGAAAAAGAACAAAGTTGGAGATATCACACTTCCTGACTTCAAATTATACTACAAAACAACAATAATCAAAACAACATGATATTAGCAGAAAATCAGACACACAGCTGAATGGAACAGGACTGAGAGCCGAGAAATAAACTCATAGATTTGAGCAAATAATTTTTGACAAAAGAGTCAAAAATTTACAATGGAGTAAAGAGAGCCTCTTCAATAAATGGTGCTGGAAAACTTGGAAAGTCACATGCAAAAGAATGAAACTAAAATGCTCTTTGTCACCATTCACAAAAATGAACTAAAAATAGATCAGATACCTAAATATGAGACCTGAAGGAATAAAATACATAGAAGAAAACATAGGTACCAAATTTATAGATCTTGGTCTTAGAATTTAACAAATTGTACCTTAAAAGCAAGGACAGTAAAATTGAAAAGAAACAAATGGGTCTATAATAAACTGAAAAGCTTCAGTACAGTGAAAGAAGCAATCAACAAAACAAAAAGGCAACCAGCTGAATGGGAAAAGATATTTGCAAACTACACCTCCAATAAGGGATTAGTATCCAAAATATATTAAAAGCTCATGCAACTCAACAATAAAACCCTAAATGATCTAATTAATAAATGGACAGAGGACTTTAACAGATACTTCTCCCAAGAAGACATACAAATGGCCAACAGATATATGAAAAGTGGTAGTTTTTAGAGGGTTGGTTGCAATGTAAAATCTCAATCTGTATAATACATTCTATTCTTTGTTAAAATAAAATATAATTGTCTAGCATTTTGAATGGGCCTTCTACCTGTACAAAATTTAGTTGCATCATCCATTAATCATTTGGAAAACACTCGTTTGCCAAATTATGTAGAATTTCCAAATGTGGAGTTTTAATTCTAAAAAGAAATAACATTTTAAAAATGCTGTCACTGTGCTATGAGGTTAACTTCAGTAGGCTTAAATTAGGCCTGAGATGTTTTACTGTATGGTACTAACCTCTGGTCAAGGCATGAAATTTAGTGATTAATAATGTTTTTCTGGTGATGGGTTTGAAGTGAATTTCAGGTTGGTTCATACCAGCTTGTGAGCACTGTGTATTGATAATTGTGAGGTTGATTATTTGTATTTAACTTTGGTGCGATCCCCAGGAACTGGAAGAGCTCTGACATTGGGGCTTGAACATGGAGCAATATTGTGCCTTCATGACCAGCAAGGTGTAAGAAGTCCTGGCTCCAGGTTAGGCTCCCTGATTTGGAGGTGTTCTGCGTACACATCAGTGGTTCCTGATCTGAAAAGCAAAGTTCTGTTAATATTTGCAGATTACTATTGGACAAATCTACTTTGGACAATCTAAGAGAATCAACTGAAAACAATGTGATTTACAAAATTAAGAGAGATTTCAAAAAAGCAGTGAGGTAAGTGGTTATTTTAATAAAAACTGATAATTTTCTTATGCATTGGCAGTATTGGTTAGAAATACATTAAGAAATGAATCTTGCCTCTAATGTATTTTTAAACACCCAAGATAAATCTTACAAGGGTGGCTAAATTTTATATAAAGGAAATTAAAATTTTACTGGTGACTAAAAATGTTCTAAAAGTAGTAAGATATGCTACATCCTTGAATGTAAAGATTTGACATGATTTAGATATAAATTTTACCTTATTTAACCCACACATTTGATTAATAAAACCCATCCAAAACATATTGTATGGAGGTAGCAAGATGGAAAAGACGTTACAAGCAGAGAAAACAACTAATGCAAAGTCCTTAAAGTGGGAATCTGTTTAGTGTGTTCACGAAATAGAAATAAGGCCAGAAATGTTGAAGTGGTGAGAGATGAGGAAAGATTGAATAGACAGACAAGGGCCAAATGATGTAGAGCTTTGTGTGCTGTCTAAATAAACTTGGATTTTATTCTAATTGTAACAGGAAGCCCCAGAAGAATAGCATGATTATTAATTATATTTTAAAAATTTACCCTGGCCATTGGTTGAAGAATAAGTAACTGATAAACAAGAATAGGGACAGGTAGACCAGTTATTAAACCATTATATTATCAAAACAAGGTATGATGGTCACTTGGATTAGAGTGGAGATGTAGAAAGTGGATGGATTTAGGGTGTGTTTTAATAGCAAAATCAATAGTACTTTCAAGAATTGGGTTATGTGGGAAAAGGAAAGAGGGGGAAAGGAATCAAAGATGACTCTTAAGTTTTTGGTCTTAGTATTTGAATAAAAGATGGTGCTATTTATGGAGTTTGGGACAATTGTGAAAAGAGCATGTGTTGGTGGGGAAGTGATTAGTGTCTTGGACATGTTAAGTTTGACATAGTGTAACAGTAAAAAAAAGTGTAATGGTGGGTAATTGTAATCCATCCCAACATTCTTTTGACATTGTTCCTGTAAATGCTGATTCTGAATCATATGTAGCTTATAGATAAACAACATATTTATATCAGAATCCTAGGAACTAACTTCAAAAGATAGACTTTGACCATCAAGCGTCCCAACTCTGGGAGATTTTCTGACCTTCTAATGTAGAGCTAGAATGACATTAAGCCATAATATTACAGAACAGACCTGGGGCGGGGGGTGAATGATATACTATTACTGAGTGGACCCACCCTTGTGCTCTGGGGGTCCCCCACCCTGTACTAGGTTCATCTTGCCTGCTACCAGGAAGAGACATCTCTCAATGCCAGAGATTGGTGAAAAGGAAAGGGATTATTTATTTAAAGAGTTATACTAACTTGAGAGTAATAACTTAATGTCTTCATTGAGATCCCAAAGTTCTTTAGAATACCCCAAAACCTATAGGGAGCCGATCTGCCTGACAATGGCAAATGTAGCCCAGCCCTATTGGAAAGCCTATAGACATGTGGTGGCACACAGGATCAATTCTCCCGTGGGAGACCAGGCCTGCATTACACCTAGGCTGCTTTGAGACTTGCTCTTGCTAAAACTCCCTCACCCTGAGTTGAATCAGCAAAAGCTTACTGCATATCTTTAAAGTAACTTCTTGAAGTCTATGCTGATTCTCCCAAGGACTGAAGTGTAACCAGACCAATTACTCTTACTGTTCCCTTGCATTTGCAACATTTTTTCCTTGTTAATCTGTAAAAAGGAATCAGTAACATCCTTTCCATTGCTATCTGTAAAAAGCAATTACCTAAGACAAACCTGAGTATAATAAATGAAAACCTTTTTTGATATATGCTATTAGAAAGCCAATAAAAGCTTGTCAAGGCAAGGGTTGAGGCGTTCTCCCCTTGAGAGAGTGGCTGTGCCATTCCTTTTCCTCCACAGGATTTGGTAGTTCATGTGAATTTGTTTCATCTCATCCATAATGCTTCAGACACTGCTGGCCAGTGTCCACATCACAAAAGCACAGTCCTTCCTTTCCCCTCTACCCAGTCTGGGGTACGGAATCTCAGAAAAAGAAATATAAGTCCATGGCTCTTTTCTGCCCAAACCAAAAAGATGCCTCATGGCTGCCACACCTGGTCTAAATCCCAGTGCCAATCTTCCACTGCTGCACCATTTCCGACTCCTCCCACAACTGGCCACAGTTGCCAGCATTCCTGTATTTTTCCAGCTTTATTGGGCTGCCATAGTAAGTCTGGGCAGATGTGGCCCTTTGGTGTGGAGCCAATCATCTCCAAGCTCTCACACAGGATCTGTAACCAGGGGGAGTTGCCTCCTAGTTACATCATGTGTTGAAGTCACTCCCATGCCCCTGGCTCAAAGCATGACCACAGCTGTTTAACATATTTATGAAACCAGTTAAAGGTTATAGATATGTTAAACAACTGTTCTAGAGGTTATCTGCAGAAGTTGCTATTCAAAACAACTCTCAATGGCCCTGCTCCATGCGTCCCATCCCCCAGCACAGACGTGTGGGGGTGAGGACATCTTATATATGCATATTTTTCTAATAATTCCTGGACACTGAGTTCTGGACACCATTACAAATCCCTATTTGGACTCCCCCCTTGGCTACACCCTTTTACAATAATAACTAAATAAGAATAATGCAAGCCAGGACATCACTTGCCTTATCAGAATGGACTGTGCTCATCTGCATGTAGAAAACTTCAACTCCTTCCTTTGATCTCTTTGTTCTCTTCCCCCCTACCTCCTTATAAAAATTGCTGCTTGCACTGAGATGTGGAAATGGGCTCTGAGACAAGAGTCTCTTCTCATTTTTCATAAGACCAGCATCTTAATGAACCACTTTTCTTTATATCAGCACCTGCCTCTAGAGTATTGGCTTTCCAAGTAGCAGGCAGCCGACCCTGTGTTTGGTTACAATACCAGTTAGTAAGCCCAGTGGAGATGTTAAGTTGTTGATTGATCATGTTGGTCTGAAATTCAGGGAAGAGTCAGATGCCAGAGATATAAATGTGGAAGTTATCAGGATATTTACAATAATCAAAACCATAAGACTAGATGAGAAAAACTAAGAGAAATTGTACTTGGGGAAGAGAAGGGGAACAAGGGCAGAACCACAGATCTCAGAGACTTAACACAATGGAAACTTATTTCTCACTGATGCTGCACATCTAATACTCATTTGGGAAAGCACCAGGCTCTGTGCTCTGTAGTTAGTTGGGGATCTAAGCTGGCTAACCAGCCCATCTGCAATATCTCCTGTTATCATATCAGAGTAAAAGAAAGCGATACACATTTTTTTTTTGTTTTTAACTCATTGTCCAGAACAAATCACCTGAAGGAGCCAGGAAGTACGAACTTCCCATATTCACAAGGGTATAGTGCTGGGAATCTTTGGCAAATGCATTTATTTGACTGCCACACAAGTTTCCATTTCTAATGTCCATTTATTGTTTCTTTTCTCTTTATTAAACCCTGAGACAAGGTCATTTGCTTTTAGTAAGAGGGAATGATTTGAGGACAAGTGTTTGGGTAAGATATTGTTCTACTAAATATTAAAGTGAATATTAGTAAGAAACAATGATCATTGAGTGCCCATTTAGGATTTGTAGTCAGTAATGTAATGTGGGATGGGGCAGAGGAGGGAGGTTCCTTTAGGTCTTCTTGGGGGAGATGAGAATTACCTAACCATTCAAAATTATGAGGAAAATCCTTTCAGGCAGAGGGAACAGCAACTATAAGGTTGTAAGGTAGGAAAGGGCTTGCTTACTGTGTCAAGAGTTTACTGAAGAAGATCCTAGTAAGAGAAGAGCTCAGGGAGGAAGGCAGCCTATGAACCCACAAGCCTCTATGGACTTGGAAAGAGTTTGGATTGTATTCTAAGAGAAATAGAAATCTGTTAGAGAGATTTAAACCAGAGGAGTGACAGTATCTGATTTTTACTTTTGAAAGATCACTCTATCAGTGATGTGGAAAAGGGGTATGAGTGGAAAAGGTAGCTCAGTCTACAGCCATCTAGAGAAGAGATGTAGAAAGCAATAGGTAAGACCTCATGTACACTCTAGAGGTAGGATAGGCATAACTTAGTGATGGGTTTTATATGGAGTGGTGACACCCAAAGTTACCTGGCCTAAGAGGTAGCCTCAGGGTTTGAATTTGAGCTTACAGTAAGGATTAACAACATGAACTTTCACCTAGATAGCCTTGATTTGTTGTCCTGTGTCTGGAAAATGAATAGAATGTACTTCATGAGGTTGGTGGGAGAAATATATTAGTTGGTGTGAGATATTTCAAAGTAAACTAATACATTTAGAATTAATATAATTGGTGATTAGTTGAAGGATACTAAGGCTTCTCATTAGAGGAAAGATACTGTACTCAAATAGCTTTTGAGAAAGCAGATATTTGCATGTGGCAGGATACTCTCACATCAGGTCACCCATGTATCTCATTAATCTATAATGGTTCCATAAGTAAAGCCAGAAAAATCTAATTTTGGTGGCAACTCTATGGGAAAGTATTGGTCTTAGATTGATACCTTTCATAGAATTGTTTCAAAAACAATACAAAATAAATTTCTTATTTTAAAGTTAGAAGAAAAAATATATTAAATGTATTTTCTTTTCATATTTCTGGAACTTAATTCTAAGTTCTAGACAATTCAAACCAATCTTACAAACCAATTGTGTGTTCAAAGTGACTGAATGTTGGGTGACTGTTTAAGAACCCAGATGTCATATTCACATTTGGCACAAATCTCAAAGGGGAAATTAGTTCATTTGGTAGATTAATACTATAAGTCTTTGTTTCCAAGAAATGCATAATATTTGGGTAAAAAGTGTTGAATTTAGATAGTCATTCACCTTTTATGTCTACATCTTGTCAAGCATCCAGATATGTTTAAGCAAACAGATGTCTAAGGAAATTCTGTTTTTATCTGGGTATTTGGTATCAAGTAACTTCTTTTTTAAAAAAGATTTTATTTGTTTATTTATTTTTAGAGAGAGAGGAGGGAGAGAAACATTGATTGGTTGTCGCTCACAAACCCCCAGCCAGAGACCTGGCAATGTAGGCATGTGACCTGATGGGGAAACAAACTGGCAAACTTGTGGTTTGCAGGATGACGCCCGACCCACTGGACTGAGCTATACCAGTCAAGGCTAGCATCACATAGTTTCAATCTGGCTGTCTGTCAAAAGACATGCTTTCTTTCAGAATTCTATACACCACGTTTTAGTTGCCTTATAACAGCAGTTGATAAGACATGTCAGTCAACCTGGGGTTAATTGTGGACTCCTGAAGTTGACATTGATTCTGAAGTAATGAAAGATTTCCAGACATCTCAAAAAGCCAGTGATAAGAGACATACAATTTGTAGTTCTGTCATATCATGAAGCTATATATTTTTAACAAGAAAAGGCTTAAAGAATAATCTCCATTGTAGTTTGTAAATAAAATCTAAATAAGTAGATGCATCATTTCCAATAAGAGTTATGGTTGCATTAGTAAATAAAATGATTCTACTTTTACAGTATCTTAGATAAAATTAATGGTGGCCAAGATGTGAAGAAAATTAGTGTCTTTTGATAGAGGATTGGATAAAGAAGATGTGGTACATATATTCAATGGAATACTACTCAACCATAAAAAAATACAAAATGCAGCCATTTGAAGTAAATGGAGGACCTTGAGAATATTATGTGAAGTGAATAAGTCAGTCAGAAGAAGCTAAAAACCATATGATTTCATTCATATGTGGGATATAAAATTGAAATTCATGGATATAGACAGCAGTATGGTGGTTATCAGAGGGAAGGGGGTGGGGGGTGTCTAATATGTAGTGCGGGAAGATGGTTTGACTTTGGGTGGTGGGCAACAGTGCAATATATGGATCTTGTGTCATAGAAATGTACATTTGCATCCTATATCATCCTGTTACCAATGTCACCCCAATAAACTTAATAAAAATTTTAAAATAAATAATGTAACCATTTTTAGAGATATTAACATTTCTTATTGTAGTAGTTGAGAAGAGCAAACTATGTAGTAGCCATTTATTATTTTTCCTCAAAAGTCTTTTTATTTGTTTATTTTAAAATATATTTTATTGATTATGCTATTACAGTTGTCTCATTTTCTCCCCTTCACTCCCCTCCACCTTGTACACCCTCTCCCACCCACATTCCCCACCTTTAGTTCATGTCCATGTGTCATAAGTTCTTTAGCTTCTACATTTCCCATACTATTCTTGCCTTCCCCCTATTTTCTATCTACCATCTATGCTACTTATTCTCTGTACCTTTTCCCCCTCTCTCCTCCTCCCACTCCCCTGTTGCTAACCCTCCATGTGACCTCCATTTCTGTGGTTCTGTTCCTGTTCTAGTCGTTTGCTTAGTTTGCTTTTGTTTTTTGTTTTAGGTGTGGTTGTTAATAATTGTGAGTTTGCTGTCATTTAACTATACATGTTTTTAATCTTCTTTTTCTTAGATAAGTCCCTTTAACATTTCATATAATAAGAGCTTGGTGATGATGAACTCCTTTAACTTGACCTTATGTGAGAAGCACTTTATCTGCCCTTCCATTCTAAATGAAAGCTTGGCTGGATAGAGCAATCTTGGATGTAGGTCCTTGCCTTTCGTGACTTGGAATACTTCTTTCCAGCCCCTTCTTGCATGCAAGATCTCTTTTGAGAAATGAGCCAACAGTCTGATGGGAACTCTTTTGTAGGTTACTGTCCCCTTATCTCTTGCTGCTTCTAGGATTTTCTCCTTCATTTTTATCTTGGATAATGTATTATGATGTGCCTTGATGTGTTCCTCCTTGGGTCCAATGTCTTTGGGACTCTCTGAGCTTCTTAGACTTCCTGGAAGTCTATTTCCTTTTCCAGAATGGAGTTCTCCTTTATTATTTGTTCAAATAACTTTTCCACTTGTTGCTCTTCCTCTTTCTCTTCTGGTACCCCTATAATTCGGATGTTGGAACATTTAAAGATGTCCTGGAGGTTCCTAATCCACTCCTCATTTTTTTGAATTCTTATTTCTTCATTCTTTTCTGTTTGGTTGTTTCTTTCTCCCTTCTGGTCCACTCCATTGATTTGAGTCCCAGTTTTCTTCCCATCACTATTGGTTCCCTGTGCACTTTCCTTCATTTCACTTAGCATAACCTTCATTTTTTCACCTAATTTGCAACCAAATTCAACTAATTCTGTGAGTATCCTGATCACTAGTGCTTTGAACTGTGCGTCTGATAGGCTGGCTATCTCTTGGTCACTTAGTTGTATTTGCTGTGGAGCTTTGATCTGTTCTTCCATTTGGGCCATTTTTTTTTTTTTGGTCTCATCACACATGTTATAACATATGAGTGGTGGAACCTTAGGTGTTCACAAGGTTGGGGCGCCCCAGTTGCTGGGTTGTGATGCTGTATGTGGGGGTGGAGTCTGAGTGGGAACAACGTCGCCTGCTCCGCTCTGATTTCAGTCCCTTAGGCCACTTCCCCCAAGCAAACTGGGCCTTTCTGGTGCTAATTCCCATGTGGGTGGGCTTGTGCACGTTCTAGGACCCTATGCGTCTCTCCAACAATCTCTCCTGTGAGCCTGGGAGTCTCTCCTGGCACCTCAACCCCCACAGGTGTTTTCAATCAGTGCCTTGAGGCTCTATTTCATGGCGCTGGGACCCTGGGTTGCACGGTCTGTTTCCCCCTGGTTTATCTGCACACGAATGTGGGACTGCCCAGTCAGCTAGCTTCTTTGTGCACCGTACCTCACTTCTCAATCACCACCTCACTGGGTCTGCCCATTGCCACCCCACGAATTCGGTCTGCCAGTTGCTGCCTGCACACCCAGGGTCCGCCTGCTGCGGTCTTGTGCGCCCGGTGCCTCCGTATTTTGTGCCAAGACCCCTCTCTGCCCAGCTGCCCAACTCTGCCCTTCCTACTGGTCTGGATGAATGTATTTTAACTCCTTGGTTGTCCAACTTCCATACAGTTCAATTTTCTGTCAGTTCTGGTTGTTACTTGTTTCTAAATTGTTGTTGTCCTTATTTTCATTGTGTGAGGAGGCACAGTGTGTCTACCTATGCCTCCATCTTGGCTGGAAGTACCTCCAAAAAGTCTTTTGAAAATAGTCACTACGTATACAAGGCCTGTCCAGAAAGCATCCAGCCATGTAATATGAAACATAGAGACATTTACTGAAGAAGATACAAGAATTGTTATACATAGTACAATGATGCCTCAGTCCTCTTCAAAGTAGGCACCTTAGGACCTTACACAGTTCTCCCAATGGCCATCAGCTATACTGTCAAATTTTCCTGAGTCTGGGGTGTCCAAACTTTTGGTGTCTTATACTACACTGGAAAAAGAAGAGATGTCTTGGGGCCACACATTAAATACACTGTAATACATAATCACACAAAGACCTCATAATATTTTAAGTAAATTTATGATTTTGTGTTGGGCCACATTCACAATCATCCTGGGCTGCATGTGGCCCATGGACCGCAGGTTGGACACCTCTGTATATGGTCAGAAATCTCTTTTCTTTCTAAGGTGATTTTAGTTTTGGGAAAAGCCAGAAGTCACAGGGTGCCAAATATAGGCTGTAGGGGGCTGAGTCACCTGAGTGATTTGATGTTTTGCCAAAAAACTGCACAAGACATGATGCATGAGTGGGTGTGTTGTCATGTAGAAACTGCTGATCAAAAGTTGCCCATAGCTGCAGGCTTCTAAATCATCTGAATAGTTTTTGTGGAGGAATGTTCAAACTTAATGCAAAACTTGATGCAGATTCATTGTTCTACTTGCTCACTGATTCTGAATGCGATGGCCACACAGTATGCATGCTCCCTCAGCAGTATCTACTACCTGCACTGAGTAGTAGAGTGAAATCATCATTGTTCACACACGTACATTCCAGTCCATTTTCCTTGGCTGCCAGGTTACATTGATGTCATACAAACCATTCTTGTTATATTACCAATGACTGAACTTTTTCTGGATGAACCTTGTACATCCTCCTGGGCATTAAATTCTTTTTGGTGCCACTTGTATGTTGAGGAGTCTCAATGTGGGAAAGTAAAAACATAAGGTGCTTTTTACCCAAATTTGTTATCCAAGTGAGTGAAGTTACACCCACATTTCCCACTGGAAAATAGCTCCCTTCCTACCACATTGGTCATATTCCTTACCTTAGCATTCAGTGTCAGATACTAGCACACTCATTCAGTAAGCAAGGTTCAATCTTGTTGTTTTTTTATTTCTTATAACAGACCAGTGGATCTCTTCCTTCTTTCCTTCCATTCCTTGGAGAAGTTAAAAAGGGAGGGCCAAATATTTAAAGAGATGCCCGCTGGGGGCAGGTTGTTTGGTGATTGATGCAGACTCTGTCCAGCAGTGTCTGCGGTATTGTGGATGAGAGGAAACAAATTTACAAAGACTACCGAAGTTCTGTGGAGAAAAAGGGACGGCATGGCCACTTTCTAAGGGAGAGCACCTTGGCCACTCTCAAGAGGAGAGTGCCTCGACCCTTGCCTTGACAAGGGTTTTATTAGCTTTCTAATAGCATATATCAAAGAAGGCTTTCATTCATTATATTCGGGTTTGCTTTAGGTAATTACTTTTTACAGATAGCAATGGAAAGGATGTTACTGATTCCTTTTTACAGATTAACAATGAAAAAATGTTGCAAATGCAAGGGAATGATAAGAGTAATTGGTCTGGTTACACTTAATCCTTGGGAGAATTAGCACAGACTAAAGGGAGTTACTTTAAAGATATGCAGTAAGCTTTTGCTGCTTCAACTCAGGGTGAGGGAGTTTTAGCAAGAGCAAGTCACAAAGCAGCCTAGTTATAATACAGGCCTGATTTTCCATGGGAGAACCAATCTGTGGGTTTGGCATCCTGTGTGATGCCATGCGCCTATTGGGCTTTCCAATAGGGCTGGGCTACATTTGCCATTCCATGCAGACAGGTTCCCTATAGGTGATAAGTGCTGTTGGAATTCATTATCGGTGGATTCAGTTAGGTTGTGTGGTGCACTAACATGTCTCCATGGTAACAGATTATTCCCTTCAATTCTGTTAGGCTTTGCAGTCCTTGGACAGCTTTATTCTGATCTTCTGGGGACATCGTGCTGAATTCTCTGATGTACCGGGTGGCCCTGACAAATCTATAGCTGCAAAGTGTCCACTTTTCTGAGGCCAACTCTTAAAACTTCAGGCACTTTGGGATCTATTCCACATCTCTTAGGGACTAGGAAGGGGGTGGCTGGCAGTTCTCCACCATCTCATCTTTCTTTTATTTTATTTTTCACTGTTACAGTAGCCAAGAAACTTTTCCAAGTCCATGGTAAGCAGACATCAAATTAGAGAGGAAATGCTGGTTTCCTAGCATAAACCTTTAGTCTTTACAAGTAACCCCTGAAGACTTCCTGTTCGGCCTGAAGGAAGGAAGCCCCCTCCAAAGGAAGAACAGCTTTTCTTAGCAGCACTGCAGTCCCCAGTGGGTGGCCTTCTTTTCTGTAGACTGAAGATAGCATGGTGGGAAGGAATTATGCAAGAGGGCAGTTCACAGTGGAACCCATTATCTGACCATCTTAGTAAGCAAAGTGAGGCAGTGACTGGCCTAGCAACAATGAATTCAGAATGTAGGACCTTAGCAGCATTTCCTTAGCAAAGAGCACACGGCTCTGTTACAGTGATTAGCTTCACAGTGACTGCTCATTATGGACCTGGTTGCTTGAGCCTACATGTGGAACAATATAAGAATGTGTTTAGGTGCCCAAAACATCTGGGTTGCTACATCAAATCCTGTTTAGAACAGGGTGGTACATAAATGATTCATAATTTATCAACACTTTATTTTCACTATGTATGTACTCTTAATTGATGGAAAAATAACAAAAACTATTATGATTAATAATAACACTATTATTCTCCCTGTCAATGATGAGTGCTTACATCTAAATCAAGGTGCAAATAAGCACAAATACTCCTGCTGAGAAGTGCAATTATTTCTTTACCTTTTAACTGTGTTTGTACCATATACACAATCATTTTAAAAATACCATTTTCTTTTTTGTTTGCAGAGCTAACACGTCTTTCAAGAGACCAGTACGTCGTTCTACTGCTGTGGAGTTAGAGCTCTCATAGCCTCAAGTCTGTTCTGTGCAACCGTCTCTGAGCTCTGGAGTCAAGGTTGTTGGAATACAGCCATGTAGGGAGAGTCTGATAAGGTGCCACATGTCAGAAAATAATTTGTCAAATAAGAAAATGCCTTCCTCTATCTTAATCCCTTGTCATTATCTATGCCAGCAATTTTCAACTTATGTACTGCAAGAATTTTTAAAACATGCAGTACCAAAATCCCTTCATCTTTCTCATTGCTGTTCTCAACCCCTCCCTCCAAAAAGAAAGACTCATGGATGCAGACAACAGTATGTTGATTGTCAGAGGGAAGTGAGAGTGAGAGGAGGTAGAAGAAGGTAAAGAGGGGATAAATGGTGATGGAAGGAGACTGGACTTGGGGTGGTTATCTCACAATACAATGTACAAATGATATATTATAGAACTGTACACCTGAAACCTATATAATTTTATTAACTTGTGTCATGACGATAAATTCAATGAAAAAATATGCAATACCTGACTGGCCTTTTTTTCCCTTAGATTTTCAAATAAAATATAACAGCAGCTAACATAACAATAGCTGTGCAGTGTGAATGAATAAAAATTATGCTTATTTTTTGTCAGCTCAGCAAAAAAGACATTTTTTGGTGTGCTGCAGAATTTTACTAATTCATTTATGTGTGCCATGAGATTAAAAAATGGTTGAAAGTAGTTGATATATGCCAATGATATGTGTGAATTGACCTTGTCTCAAAACAAAACTTAATTTTTAAAAACCACTTTCATTAACAAAAGCCTAATTGTTTTAAAGTAACTTTTGCTTACTGGAAAATTCAGTCTCTCAAAATATTAGAATTTTCTGTTTTGTTTTGTTTTTAAGTAATCATTTTACTTTAGAATATATTTATAGAAAACTTCTAGGAAAAAAGGGAAAATAGTACAGAGAATTTTCAGATGCGCCATGTTCAGTTTCCCCTATTATTAGCATCTTGCATAAGTATGGTATGTTTGTTATAATTAACCAATATTAAGACGTGAGTCTTAATCTGTAGTCTATTTGTTATTCAGATTTCCTTACTGTTTGCTTACAGATCTTTTTTCTCTTCTAGGATCCCACCTAAGATATTATGTTACATTTGGTCACATCCTCTCCTCAGGCTGCTCTGGGCTATAACAGTTTCTTAGCTTTTTTTTTTTTTCATGATCTTGATAATTTTAAGAAGTACTGGTCAGATATTTATAAAAAATCCCTCAGTTGGGGTTTGTCTACTTTTTTTCCCTCTTAATTAGAATGGGTTATGTGTTTTGGAGAACACCTCAGATGTAAAGTAGCTTTTTATCCAATACAGTACAATTTATCACTGTCAGTCCTAACTTGACCAATTGGCTGAGGTAGCATTTGTCAGGTTTCTCCACTAAAGTTACTCTCCTCTCCCCACTTTTATTACTGTATTCTATGGAAAGTCACTATGCACAGCTCATACTTAGAGAGGGGAGTTATAATGTGTAAATACAGAAATCTAAAATATTTCATTATGTAGTGATACTATATTACATTGAATTCAAATTAATGTCTTCAACATGGTTCACTCCAGCTTCCTCCTACTGCTTATCTATAACTTCCCAGACCAACAGTGAGAATCTAGCTTCCACCATCCACTATTCATTTACAGTAGCCTTCCCTTATCCTTGGGGAATCTGTTCCAAGACCTCCAGTTGATGCCTGAAACCACAGATGGTATTAACCTTATGTATACTATCTTTCTACCTGTACATAGATAACTTTTCACTTAAAGAAAACACTTTATGGCTTCTCTCTGGCATATTTGAATTGCTAGTATCACTGTTCTTGAGCTTTGGGCCCATTATTAAGTTAAATAAGGAGTACTTGAACACAAGCACTGTGATACCATGACAGTCAATCTGATAACCTAGATGGCTGCTAGGTGACTAAGAGGCAGGAATGTTGACAGCATGCATATGCTGGTCAAAGAAATGATTCACACCCAGTGCTAGATAGATCAGGATGGTGCAAGATTCCATCACACTACTCAGAAAGGTACGTAATTTAAAAGGCACATAATTTAGCAATTATTTATTTATGGAATTTTCCATTTAATATTTGCTGATTGTGGTTGACCACAGGTACCTGAAACTGAGAAAAGCAAAATTGCAGATAAGGGGGACTATCATACTTACTTGGTTAATTTCTGTACTAGTGTCTAATGGTATCAGAAGTGTTCATCTGTACCTCAAAATCTCAGGTTTTAAAAATGAAAACCATTTCCCTTTGGTGATTTCACACCTGAGATTTTGCCAGTACCAGAAAGAACCAATGCCTTTGTCCTAGAGTGGAGTGGAGCACTCTTGGATTACCTCAGGACATCTATAAAGAAGGGTTTGCTAAATAGTGAGCGAGTGCAAAGAAGTAACTCTTCCATAACAAATGACAGGAGGAGTGGGATGAGAGCGGGCCTGAAGAGCTCAATTATCACAGAAAGAGTGGGTGTAGGGAATTTCCACAATGGACAGAACAGTCAGTATCATTAGAATGCACAGGGACCATCCTAATGCCTTGGTCATCTCTAAGTACATTACCCAGTGAGCTTGCCCACTGGTCATGAACAGAAAGCCTATGTGTAAATATTAAAATGCTCGAGGCACAAGTTCATTTGATATACTTGAAATGCAGCAAGAAGCAAGGGGAAGAGAAGAAAGGAACACTATAACCCACTGAGGAGAGGGTGCCTGCAGAGTGGAAGGATATATGCCCTGAGTCTGGTGCACACATACTCATGTGTCCTGTCTGTCCCTTCACTTCACCAGCTTTCCCCAATGTGAGTGTGGTCATGGACTGCAGCTGGGGTTCAAGTAAAGGGCTTGCAAACAGGGACCCAAGGCCAATAATACATACTTGCTTTAGCAGAGAGTCACAGCTACAAGTACCCACAGACACAGCTGTGGCTTGCCAGTGGTCTAATGGACAGCCATGGGCTCTCCTTGTATTTTTGGTACAGGACACATGAAGGTGAAGGGTGTCACTACTAGGGGCTAACTTAAGACTTCTTGAATATTGTCATCTTTCCATCCCTTCCAATTTATGTTCACACACAAATGCTCTACTTACTTCACTGTTCAATATTTCTCATAGGTTCCTGAGAAATATTAAATATTTACTAGTTATGCTTAAGCCATCTCATGAGTTTTATTCATCCCATTTCTGTCTTCTGTAGCAGAAATCAATGTTCTCCAAAATACAGCATTGCACAGACACATTACATAGCCAAAGAAAACGTAATTAGAATAGATGTTACAAGTGCAACTAAGGTCCCCTTTCAGGAAATGGGGCTCAAATAATATTGAATAGATAGATTAATTGAGAAGTTAAAAATATTGAAAGTATCAGAAGTCCTTCTGAATGAGAACATGGCATTTTGATTCAAATGCTATATATTGATCAATTTATTCTGAAGATCTAAAAGTTTACCATGATAATCTCTTATTTTTCTTTCTAAAAAGTTTACAAAAGACTTCAAAAGGCTTCCCATTAGGGAGTAATGTAGAAGGGAGGAACTAAGTACTGTCAGGAGGATTGCTGGTTTCCTGATATTAAGGGATCTGAGATTTATTTTTTCTCTTCAATGGTGTCTGCAGACACCTTTGTCCAAGCACAGGCTTTAGGAAAAGTCACAAAATTGTGGTCTGGAAGGGTGATATTGCATCATTCACCCCTCCCTATAATTCATTCATTAGTTTTTATTCCTCTTCTACTTTATAAAAGTGTACTTTTATAATTTTTTAGGAAAAATTATAATTTATTCAAACCCAAAAGAAAACAAAACAGTTCATTCAATTTCTCCCACACCATATCTGGCAACCATAAATCTATTCTCGGTATCTATGAATTAGTTGAGGTCTTATGTTTGTTTTTTTTTTTAGATTCCATATATAGAAGAGATTGTACAGTATATTTTTTTCTCTGTTCGATTTATCTTATTTAACATTATGCCCTCAAGGTTGATCCATGTTGTTGCAAATGACAAGGTTTCATTCTTTTTATGGCAGCACAATATCCCATTATATATGTGCATTTATGTATACACATATGAGCTCTTTTAACTCATTCATCCATTGATAGACATTTAGGTTATCTCCATATTTTGGCTATTATGCATAATGTTAGTATGACCACAGAGGCACAGATATCTTTTTAAGTTAGTATTTTTCTTTTCTCCAGATAAATATTCTGAAGTCAAATTGCTGGATTAAATGGTAGTTTTTCCATTTGTCTTTTAAGGAAATAATCTCACAAGATCATTCTCTTTATAATAATCTTTATTCTAAAGTATTCTTGTCAATTTTTATAACCCCATTTAGCATCTTCTAGATATTTGTGATATAGAAGTGCCAAATCCTTTTATGGAGACATTAAAATTTGTCCCTTCTGCCTCCTGATAGGATTGGGGCAATCAGAGCTGGCTTCATGGAAGAGTCATGCTTGAATCAGGCCCTGATAAGTGCAGTAGAATTTTCACCAACCGTGAAGATGGACAATGGTGTACTGAGAATAGCAGCAGCCCGAGCACAAGAAGGAGAGTGCCCAGCATGTTTGGACAAGATGATTAGGCTGCTATGTGAAACAGGTTGATATCAACAAACCTGCAATGGAGTGAGTAAAGTTTGGGTGCTCTGCATGTTTAGAAACCCAGACTGTAAGCTGGGCCCAGTCAGACCCAGAGGTACATATATAGTTTTCTGGGTTCACATAGTAATCACATAGGCATTATAGCAGATGTAAAATTACTCTGTTACCCAATGTGTGAGAGAAGCATGTGTATCATATTCTTTTAGGTGTCTTGCAAACACCATTGGGAAAGAGAAACTCTAGAGTTGGAGATGAGTGGCCAATGCTACAAATCCAGAACAAAAGGTGTCAAGATTTCCTGACCTATAGGGAGAGTTCTGGGAGCTTCACACATTCTGTTCTCTCATGTATTTCTCACGACAACCCCAAATGTTATGTCTATATGATTATCCTTTCCATTTTATAAATAATGAAACTGAAACCTAGAGAGGATAACTCATCAGCCAGGTCATATAGCAAGTAGGTAGTTGAGACTAGACTCAAAACTTATATCCTAAACTATTATTATATTCTTTCAACCACATTTTTAAATTATTGTCAAAGTAATCCAGAAATGTTCACAATGAGGAAATTGAGAATCTTCTAAGTTAAAATATGGTGCCTGAGACCTAGTTTCTACCAAATAAAGGAATGTTGAGTAAGTGAATAATTGATTGAATGAATGAATAAATGAATGCAAGAGTTTCCAATTAAGAAGGAAAATTGTCTTGGCTCTGAAAGGCTAGGAGCATTAGAAGACATAGGAAAGAAAAAGGAGAAAGAACACTTTTTATTTTCACATCCTTGGGTGTGAAAATAGAATGAATATTTTTTAAAAATTGCATAAAGCCTAAGGAAAATTCTTTCAGATGAACTTGCTGATTTTCCATTTCTCTTACAGAAAAATGTGTATATGTGTGTGGTCAGAGACCAGGACACTTTCAAAAGCCATTGATCACTACTTTTGATTTTTCTTTCTGAGATTAGGGTTTTTCCTGGAAACCCATTTTTAGCAGTCTACACGGTTCAAAATTATCGATGTCTTTTTATGTCCTGCAAAGTCTTGCACCTTCAGGAACATGCATTTTGATGAGGAGAAGCTAGCTGCAAGCTTATGCTTCAACAGCAGTATTTAGTAAGTACTCACAACATCCTTACATTGAAAACACAGTGGATTGTTTTGACTGCATAAAGGTAATTGGGAAGATAACCACACTTACATTAGTCTCAAATTGTCAATTCAGTAGTCATGTGAACTCACAGTTCAGAAATCATGGGAAGGTATAGGAAGACTAGATTTGTGGTCATTGCTTTTCTCAATATTTGGTGAATATTTGTATATTTTTTTTGTTTTAGTAAACCTATAAGCCTCTTAAAATTAACATGGAATTTCATTAACCACGTTTTAGAGAAGTTTTATATCTTAAAATGTTTTTTTTTCTCATTATATTTTGTTATACAATCTTCCTGGAACTAGAGAGACTGCCCCAACCTGTGCTAGTCAATTCTTAGACATAATAGAAATCTTAGCAGAAGGTATTACTTTCATATGGAGTGCAACCTATCCCCAGTCCATACCCCCAACAACCTTCTTCATCTAACTTGCCCATTAAGCCAAATATTTCCCCTTCTCTAAATCCTTCCAGAGCCAGGACCAGGTACTAGACAACTAGAGACCACCCCTGTAGCTCAGAGTGTGTGGGAATTATTCAAATGAGCCACTGTAAACTGTTTACTCTGCCCTGCTTTGCCTTTCCTGCAGAAACCCCAATAAAGGCTCTGGTCTAGGCTTTCCCTTCACTCCTGTTTCTGCTCCTAAGCAGAACTGGGTGCTTCCCCTATGGCCCTGTGTGGAATGGAATGTCTGCTTCTCTCCAGATGTGGGATGTAAGTAATAAATTATTTTTTCAGTGGAATTGGCCTCTTCATATTGTCACCCATAAATTGAAATACCATTGGTACTTAAAAAAACAACAACAAATAAATGGGGACACTTTAAAATGAATCTAGAGCTGCCATGACAAAGGAACTGCCTTGCATGTCTTATGTCTGAAACCTTTGGAATATTAAAAGTGAAAAATAACCTTTGGACTGGGACTAAAGCAACTCTGTACCCCAAAGAACTGTTTCTAAAAACAAGAAGAAAGCAATTATGGCTACTGTACTGACAACTACTGGAATCAGAATGAAAAATATTCTTTAGAGTAAGCATCATTGTGGTATGTTTTCTGCAGGGGAGAAGACGGGAACCTTTTTGATAGTATCAACAATGAAAATAAAGTTAAAAAAATAAAAGAAATGCTTTCCTTCTATTGATACAATTTTTCCCCTTCCCTTTCTCATAAATACTCATTACTTTTGTCTCCTAATTGGTATACTATTTGAGCTTCTGCCTGAATCAGTGATTCCCAAATAACTATTCTTTATTTTATTTTATTTTATTTTATTTTTATATTTCATTTATTTATTTTTAGAGAGAGGGGAAGGGAAGGAGAAAAAAGGAGAGTAACATCAATGTGTAGTTGCCTCTTGTGTGCCCTCTACTGGGGACCTGGCCACCTGCAACCCAGGCATGTGCCCTGACTGGGAATCAAACCAGTGACTTTTTGGTTCACAGGCCCATGCTTAATCCACAGAGCTACACCAGCCAGGGACCAAATAACTATTATTATTGGCCTCAAATAAATGCTTGTTGCTTTTCATTCTGAAAGGCCTTGTATTTTTAAGTTAACAGTACAAAGGAGACAGGAATGTGTTTGGGAAAGCTGTGATAGGTTCACATATAGAGTTGTGGTAATATATATTGATAGATATCCATGTTATAAGTAACATATCCATGTTACTTATCCATATTTTATTTCAAAATTTGGGAGAGTTTAGCTGTATTGACAAAGGGAAAAAAGTGCAAAAGATGTGAATACAATTTGACCTATAAATTTAGTGTTTTTAATAATAAAATAGGAAAAGGAGAGATTACTAAAGCATATTTGCACAGATCTTTAATGCTTTCTTAAGCTACAGTTTAAAAAGCAAAAGCTACTAAATGTTATTACCAAAGATCAAACCCATACTAGAAAGTACAAAGCAAGAAAAGTGGTGTGTGTGTGTATACGCATGTGTGTGTTTAGAAAGGCTTATCTTGAACAAACTTCCAGCCTGATAACTCTATCCTTGATATGAAAGTATAAAACCACCTAATAGCAGAAGGAGAAGGTACTAAAATTTAGTTCACAGTTGAAGTTTTCACAAACTATCTGCAATGAAAATTTATCATGAAAACCTTTTGTGTGAGACATTTTAAATTTGACTAACACCATCCTAAGTCCATGTTTGTTCACATAAAATGTATAAATGTTTTGAAATTCATTAGCCACATTAATCCTAAATTCAGGTGACCATATATCCCAGCATAATTATCAATATCAGTCTCTTTCACTCTCAAAAGTGTGCAAGTTTGGACAAAAATTAAAACAAAATTGTTACCAAACCAAAAATGAGGGGTTGGCTGCCTGAAACCACAAAAGCCAGACTTGTGAACCAGTTGCTGGTGAGAAAAAGAAAGAGGGTTTTATTCAGATGCTGCACAATTTGGAAGAATGGAGGACTCTTGTCTCAAAGCCTACCTCCTCTACAAAACCCAGATGAAGTCCAACAGCCTTCAGCAAAAACAAAACAAAAGAGTGTCCAGAGATTTCTGTTTCCATTAAAAATACAGTGCTTTGGAGCTGGCAAGCAGCTGCTAAGGGTCATCATTATAGTTTAGCTTCTTCCCAGTATATCTTGCAGTACATTTCAAGCTCCCTCCTGGAACCCACATGTGGGGCCTGCAAATACATCTGGCTAGTGTGCTCACCAGGTGGATGAGAGAGCATTCTTTGTTCCACTGGCTCTATATAAGCTTGGGACCCACCAGGTGTTTTCTCAAGCTTCAGGTAGGTCCTCCTCCTGAACAATCCCTTTTTCCCCAGGCTCAACTGACAGGCCTCTTTGGTCCAGCACCTCCCCTGCCACCATTTTAACTTCTATGGCCATGTGCCTGCTTTCCCTGGTATCACCCTCAATCTGGCACAGGAATGGGGTAGAAGAGCCTCTTCTTTCCAATTATACTGCTAGTCCTGCAAGTGCTCAGTGCAGGAACATCCTCCAGCTGCCATCTTGGCCAGAGTGGAACCCTCTGGACCTCCTCAGCTCTTGGGGGGAACATCCACAAGGTGTGGCTTGGTTACCCAGGGAGTGCAGTCTCATGCTAGAAGATGCTAGAGTGGTGCCACAAAACTCCATGTCCTCACGATAGCCATGGGCAGCTCACAAAGGTATTTTTTTGTCCAGATGCATGCCCTCAGTACTCGAACCTCTGACCTCTGTCCCTGAGAAGCATGGCTTGGGGCATGAATGGCTCCCAGGGTCTAGCTCTACTCCCTCTGGGGCCCCTTGTTTTCTCTACCCTCAGCCCACTCCCAAACTGCTACAAACTGAAGCCTCCTTAGTGGTCTGGATAAGCTGTCTATTGGTATCAAAATAACACATTTATTTATCTAACCCTCACTTACTCCAGGGCAGAACTTTTTAAAAACATGATAATGGCACATGTACTGAAAGAATGTTTTTACAAAGTGTTTTCCATAAAAAGCCCAATGGTGAGTCCTCTAAACTAGTGCTTAATATAAAGTTCTTATAGTTAGTAAAAAAAAATTCAGAGTTTATTTATTACCAGTGGTCACTAAAGATTGTTACAATGATTAAACCTGTTTTCTTGGTTTTACATGTAGGTTGACTTCAGTGCTTTTGAACCACAATCAAATTTCATTATCTGAAAGAAGCCTCTGAGAGATCTATGAGCCTACAGACTTCTAGGGGAACTCTCAATGCACAAATGAACCATTAAAAGGCTTTTTACTTAGACATGTGATAAAAATAAACCAAACCAGCTAAGACCTTTTATAAAATACTGTTCTATCAAGCCCTCATAAATATTGAAAATAGCTGATTTCAATGTTATTCAGAATATATCTAATCTTCAGGGTCATATTTGTCCTGAACATTCTCTAGTTCAGTCTTAGAATAATCTCCCCCAAGGCCCACCATATCATGATACTTTCCTTCAGTAGGTCTCCAAGTGATACAGAATGAACCCAAACTCCCTGGTGTGGCACTGTCTTCCTCAGGCTCTGCCCACCTTCCTCCTCAGCCTCTCCTAATTCTCCTTAACAGGTTCTCTCTGGCCCAGATGAACTCCCTGGAGTAGTTGCCCAACATGGAAATGATGGAAAGCTTTTGTTTCCATCATTTTGACTCTTTAACAGCATCTCTGGAGTCCATACTCATGTAAGAATTTATTTTTCTGAGGTCTTAGGATGTGATGCTGTTTCCTCATGTGAATTCACAACATCAGCTGTTTCTCATGCTCTTTAACCCAGGAGTAGTTTAGAGCAGAAAGCATAGCTGTAATCTATACATTTTGCATTCCAACATCAATATTCCACAAGCCAAAAAAGAGAGTGGTTTCAGCAATTTCTCCTGAGCATTTTTTAAAGGAAATCTTTCTGCCCACTTAGGAGGAGATGATTTTCATTTCCAATGATGCGTTAATACTCATCACTACTGTAAGGAAGGGTGAATAAAAACTTGTTATGTGCTAGCATTGTGCTGACATTCACACAAGTAATTCTTGGCCCACTCTTGGGTTACTGAATAATTTTTGTTTTCTTCTGAATGATAGTTTTAAACGTAGGACTTTTGCTCCTTCATTATTTAAGTTTGGGATCCAGGACTTCAAATGGGACAGCTTATGAGATCTCCTTTGAAGGTCAAAGGGGTTCTCCATAATAAAAAACATCTACCTGATCCTATTTGACCCTGAAACTAACTACTCCAGAGTGAAGTTAATGCATGGCACTTCCTGCAGATAATGGATGTGTAGGTCTTTGGAGGGTTGTTCTGGGCATAGTACATTGTTGCTCCAGACACTTCATCCCTTGGAACACTGGCATATCTTGGGGAAAATGCCTAAAAATGGGAATAAGAGGAGTTAAAATACCTTTACCTTGAGATCTAGGTAGTTTTGCTGAGCCATTCCTCTGATCAAGCATGATGACATTGAAGGGAAAGTAATCTTTCTGTGTACTTTTCATAGATGCATTGATGGGAAAATGCATGGACTCTGAGGCTGGGACATTTTGGTTAACAAGGAAAGACCGTGCTCTGAGCAATAATTACAGTGTATAACAGAGATAAATTTTCCTTAAGGCCAGAATGATCAGTTCCACTAAATTGTCTTAGCCTGAAAGTTACTTGAATGCTCTTCTCTTAAGAATAAACATTATGCTTACAATGAGGAGAATGCTTTACGTTATCCACAAACAGAGATGAAAAAAATATGAGTTGAAATAAAGTGCACCTTTTTATGAATAACAGTGTCCCAAAGCTCATCTTATAAAGCCATGTATACCATAGTCACCCATCATGCATCTGTTTCTGAAAGGTTGTAACATGTAGTAATTTTTAATCAAAGTTAAGTCAGCATGTCCCAAGGTTTGTACTGTGGAAATCTTAGGGTCAAATAAATTTGGGAAATTTTTCCAGCTTTATATTCTTCTTAAACCTTTGTAATGCATGCAAATATATTTAATGGCTTTGAGAAGCTGGATGATAAAAATTTTCTTAATTTTATTTAACCAATAATTTCCTGAAATAATATTTTTTAAATATTTTTTTATTGTTGTTCAGGTACAGTTGCCTCCACTTACCCCCCACCAATCAATCCAACCCAGACATCTCCACCTCCTACCCTCCATCCTGCCCACCTTTGGTTTTGTCCATGTGTCCTTTATACATGTTTCTGAAAACATGTATATCCCCTGACATTATCCCGTCCTACCACCCCTCTGGTTACTGTCAGTTTGTTCTTAATTTCCATGTCTCTGGTTATATTTTGCTTGCTTGTTTGTTTTGTTGATTAGGTTCCACTTATAGGTAAGATCATATGGTATTTGTCTTTCATGACCTGGATTATCTCACTTAACATAATGCTCTCCAGTTCCATCCATGTTGTTGAGAAGGGTAGGAGATCCTTCTTTCTGCTGCATAGTATTCCATCATGTAAATGTACCATAGATTTTTGACCCATTCATTTACTGATGGGCACTTAGGTTGTTTCTAGAACTTGGCTATTGTAAATTGTGCTGCTATGAACATTGGGGTACATAGGTTCTTTTGAATTAGTATGTCAGGGTTCTTAGGGTATAATCCCAGTAGTGGAATTCTCAGGTCGAAAGGCAGTTTCATTTTTAGTTTTCTGAGGAAATTCCATACTGTTTCCCACAGTGTTTTTACTGTCTGCATTCCCACTAACAGTACACTAGGGTTCCCTTTTCTCCACAACCTCTCTGACACTTGTTTGTTGATTTGTTTATGATGGCCATTCTCAACAGTGTGAGGTGGTATCTCATTGCAGTTTTAATTTGCATCTCTCTGATAGCTAGTGATACTGAGCATCTTTTCATATGCCTCTGGGCCCTATGTATGTCCTCCTTGGAGAAGTGTCTGTTCAAATCCTTTGTCCATTTTTAAATTGTGTTGTCTTCCTGGAGTGGAGTAGTGTTCTCTATATATTTTGGAGATCAAACCTTTTTCTGAGGTATCATTGGCAAATATGTTTTCCCATACGGTTGATTCTCTTTTCATTTTAATGCTGTTTTCTTTAGACGTGAAGAAGCTTTTTATTTTGATGAGATCCCACTTGTTTATTCTGTCCTTTATGTCCCTTGCTCTAGGGGATATATTGGTGAAAATATTGGTGCGTGGAATATCTGAGATTTTCCTGGCTATGTTCTCCTCTAGGAATTTTATTGTGTAATGACTTATATATTTTTTGTGTATGTTGTGAGCTGGTGATTGAGTTTCATTTTTTTGCATGTAGCTGTCCAGATCTCCAAATGCCATTTGTTGAAGGGGCTATTTTTACTCCATTTTGTGCTGCTTCTCCTTTTGTTGAATATTAATTGACCACAGAGACTCGGGTTTATTACTGGGTTCTCTATTCTGTTCCATTGGTCTATGTTTCTGTTCATATACCAGTGCTAGGCTGTTTTGATTATAGTGGCCTTGTAATACATTTTGATATTAGGTATTGTGATCCCTCCTACTTTGTTCTTCTTTCTCAAAATTGCTGTAGCTATTTGGGGTCATTTATGATTTCATATAAACTTTTTGAAATGTTTGTTCTAAATCTGTGAAATATGCCATTGGTGTTTTAATAGAGATTGCATTCAATCTACAAATTGCTTTGGGTAATATGGACATTTTGATGGTCTTAATTCTTCCAACCCATGAACACAGTCAATGACTTAAAGAAAATGTTTTAGTTCAAGGTTTTGTAGGTAGGAAGTCTAAGAGATAAGTAATTGTCATATATTTGTGGGTAGATGGAGTGGAGTTAAATACAGATTATTGGAAGTGAGGAAGCTATGACAGTGTGCTAGGAAGGCATTGCAGAATCAACACCAAGGAGGGTGGCAGAATATAGGGTGAGAAGATGCCTGTAACTCAAATGCTGATGTTACTTAGAAATAATATTGATAGACTTTATTTTGAAAAGTGTATGAGCATATCTTTTAGGGTCCTGCTCATATCGCTCAGCTTTTATCACTTGCCACTTCTGCCACATCTGGTCTGCATCCCTTTATTTGCTGCCTTTCCTTCCTGGTACCATATATTCCCTTCCTTCCCAGTCTTTCCCAAACCTGTTCAATAAATTCCATGCATTTGAATCCTTGTCTCAGTCTTCACAGGGGGAAATGCAAACTAATTAACAAATATTTTGTCATTTGACCATCAGGAAAACTCTAAGACAATGGCAGAATATTATTTCCCTTTTGAGAAATGAACAGAGCCACTCACATGTTAAGAAGCTGAGTCAAGGGATGAACTAGTCTTCTGATTTCAGGTTCTGTGTTCTTTTCCTTATACCTTGCATTCCTATATTAAGGTGTGTTATTTTGTATTTTTTATTTATTTCTTTAAAAAATACATTTTATTGAAAATAAAAAATATATTTTATTTTATTTATTACAGTTCTCCTATTTCCCCCTTTTATTCCCCTCTGCCCTGCATACCCCCTCCCACTCACGTTCCCTCCCTTTAGTTCATGTTCATGGGTCATACATGTAAGTTCTTTGCCTTCTACATTTCCTATACTATGCTTAATCCCCCCTGTCTATTTTATACCTACCATTCATGCTACTTATTCTCTGTACCTTTTCCTCCTCTCTTCCCCTCCCACTTTCCCACTGATAACCCTGCATGTGATCTCCATTTCTGTGATTCTGTTCCTGTTCTAATTGTTTGCTTAGTTTGTTTTCATTTTTAGGTTCGGTTGTTAATAGCTGTGAGTTTGTTGTCATTTTACTATTCATGGTTTTGATCTTCTTTTTCTTAGATAAGTCCCTTTAACATTTCATAAAATAAGGGCTTAGTGATGATGAACTCTTTTAACTTGACCTTATCTGGGAAGCACTTTATCTGCCCTTCCATTCTAAATGATAGCTTTGCTGGATAGAGTAATCTTGGATGTAGGTCCTTGCCTTTCAGGACTTTGAATATTTCTTTCTAGCCCCTTCTTGCCTGCAAGATTTCTTTTGAGAAATCAGCTGATCATCTAATGGGAACTCCTCTAGAGGTAACTGTCTCCCTTTCTCTTGCTGCTTTCAAGATTCTCTCCTTATCTCTAATTATGATGTACCTTGCTGTGTTCCTCCTTGGGTCTAAGTTTTTTGAGACTCTCTGAGCTTCCTGGACTTCCTGAAAGTCTATTTCTTTTGCCAGATTGGGGAAGTTCTCCTTCATTTTTTTTCAAATAAGTTTTCAATTTCTTGCTCTTTCTCTTCTCCTTCTGGCACCCCTATGATTTGAATGTTGGAATGTTTAAAGAGGTCCTGGAAGTTCCTAAGGCTCTCCTCATTTTCTTGAACTCTTGTTCCTTTATTCTGTTCTGGTTGAATGTTTCTTTCTTCCTTTTGTTCCAAACCATTGATTTGAGTCCTGGTTTCCTTCCTGTCACTGTTGGTTCCCTGTACATATTTCTTTATTTCAGTTTTCATAAGCTTCATGATTTCCTCTAATTTTCTACCATACTCAACCAATTCTGTGAGCATCTGGATTACCATTGTTTTGAACTGTGCATCTGATAGGTTGGCTATCTCTTCATCACTTAGTTTTTTTTTTTTCTGGAGATTTGATCTATTCTTTCATTTGGGCCATTTTTTTTTGTCTTGGCGCTTCTGTTATGTAGGAAGGGGTGGAGCCTTATGTGTTCACCAGGATGGGGCAACCTACGTGGCTGCATTGTGATGCTGTATGTAGGGGAAGGGTCCAAGCGGGAACAGTGCCCCTTGCTCCACTCTCTGCCAGTTTTCAATCACTTCCCCTGCTACCTACAATCAAATTGGGCCCTTCTGATGATTATTCCTGGGTAGGTGGGTTTGTGTATATTCTAGGACCCTGTCGTTCTCTCCAACAAACTCTCCTGTGGGGCTGGGAGTTTCTCCTACTGCTGCCCAAACCCCCGCAGGTGTTTTCAGTCAGGGGCTTTGAGGTTTTATTTCCCCACACTGGAACCCTGGGTTGCATGGTCTGTCTTACTCCCCAGTTCCTCCCAGTTTATCTGCACATGAATGTGGGACCACCCAATCTGTAAGCTGCTACCTTGAATGGTCTGCCAGCCACCGCCTTGCAGAGAGTCCTCTCCACCCTGCTGCTGGTCTCTGCTTCTTCTACTGGTCTGGATGAATATTTCTTCTTTAACTCCTTGGTTGTTGGACCTCCATACAGTTTGATTTTCTGTCAGTTCTGGTTGTTTTTTGTTTTTAAATTTGTTGTCATCCTTCTTTTGGTTGTGTGAGGAGGCACAGTGTGTCTACCTACACCTCCATCTTGGATGGAAGTTAAGGTGTGTTCTTGTCTACAGGGTGGTAGGTCACAGCAGTGAGGAAGGAGACAGGAAAATATGAATAAATATGTAAGTACCAATGGGAAAATTCATGGTAATATGGCAGGAAACAGTGGCCTAAGATAAAAAATGAGCATTATTGTTATAAGGGAGTAAGGTATATTGTAAGAATTAACCAAAATAAGGGATCATGCAGGAGAACAGAAATGTAAAAAACTATGTTTATATCTAGGTGATAAGACGAAAGAGACAAAAGATAGAGGCAAGGACATTTACTATAGAAAGTAGATTTGATAGGAACCAACAAAACAGGTTGATAGGTATTGCATGGACTTTAAAAGAAAGACTGGAGCTGAATCAGAAAGCTAAAATTATTATTCTAATTGCTGTGGTCCAATTTTAGGCTCCCTGGGGTATTGGTAATGGTGATGGGCCTTGCTGCAAGAGAGGGTTCCTTAAAGAGTCTCTCAGAGAATGTCTGAATTCACATTTAAAAATACTTTTTGAAATACCAGCATATAGACAGGTTTGGAATTTTCTAACATAGGTTCATGGTCATTAGTAAGGTAGCATTTTAACATACTACACCTGATCTTAACCAAAAGGCCAAGAAGTGATTACTTCAACATTATAGAATTGAAAATACTACAACAGAGGTCTAATCTTCATTTTCATTTTTCTGCTCTCTCCTCCTCCTCTCCTATCTGACTCTTTTTCACCATCAAAGTCTATTCACCTCAGAATCCTAATGGTGCCTGGCTGTTGGCCTTTAGGCTATTCAGTTCCCTCTATAATAACTTTTGTGGGCTAGCAGACACCCAGCATTACAACCACACAGAAATCCTGCTATGCTTTAGAACATGAAGTAAATGTGTGTCTACAAAACATTATTTCCACAAATATCCATTGAAATTGAAATAATATTTATGTTGTCTAAATTAGCCATATTAAAGCAACATTTTTCTTTTTAATAAGATTAAATAAGGTAACTGAGATGACTGGGGATTAACAGAAAAGGCTTTTGTGAAATCATAAGGCATGGTTTCTCTTTTCATTTTACCTCTAACTGTGATGCCACAAGCAAACCATATAATGGTATCATGAAAAGATCCTGTTGAGAAAAGCAGGAGTGGAGAGCCATCTGATGTGTAAGGTGCTTGCTCATTGAAAAGGCTATATTCTTAGTGTGATGAGTACTTGAGCATTTTGGCAAACAAGTCAGCTATTGAGCAACCAAAAGACTGCTATTTCCCACTCACTGTGCAGAAATCAGACCTGGTAAATAACCCTGGAAAAGATACATCCTTTTTTGGAGTGAGGGTGGGGAATGACAAGTATGTGGTCTCAAAATGACCATACAGATGGAGGCATGTTCTATAACTCATGATACCTCTTAACAGATTTGAGCAGAGTACAGAGCACACCTGTGTGGGGAGAGTGATCAATGCAAATACAAAGAGAGGTACCTGACTGAGAACATAATCGACAACCCCAAATATGGTAAAAAATTCAGAAGATGTAGGCAATACTAAATAAACTTCAGTAATATTGTTCCTTTAATTTTTTTTAAATTTCTAAATTATAGTTGATGTATAATATTACTTTTGTTTCAGGTATACGACCCCATGATTAGACATTTACAGGTATATAACTTATGACATGATCATCTTGATAAATCGCATATACATCTTACACCATATACACTTACTACAATATTGACTATATTCCCTAGGCTTTATTTTACATCCCCATGACTATTCCTACCAATTTGTACTTCTAAATCCCTTCACCTTTTTCATGCATCCTTCCAATTCCTTTCCCATCTGGCAACCATCAAAATGCTCTCTGTATCTATGAATCTGTTCCTGTTATTCTTGTTGGTTTAATTTGTTTGTTTGTTTTAGGTTCCACATATAGGTGAAATCATCTGGTATTTGTCTTTCTCTGAGTGACTTATTGCATTTAGCATAATACCCTCTACATTCATGCAGGTTGTTGCAGGTGGTAAAATTTCAGTCTTTTTTATGGCAAAATCATTTTCCATTATATATATACACCACTTTGTCTTTATCCATTCATCTGTTAGTGTACACTTAGGTTGCTTTCATACCTTGGTTATTGTAAATAATGCTGCAATAAACATATTAATGGATATGTCTTTTCAATTTAGTGTTTTGGGTTTCTTATGGTAAGTACCCAGAGGTGTAGTTGTTGGGTTTCTGTTTGTCTTTTGTTATAGCCTTTGTTTTAAAGTCTGTTTTGTCCAGTGTAGGTATTGCTATCTCAGCCTTTTGTTTTGTTTTGTTTTCTATCCCTTTATTTTCAGTCTCTGTGTGTCTTTCAATCAGAAGTGAGTCTCTTGTAGACAGCATGTGTAAGGACAGCATATGTAAGGGTTTTGTTTTCTTATCCATTCAGCCACTGTATGTCTTTTGATTGGAGCTTTTAATCTACTTGCATTTAAAGTAATTGTTGATAGATATGTATATACTTATTGCCATTTTATTATTCATATTTATATTTATTTTTATTGAATTTATCAGGGTGACATAGGTTAATAAAATTATATAGATTTCAGGTATATAACTCTATAATACATCATGTATTGTATTGTGTGTTCACCACCCTATGTCAAGCCTCCTTCCATCATCATTATTCCCTTTTTACCCTCTTCTGCCTCCCTGCACTCTCCTTCCCCTCTGGTAAACATCACGCTATGTCTGTGTCTATGAGTTTTTTTCTTAATCTCTTTACCTTTTTCATGCAGCCCCACAACCTGTCAGTTTTTTCTCTGTACCTGAGTCTGTTTCTATTTTGTTTGTTAGTTAATTTTGTTCATTAGACTCCACATATCAATGGAAACCCCATGGTACTCATTTTTCTCCGGTTGGCTTGACCTCCATCTTGACCAAACTGCAATTTTTATAGTTCTATATTAATTATAAACTTAAAAGAAATACATAAAATCTTTCATGTTTATCTTTTCATCATTTTATGAGAAGTTTCAAAAAAGTTTAAAGACATTTTACAGTATAATTCTGTAACACACAACCTAGATTTTACAATCAACATTTCATTATATATGCTTTATTGCCTTTCAATCTGCTTAACCTTCTGTTACCCATCAACGTATCTTATTTTTTTATGCATTTCAAAGTAACTTGCAGGCATCAGTACACTTCCCCTAAGCTCAATATTGCTCAAAGATTATTTAAAGATAAAATTTACATACAACAAAATGGATAATCTTGTCTATTATTCATGAATTTTGACTAATGCATACACCTATGTATCCCAAAACTCTATCAATATATAGAAAATCTTCATTTCAAAAAATTCCTTTGTGCTTATTTCTGGTCAATCTTTGTCCCTACCCATGCAGAAGCAGTCACAATGCTTATTTCTATATCCAAATTAGTTTTTCTTGTTCCAGAACTTCAAATAGCTGAACTTATAAAATATGTACTCTTTCTGTGCTAGGCTTTTACTCAGCGTAATGCTTTTGTGATTCCCTACAAGTTGTATGTATTAGTAGTTTATTCCTTTTTTTAGTGTTAGTGTTCTATTTTATGAATACCACAGTTTAATTTCCATTTTCTTATTTATGGATACTTGGCTGTTTCCAGTTTTAGGTTATCATGAAAAAAGCCATTATGATTAATGTTGTACAAGTATTTTATAGATTGAATTTTTATTTCTCTTGAGTAATGTATAGGAATAAGATTGCTGGGTAGGTGAATGTCAATTTTCAAAGAAACCATGAGGTTGTTTTATGCTCCCATACTCTACTCCCATCAGTAATGTATGAGCACTCCAGGTCCTTCTCAAGCTTGCAAGCACTTGGCATTGTCAATCTTCTAAATGTGTGACAATCTCCTATTGTGGTTTTAATTTGCATATTCCTAAGACTAATGATGTTGGGTGATTTTTAAGGAGATTATTGACCATTCATATATCTTTTGTAAAGTATCTACTCAAATCTTTTGTCCAAAAAATGTTTTGTTCATTGGGTTGGTTATTTGTTTTTATTTTAAGATGTAGGGCGGGGGTCTTTACATATCCTAAATATAGTTCTCTGACAGATATATGTTTCTCCCAGCTTGTAGCTTGCTAATTCATTTTCTTAAAATATCTTTTAGTAAGAAATTTAAAATTATGATTAAGTCCAATTTATCTATTTTCTTTTCTTTATATTTGATGATTTTCTTACTATGTTATTATTTGCCATTTTTTTCCCTAAGGAAACTTTACTTACCCCCAAGTCACATAGGTAGTATCCTATATTTCCTCCAGAAAGTTTTATATTTTGATCTTTTACATATAGGTATATAATTAATCTCAAATTAATATTTTGTGTGATGTGAGGTAGGGATCAAACTTTATTATTATTCCAAATGAACATCCATCTGTTCCACCTTTGCTGAAAATCAAATCACCCTGTATGTTTGGGTATATATTTTTTTATCACAGAATTTTGTCCCATTGATATATTTGTTGACTTGTAAAATTTTTATTTCATTTTGACTACTGGGGACTTATAAGATGTCTTGAAGTAAGAGGGTGCAAGTTCTAACTTCAGTCTTCTTGAAGATTGCTTTGCATATTCCCAGTCCACATAAATTTAGAAACTAACTGGTCAATTCCTACAAAAAAAAAATGCAGGGATTATAATGAAACTTGCATGGGATCTCATTTAATTATTTATTTTAATTTGATTTATAAAATTGTAATATAATTTATATATTATATTAGTTTCAGGTGTACAACATAATGATTCAGTATTTGTATGTATTGTGAAATGACCACCACAGTAAGTTTAGTTAACAACTTGTCACCATAGTTACAATTTTTTTTTCTTGGTGATGAGAACTCTTAGCAACGTTAAAATATGCAGTACAGTATTGTTTACTATAGTCACCATCCCCAGAACTTATTTATTTTATAACTAGAAGTTTGTACCTTTCACTACCTTCACCCATTTTTATCTACCCCCCAGCTCTGGCAACCACTAATCAGTTCTTTATATTCATAAGCTCATTTCATTGCTGTTTTTAAATTCCACATATAAGCTAAATAATATAGTAGTATTTGTCTTCATCTGTTTGACTTATTTAACTTAGCTCAATGCCCCGAAGTTTTATCCATGTTGTTGCAAATAGCAAGATTTAATTTTTACGGCCAAATAATATTCCACTGTATATACATAGCATATTTTCTTTATCTATTCATCTATCAGTGGACACTTAGGTAGCTTCCACGTCTTGGCTATTGCTATGAACATGGGAATATATACATCTTTTAGCAGTTGTGTTTTAATTTTCTTTGGAAAAAATAGTTTAGCATTAATTTGGATAGATAACTTAGTATTGCTGGATCATATAATAGTTATACTTTTAATTTTGGGGGGGAAACTTCATATTGTTTTCCACAGTGGCTACACCAATTTACATTCCTACAAACAGTGCACAAGTGTTCCCTTTTCTCCACATCCTCTCCAATACTTCTTCTCCTTTTGTTAATAGCCACTCTAACTGGTGTAAGGATATCTTCTTGTGGTTTTGATTTGCATTTCCCTGATGACTAGTGATGTGGAGCATCTTTTCGTGTACATTCTTCTTGGCCATCTGTGTGTCTCGAATCTCACTTATTTTTGAAAGTAGAAAAAAAATGGTTGTCCTGGCTGATGTGGCTCAGCTGATTGGGTTTCAACTCACAAATTGAAAGGTCTCTTGTTCAATTCCCAGTCAGGCCACAGGTCTAGGTTGTAGGTTCATTTCCCATTTGGGGCAAAAAGCAACCAATCAATGTTTCTTTCTCAATGTCTCTCACTCTCTCTACTTCCCTTCCCCTGTCTTTAAAAAAGTGGTGGATTATTTCAGTATTTGATTTTATTTTGATCACACTTTTAACAGAAACAAAGATAAAATAAAATATTAGATGAAGATCAGTGTGATTAAGTGGATGTAAACTAAGAACAGGCATAGGATATAGAAATGGCTTGAGATTGTCTATAAAAGGTGTATATTCCTTCCAATATTTACTTGGTATTTTGTTTATTGGTTGATGATACTGATATGCTTATTATATAAAGCACAAAACAAACTACACAGCTCAGTCTGACTTTGCTTCCTAAATAATTTACCAATTCTTCTGTAGTTCTTACACTAGGAATGATAACAATAGAATATATACCTACCTGACTCCAATATAAATGAAAACTTCTGCCCCAAAGTGGTTTTAACCTTGAGATTCCTACCCCATCCCAGTTTGCCAACTTGCCTTAGTAAATCTGAGATGATTTTTATACATATTATTCCATGTTTTTCTTTTCTCTTTTGGTTGTATCCTCTTTGATATTAAGTGTGCATGACATTTGTCTGCATAATTCAACTTTCAAATAAAAATGGAAAGAAATGACAAACTAGAGAGAAGACTAATTCACTCAGTTCCATTTCAACCCTACTTTTTTTAAAAATAAGATTTACCTCTAAATCAGGTGGAATTTATATTCAAATTACACAAATTACAGGGATACATGTATGACAAGAGTTTGTTTGACCCAGGCTGTAGACTAGTAGTTAACTATAATTTTCTAAAAAGGTTAATTTTTAAAATGTTGCTGGAAACATCCCCCTAGTGTGTCCATATATATGTATGAAGTACATGAGAGTATTTTGTAAGAGACAAATACTTTAGAATTTGACACCATCTCTTCTACTTTCTTACCTGCCTTGTTTGTTTGGAACAAAAGTTTGAAGCCAGCTAAGAGTTTCAGTCTTTAAATGTCTCCAGTATTCCAATAAAAGAGGTCATTACTAAAATTTCTCTATTCTGGGACAGAAGCAATTTGTCTAAGGATTATTAAATGAAAAAGTAGTTTATTATTAGACATTTAGAAGCTTATTCCCTTTGCATGCACTGATCTTCTGTAATCTTGCTGCTTAGCTTGGTGTCCAGAATATAGTAATGTGCATTATTTTTTTCTATTCATTTATATCTTTATTTTTAAAACTGAATTTATTGGGATGACATTTGTTCACAAAAACACACAGGTTTTAAGTGCACCACTCAATAACATTACCTGCACACTATATCATGTGTCCATTGCCCCAAACAAAATCTCTTTCTGCCCCCATTATCCCCTACCCTTTGTCTACGTCCACCTATACCTCATCCCCTTTCCCTCTGGCTATCACCACATTGTTGTCTGTATCTTTGTGAAATATATAGATATATATAGATATATATAGATATAGATATAGATATATAATATATATCTATATATATCACAAATATATATATTGCTTAATTCCTTAAGCATATATATATATTCCTTAATTCCTTAATTGCTTAATTCCTTAAGCAAATATATATATTGCTTAATATATAACACAAATATATATATTGCTTAATTCCTTCTCCTTCTTTCATCCAGTCCCCCAAACCCCATCCCCTCTGACAGCTATCAGTCTGTTCCATATATCCATCCCTCTGTTTCTATTTTGTTCATCAGTTTATTTTGTTCATTAGTATGTGTGTCATTAAATATTTGTTATATTGAATGTCATCAATTTTGGGGGATGTTCCCTATTTTGGCTAATTCAAAGAAATTAGTAGGATGACCTTTCCAGATTTGTGTCTAGCTTGCTACACAGATTTTAACATTCAACATGATTTCACAGTCATTGGATCTTTTACAAAGTTTAGGACATTTTTTTATGAGCCTGCCTGGAGGGGCCTCTTCCCCCATGGAGTTCACAGAACATCTGCACCAAAGTGCACAGTGCATATGCAATTCACTACTAAGCTGCAGGGCTGGGGCAGGGTTGAATGTGACAGCCATCACTTTAGCAAACTTCTACATGTTTTGCTGCACAAAACAGTGTGAAAAGCATTGACTGGATCTTTCCTCGGCTTCCCCAGAACTGCTTGAAGTTGGATGTTACTGTTGGCTTTCTAATTCCTTTTCTTTTTTTAATTCTCATACCTTATAATATTCTAATACTGAAGAAAACTTGGTATAGTAGTCTGGGCCTGTCATGGATTCCATTCAAGGAAAAAAGGAAAAGAGTAATGGATGAGAGAGAAAAAAGATGATAAATCTGAGCAATTATTAGGTGCCAGGAATTTTCATGTATTACATATTTTAGGCATTAAATATTTATTTAACAATCATTATGTACCAGGGATTTCATATATTATATATTTGCTTCATTTGATGTTCAGAGGGACCTATGGGGTCAGTAGGATTATAATACTCTTTTTTGATACAAATAAGAAGTTGAAGTTCAAAGAAATGAAATGATTTCTCCATGGAATTTGAATCTGAGCTTGATTAACTTCAAAGACCAAGCAGTCTCCATTCCATCCCCCTCCTTAAAGAGGTTCTACAAACAAAAGAACCTGTCCAATTTCCTGCAAGCTTACAGAACTCCAAATTTACTTTCAGGACCCTAAATATTGAGGAAGGATTCAAATTCCTTCAGAGATTTTGGAAACACAGTTAAGTAATAATTTTGCTTGCCTCTCACTATTACATCTACTTTCTTTCTTGGCTACCTTCTATTTCTGTTGGGTAGAGGGGCCTTGGGTTAGCAGCAATAGATCCAAAATGAAAAAGGCAATGATAGGCAATACCTCCAGGGTAGCAAAACTGCTATTTTTAGTAGGAAGTATATATGTCTCTAGTTGCAGCGATTGGCTGTTGGCCAAGAACACCCAGCTAGGAGAGTAAATTGGCAATGTATTTCTGTCTTCTGCCTGGGAAGGTGCCTATTGTCTTCATGCTGAGGCTTGGCACCCTGGAGCACTTCCCTCTCCACACTGCAGTATTCCAATCAGTCTTACTCAATGTGGCTGACACCCATCATCCAAAATGATTCCTCTCTGCTCAGTTACACAATTATCATTTCTATTTCCAGCTGGCAACAGCTTGTCATCCGTTCTGGGTACATTTCCATCTTAACAAAGCTTTTATCATGCTAGTACTTTGCATAAAAATTTTCAATATTTTTCCATTGTAATTAGAATAAAACATAACTCCTTGCTGTGGCCTATAAGGCCTCATATGATCTAGCCCAGCTCTTCCATTTCATGTCCCATTACTCTTTTCCTCACTCTTGAGACCCAGCCACTTGCTTATTATCAAACAATCCAAACTCATTTTCATTTGCTATAACCTGGTTCCTTCTCATCATGCAAGGCTCAGCTCATTTGAAATCTCAAAGGGGACTTTGTTGATCTTCACCCTTATTCAGTATCTTTCCCACTCACATTGACTTCAGTTTTATCACATCACCCTTTCTGTTTTTTTCCAAATCAAGTTGTACAGTCAGAAGTCATGCTTTAGATTTGTTAATTGTGTTTTTTGACTCTTTCCATTGGACTGTAAGCTCCAATTGGCAGGAGCCATCTCTAGCTGTTTCATACTATAACCCTTGCTCATACTCAGTACATATTGATCAAATGTGACAATGTATCAACACCAAGGTATAGCTGACCTTCAGTGGAATTCTAGTTATTATGGTCAGTGGGCAAAAACTTTGCATAGAAATAGCAAACAGAGGTGGTGATTAGGTCCTCTTTTCTCCTGAACTTTTCTCTTAATTACTGGCTTATGCAAGTCAGAAACTGGCTTAATTACTGGCTTATCCAGGCAATCCTTGTTTTTCTTCATTTCAATATGAATGAATTTTTAGTTACCATAGTTTAGCTTAATATACCAGTCCACCACCAACATTGTTAAAATTTCAGTCACCACAATACATTACCTGTGAGTAATTGTATAAAGTAAAAATTTAACTGCTAATTCTTCAATGCATACATTATTATAAAAATAACAAATCTGATCACATTTTTCAAAATCTCTCAGTGATGGCTCACTGAGCTCTGTTACCAATTTCACACACAGACAGTAAAGTTGTGTTGCCTCCTTGTCTCCCAGTGATAAACTCTTGTGACATTTTGCAAAACTAGTTACAAAAGGAAATTGGTCAATAAAGATAAAAGTCACTAATGAAACAAAACTGGTAATGCTGGAAGTGAAATTTGTATCAAACATAAATGGAATTATGTTGGGAACCATCCTGCCTGGTTTCAGAAGCTGTAATCCCCCATGGCTAAAGCTGAGTAAAAATACCTTAGGACCATAAGCCACTAAGGAGACAAAACTTATTCTCCTGGCAGGGGCATAGCCTCTGCTCCCTTTACTTCACCCTGCTTGGCCCCTGGAGGGTGGCTGGGTAGTCAATGATGGGTAAGATTCCTCAAGGGAGGAACAACCTAAGACAGGCACAGTTGCCAAGGGACCATCAGGGAAGGACTTAGGGGACTATAGAAAAGGGGTGATGGACCTCTTTAATTCACCCCTTGGCTTTGTTATAGCCTGAATCCTCATTCTATCTGTAAGAAGTCTCCTAATCACTTGGCTGCCTTACTTCCCTTGCCTGACTTAAGGCTAAAACAATGCTGGAGGTGAGCGTGGCTCTGTGCTGAAAAGGGCAGTTCCCAGGGCACAGGCACGTGTAAGAAAAAATGCACAAAATCCTGTGAAAACTGCTTTGCTAAGAATTCCTTCAATTTAAATGTTAAGGGTCCAAGCATAAAATGAGTCTATTTCCCAAAGTTTTATGGCCCTGCAACATCACTCTATCTATCTGACCTTGACTCAGAATAAGCCCTTATAGTTCTTTGAATGTTAGCCATTCTTTGATCATTACTGCTTGACAATGATTGATGATCTTTATGCCCTATATTCCCTATATGCCCTATATTCCTATGCAAACTAAACCTAATAAAAGCCCATTGAGGAAGGGGCTCATGAGCCCCTGGTCAGAGGAAAAGGCTTTCCTCCCATGAGAGACTGGTCAGCCTTTCCTCCCCAAGATCATGTCTTGGTAGACTTATTCTCATCCACAGCAGGCAGGAGGGCTCTACTGGATGGAGCCCCCCCCCCCCAAATTACAGAAGAAATACCCAAATGTTGACAATACTGCCATCTGGGGGTTCTACAAGTGCAGCCTGAGGATCTTAGAGAAGGGAAATTACCAACATAAATAAGAAAAGAAGTTGTGAGAGAAGGATAATGATGTCCCAGAGGCCATGATGCTGGCAACATCTTCACATTGAAGGACTCCTGAAAGATATTTTGTTACATTGTTGGTAGTAAAATGGCACCAGAATGTAACTGGTGATTGAACCTTGGCTCAGCAACCTTGGTAGTTGAGTTCTGGTTAAAAAAGAATTCAGGGCCAAGACTCAAATATAAGCAAAAGTTTATTAGAAAGTCACAAAGGTGGAAGATGAGAGCCATGGAAGAAATGAGCCAGCTGGGCTGTATGGGCTCAGGAAACAAGCTACAGAGGCAAAAGAAGGGTTCTTGGAGCTTAAGAGAAAGAAATCAAGGAGCCACGCCTAAAGGAAGAAGACAGGGGGTGGGGGCAGGGGGAGAGAGAGAGAGAGAGAGAGAGAGAGAGAGAGAGAGAGAGAGAGAGAGAGAGAGAGAGAACCTTAAGTCCTATGTTTTAAGGGACTATTATTTTAGCACATGTCCCAGGGGAGGATATCAATAGAATAGTTATCAGCTTTCCTGGTGTGTCCTTTCAGGGTCATGGTATCCACTGATTAGTTGGCATCAGGACCAGGCTTCATTAATCATCACAGCGGGCCCTGATGTCAGCCATGGCATCACCCCACCTGGCTTTATTGCTTTTCTGGGTGTGGAACCAAAACAAAACTGAGGCCAAGATGTTATCTTTAGTTTGACTAAAATTCTGTCTCCATGGTCAGCATACTCAAGGCTTCATTCCTAAGATTATTTGTTGTGGGTTAGAACCTCATTGTCCTGGCGGCTTAATGCCTAAGGGAATGGCCATGCAAGGGCTCGTATGGAAGTCTTATTCTCTGACCTTCTGGTTCCTTCTCCAAGGGGGTTTACCACATGACTGGTGGCATATGAGGGGAGGAAAGGTCAGGGGAGAGTTAGTATTTTTATGGTTTTGAATCCAACATTCAAGTCTTTAATACATTTTGAGTTTATTCTTGTATATGGTGTAAAAAGGTGGAATACGTTTTTTTTTATACATATCTTGAAAGAAACTTTCAAAATTCATAGAACAGTCATCTTGTTTCCCTTTGATCATCATAGTTGCTGTGTGCATGGTTTCAGCATACTGAGCATGGTCATTTTTACAGCTGTGCACTGCCATGCTAATCAAGGACTGACTACAGAGTCATAGGCTCACTAGCACCTTCATACACCTGACTATGATTCCCAAAAAAGAACTAACAAGCAGTATTTTCACTTAAAGAAAAAAAATGTGTTTCCTTTAAAGAACAGAAATTTTCCAGTGAAAAATATATCACTGAAATGATTTCCTTAAGTGTTATTTATTTTTATATAACATGCTTTCATAATGGTAGATTGTTAAAAATTTGGAAACTAAATAAAAATGTGAAGAATAAAATACGAATCACACTTAATGCTACCACTGTCTAAAGAAAGCAATTATTAATATTTTGGAGGATATTATTCCAGGCCTTTTTTATGTAGATATTATAATGAGATTTGAAGCATACTGTACATGTTTTTAAATTTGAAAATTGTTTGATGTAAATGTTATGTAGATGTTTAGACCATATAAAAATGATACATGATCTGAGAAGGAAAAAAAGCAAAGATATGTATGTGGGTGAGTGTGACATAATGGATGTTAGTATCTCATTGTGGGAGTTTGTTATATTTTGTTAAGCATCAAAAATAGTTTTATTGGCAATCTCATATACTGTTGGTGAGAGTGAAAACTGGCACAGCTTTTCCAGAGAACAATTTGGCAGCATGTATCAAAATTTCAAAAGTGAACATCCTTTGATCTAGAGTAAATTCATTTCTAGGGATTTAATAATAGGAAGTAATGGGAAAACTGCAAGGGTATTCATCAAATCTTGGTTTGTAAAAGTGAAAATAGGAAACCACAACTTATATGCAACATAATATGTAATTAATCAGATAAATTTCATTCATGTGTATAATGCAACATCATGGAGGTGTTAAAACCTATGTTTTCAAGATGGAAAATTGTCCAAAGCATGTTAAAAAAGAAAGGTCTATTTTTTTGTGAAAAAAGCATATATCTATACATAAATATATAAATTCACTCATGTATATGGAGAACAAGAAATGTAAGATGTATAATCCTTTAGTACAGTGTTTAGATAGCAACGGCTTCTCTGCTGGGCAACAGTGAAGTCAGGTGTGGAGCTTTCTCTGTGTCAATTATGACCAACCTCTGGAGTTCCCCCTCTGGATGTGGCTCTGGAAGGTTCCTGTTTCTCTGAAGTTCCACCACTTGAATCATTGCACTGTATTTTTATAGGTACTTCTGTCTCTACTCCTCCTACATGCTTGTGTCAGGTGGGTTTCCCAAAGCCTAGCTTTGATGCTGTGTCCTGTTGGGTAGTCCTCTCTCCTCAGTGCAGGGGCTCTTTAAGTTGCTCTGCAGGACTTGCAGACTGCTTGGCTAGCCTCACACCCAGCATCTCCACTCACTACTTATTCCTACTCAGCTGTCCCAGCTATAAGTCTCTGTGTCCTGAGAACCTGGGTTCTAATCCTTATGCCTTCTTATTCCTCCAGGTGGCCTTCACTCATCTCTTGTCTGAATTTTCAATAAACATGAGTGTTTGTCTCAGGGCATAATCCTTCCTGCTGGAGCTAACTCATGTTCATCATTCTGTTGGAGTATAGAATTCACTTTTGTCCATCTTAGTACCTCTTAGAGTAGTACATAGAACAGAGGTGTGCTAAGTGTTCACTGCTAAATAATAAAAAGGGTACAGTAATTTATTGATTTCTCTTTAAAAGTTATTTTCTTTCCATTCTTTCTAGCTATTTATATATAATGATTTTTGAGGGAAGAAAGATTTTTTTGTAATCAAATCTAGAAAAAAATTTGTTTTTCAGTCTTGTGTTCATGCAGAATAAAATATTTATACTCTAAAAATAAATATTTACACTCTAAAAAAATAAAATATTTACACTCTAGTATTCACAATTTACCTCGCAAACATACCTTGGTTCATCCCACTAGTCTAGGAATCAATTAGAAACCCATTGCTAATTAAAGATTATAAATCTTTAACACAAATCTTAAATCTGTGTGCAGGTTCATCAGGATGCTCAGCATGCTAACTTACTTCAAACCATGATGCTAGTGATGTATATAGAAGCCTGCACTGTGTTCTAGGCACTGTGCTAATGCTTTATAAGTATTATTTAATTTAGCCATTATTGCAGTCTTATGGAGAGAAACTGATGATATTTTCTTTTCTAGAGGAGGAAACTGAGGCTTAGAAATGTTAAATATCTTGGCTAAAATTCATGTTCTTTTTTTGAATTGCCAAAATACTAATATTTATTTTTTAAATAAAAACTTGTGGAAAGCAGCATTTTGTAAGGATAATATTTTCTTTGAAGCATGCTGCATTTAATCAATCATTTTATTCCTTAAAAATCAACAAGAAAAGTGGAGAGTGGAAACACATTTCTCAGAGGTTTTGTAAGGATGATATGAGGTCCTCTGGCAATGAGGATATTGAATCTTTTGTCACTCTTTGATCAAAATAGGCTGGACACTAAAACTAATGCTAAATAGAATTATGATAAAGATGATGTTTTTCTTCAGAGGTCCTTTCATTCTTCTATGCTGGCTAATTTTATGCATCAATTTGACTGGCCATGTTTCGATTAAATATTATATGTGGATATGTCTGTGAGAGTTTTTCCAGAAAAGATTAGCATGAATACTCAAACTCAGCAAAGTGGATTCCATCTGCAATGTGAATGAGTATCATCCACTTTGGTGAAAGGTTGACTAGAACAAAAAATGAAAGAAGGAGGAATTCATCCCTTTCTTCCCTGCCTCACCGATGAACTGGGACATCTCATCTTCTGTACTTGGACTGGGATATACACCATTGACTCCTCTGGTTCTCAGGCCATTTACTTTCTTGAGTTTCCATTTGCAGATTGTGGGACTTCTCAGCCCCCTTAATCGCATGAGCCAATTCCTCATAATAAATATCTATATATTGAGTTGGCGAAAAGTATCATTCATTTTTTTCCTGTAAGGTGGCTCTTGTACTGCTTAGTTGTTTTTAAATTTATTTGAAAAAATTTTGTTAGATTCCATTGTGACAACTGTCATATCAGTGTGCATTAAAAAACTTATCAAAATTGGTGAATTTTTGTGAAGCCATTTTAATATTTTATTTTTAATGTTTTATTATTTATGCTGTTACAGTTGTACCAATTTTTCCCCTTTATCCCCCTCTGCCCAGTCTGCCTTCTACTTCCATAGTCAATCCCCACACCATTATTCATTTCCATGGGTCCTTTATACATAATTTTTTACTAAAAAACCTTCTTGACCATATTTATGCATGCAATACTTAATTCTCTACTTAAATGTATGAAAAACTTTCCTTTTTAAAAATAAGTTGTGATGGGCAATGAAAAGTGGATTCTCTACAATAATGTGGAATGGAAGAAATTGTGGGACAAATTAAATGAACCACCATCAACCACACCAAAGGCCAGTCCTCACCCAAAGAAGGTGATGTTGTGTATATGGTGAGATTGGAAGGGAGTCCTCTATTATGAGCTCCTTCTGGAAAACCAAACAATTCATTCCAACAAGCAGACCAACTGAAAGTGGCACTCGAGGAAAAGCAACAGGGATCAGTCAACAGAAAACAAATACTCTCGCATCAGGGTAATGCAAGACCACATGTTTCTTAGATAACCAGGCAAAAACTGTTACATCTTGGCTGGGAAGTTCTGACTCATCTGCTGTATTCCCCAGACATTGCACCTTCAGATTTCCATTTATTTCAGTCTTTATAAAATTCTCTTAATGGAAAAAATTTCAATTCCCTGGAAGACTGCAAAGGGCATCTGGAACAGTTTTTTGCCCTAAAAGATAAAAAAAGTTATGGGAAGATGGAATTATGAAGTTGCCTGAAAGACGGCAGAAAGTTGTGGGGGAAAATGGTGAATGCATTGTTCAATAAAGTTATTGGTAAAAATGAAAAATGTGTCTTTTATTTTTACTTAAAAATCAAATGAACATTTTGGCCAACTCAATATAGTATTGGGACTGTTTCTCCAGAGTAACCTGACTACAGGTTAATACACGCCCTCTTTTACCACAATAGTTACATTATTTTTTCCACCTTTCTTCCTAATGTTCTATCAAAGTCTGATATCTAGGGAAGATCAATGTTCATTCATATTTGAGTATAAATAACTGCTAATAGCTGAACATGATTACTTGGACTAAGGCAATACAATTTCAGAAGGGCAGTTACAGGCATTTTTTGGAGTAGTCTTTGGAGAAGTTCAAAGTCATATCACATAGGTGCTAGTTTGCTCTATTTTTGTTTCAGGAAATTAAACAGTTGTCATCTGAGTGTTTTAGTGGTGTTACTCACTTGACTCTTTTTTTCATTAGTTAATACTTGCATTGCTTGTCTTTTGATACTGTAACAAATTGCTATAAATTCGGTAGCTTAAAATGCTACAATTTTATTATCTCCTGCTTCTATAGGCCAGAGGTTCAACAAGAGACTGAAATTAAGGTGTCTTTAGAGCTGCATTCCCTACTGGACTCTGAGCTAGTTTTATTTTCAACTTTAGGAAATGAAGCTCTGTAGAGTTTTTTAGATATTAAAATGTTTTTCTTAATTAATGAGTAAACACATTTATATGCTTAGTTTCCTTTTATTCTGAGCCCTTTTTGAGAAATTATACAAAAACATTTAATTCACAATAAGATGAACCACCAATGGCCTTGTTGGCTCTAAGAGTAGGCAAGTCCTATGTTGACTAAATTTAGAGATTAGGAAATACCTCTGTGCTCCACAACATTTTTTCTCTTTCTGAAATTAGCATGTTATTTACTTATGTCTTTAAGTTAAAGCATTGAGAACAAATTTACAAATGTGGAATTTGGGGTGAATGGAAACAATTTTTTCTTTAATCAGTTATTGACAATGGAAATGACATGATTTATGACATGATTAACCATAGATTAACCTAGTCAACCATATGTCACTGGTAAGTGTGACAGAGATTGGGAGAAGCCTGGAGAATCATTGGTTCCCAGCTCTACACCTGGGTGGGTTGGAGTCTCCAAAGCAGGGGCCACTCCATACCCATGTTTGTGTCCTCTCAGCTCAGTTGAGAATCAGTCATTGTGTATCTCAGGGAGGAGGCACTGTATTTTGCCCCCTATTGCTGCATGCTGGGCCCAGAAGGGAGGTAGCCTGGTTGAGTAAGTACTAGCAATCTTGAAAATGGCGTTGGCCTTAGATGATGTGTTCAGATGTGTGGTGACACACAGGTCCAAGGTTCTTCTTTCTGTGATCAGATTTGTGGGCATTGACACATAGGCCCTCTGTGCCTTCCCTGGCTTTCAACACCCTCCTTGACTTAACTTCATTGTTTTTGACTTTGTACTCCTGCTCTGTCAGGGTGAGCCTGATTAAGTTAAGGACTTTCACCAGGGAAAAGGTGAATTCTTGGATCTTTCAGGGATATCTTGTGCTAAAACTTGCACCAATGGTTCTAACTATAATTAACATTGTGCTTCCATACCTATTGAATATCAGATTTTTACTCCACTACTTGCCCAGGTACACACCAAAGGTGTATAGTGTTCAGAGATTTTACTCTTCAATATAGCAAGTATGTTTATTTTTTAAAATTTATGCTTTTCAGTGTAAATAGCCAAATAATATATAACTTTTTATTGGGAGATTTTATGATGTTAACAATTTCCATCTTATTTATTTTCTAGCATGTCACAATTCCCATTTTCAATATTATACTGTAACTAGAAGTTAACTATTTTTTAAATTAAACTTTGTATTTTGAAATATTTTCATATTTAAAGAAAATTTGCAAAGATAATACAGAGAATTCCCATATACCATTTCCCAGTTTCCTCTGAAGTGAACAGCTTAACCTACATCTTTTTTATTCATCAGTATCTACAGAGAGACTGGAGTCAGCCAGCTTTCTCTGTACATGAGGCATAATCATCAAAGTTTCACTGAAAACTTTGTTGTGTAATATTTGTTTCTGGACTCTCACTGGTCATGTTGTTTTGACACTTTGTCTGGTTTTTGCATTTATTGTAAGTTGTTCTGGCCTTGGAATCAGAAGGCCTGATTTGTTTTGACTCTTGCCTACTAATTTTCTCCTCTGTAAACTGTGGAAAAGAATATTCACTCTGCCAAGCTGTTCTGAAAATTTGTCATGTCAGCTCTCTAATGATAATGGCCATGCTCATCTCATCCATCATTGCTTCCCCAGTGTCGTACAAAGGGTCAAAACGTAGCAAACACTTAACAAACATGGTTGTACTGAATGAATAATTAAATAAGGTAATGTCTATCAAGTTTACCATCAATTTAAAAATGGCATAGATATGTCAGGAGTTTTAACTACTCATCTATAAACAGGTGACATGTTTGTTGTTGGTGTGAGTCGTGTCATACCCCAAGATTGAAGCCAATACAACACTTCCTGCTTTGCTCATGATGGAGCCTGAACCCTTTACTGGTGCCTAGCAGGGAGTGCACATGACGAACTGCCTTTCAATCTTGTTAAGCTATTTTTTGAAATGCTAGGCAAAGTGGTTTGTTATTTTTGCTAATAAATACTTTCTGACAACAAATGAGAACTTGAAAGCCAATTTTGTTTTTTTTTCCAGATTTCTATCGCCCTCGAGTGCTAATTTGCATTCTTATGTATTTTTTGAGTAAATGTTTATAAACCATGCATCTGCCTTTCACTTATTTCCAAAGGGCAAAAATTACCTTTTTTTAATCTTTGCCTTTCACCTGTAATGAGTTTTTTGTTTCACTTTGATTTGATTTTCTTTCAGCTCTGCTACAACAGTAAGCAATGCTTGATATGATATATTTAGGATTCCTTTGCTGAAAGAGCAAACTTAACATTTCATTTAGTGCTATATCCCCTGGAGGCCCCATGGGGACAATGTCACTATTTCCATGCTCATGACTGTTGGGCAACAGTCCTTTGTGATTAGTAAATCTTCTGAATTTATTGGTTCTAGAGAAGAAGAGAGTGGTAAATATTTGAGTATTCCCTGCATATAGCAATCCAAAAGTGACACATCAGTTCAGTACCTCTAAGCATAAATCCATTTGCATGGAGAATAAGGGTACTGGGAAATAAAGCTGTCAGGAGTGTTAAGTCTGAATGTAAGAATGATATTCTGAGTTTGAAAATATACATACAAGAATGGAATTGACTCCCATGTAACCCCAAAGATTGCTCTGAATGACACTAATATTGTTATGCTGAGATAGATTATGGAGTTTTAGAACTGGGGGTTCTATTTTTATTCCCTCAGGAAGAAATGGAGACCCAGAGGGATTAGTAGCCTATCAAAAGACAGGCAGCCAGCTAGTGGCAAAGGCAATGTAGAAACTACAGATGATTTTTAAGAATTGTTAATTACTCAGTTTGGAGATTATCCAGGGTTGCTGCTTTTCCTCCTAGGTATCACCTCTGTGTTAAAACACTTACTAGTTTCACTGTAAAAAATTTTTATGGAACCATAAACCTGAATAGCTGCAGCAATTTTGAGAAAGAAGAGCAAAGTAGGAGGGATCATAATACCTGATGCCAAATTGTATTGGCCACTGTAATCACAACAGTCTGGTACTGGCATAAGAACAGACACATAGACCAATGGAACAGAACAGAGAGCCCAGAAATAAACCCAAGTCTCTACAGTCAATTAATATTCAACAAAGCGGGCAGCAGCATAAAATGGAGCAAAAATAGCCTCTTCAACAAATGGTGTTCAGGGACCTGGACAGCTACATGCAAAAAAATGAAACTTGATCACCAACTTACACCATACACAAAAATAAATTCAATGTGGATACAAGATTTAAATATGTCATGACACCACTAAAGTCCTAGGGAGAACATGGCAGGAAAATCTCAGATATTCCACGCACCAATATTTTCACTGATATGTCCCCTAGAGCAAGGGACATAAAGGAAAGAATAAACAAGTGGTATCTCATCAAAATAAAAAGCTTCTTCACGTCTAAAGAAAACAGCATTAAATGAAAAGAGACTCAACCGTATGGGAAAACATATTTGCCAATGATACCTCAGACAAGTGTTTAATCTCCAGAATGTATAAAGAACTCACACAACTCCACTCTGAAAAGACAAGCAACCCAGTTAAAAAATGGGCAAAGGACCTGAACAGACATTTCTCCAAGGAGGATATACTGAGGGTCCAGAGACACATGAAAAGATGCTCAGTATCACTAGCTATCAGAGAGATGCAAATTAAAACTGCAATGAGATACCACCTCACACTGTTGAGAATGGCCATAATAAACAAATAAACAGCAAGTGCTTGCAAGGTTGTGGAGAAAAGGGAACCCTAGTGCACTGTTGGTGGGATTGCACACTGGTGCAAGCACTATGGAAAACAGTATGGAATTTCCTCAGGAAATTAGAAATGGAACTTCCTTTTGACCTGGCAATTCCACTGCTAGGATTATATCCTAAAAACCCTAAAACACCAATCCGAAAGAACCTATGCACCCCAATGTTCATAGCAGCACAATTTACAATAGCCAAGTGTTGGAAGCAACCTAGATGCCCATCAGTAAATGAATGGATCAAAAAACTATGGTACATTTACATCATGGAATTCTTTGCAGCAGAAAGAAAGAAGGAGCTCCTACCCTTTGCAACAGCATGGATGAAAGTGGAGAGCATTATGCTAAGTGAAATAAGCCAAGCAGTGAAAGATAAATACTGTATGATGTCACTTTTAACAGGAACCTAATCAACAAAATGAACAAGCAAGCAAAATATAACCAAAGACACTGAAATAGGGAATAGGCTGACAGTGACCAGAGGGGAGAGGGGAGGGGATTATAGGGGAAAAGGGTGAAAATTTGCAGGAACAATTATAAAGGACACATGGACAATAACAAGGGGAGATGGAAAAAGGGGAGGGAGATGGGGAGGGCTGGGTGGTGGGGAGGGGTGGGGAGAAAAGGCAGAAAACTGTAATGAACAACAAAAAATGTTAAAACAAAGGCTAAACTACAAAAAAAAACCAAAACAAAAAACACTAGTTTTACCTATAGTGCTGGGAGGTAGATCCTCAATCAACTTTGTACTCTTTAGAGGATTTGGTAAAGTTTTAATGAGATGGATTTTTTTTAAGATAAAATAAACTTTGTAATCTATATTTTTATTGTTTTAAAATATTGCAATGTACAGACATCCCTACCATAAAAACACAGTCATATCAATGTATTATTAGAAATCTGGTAACAATCTGATTCCAAATGGTATTATCAATTAATGTGCTTTATTCTATGACATAAACGGAGGAAACAGAAAATAGTACTTTGCAATCTGTTTCAGTAGTCATACATGGATTGCAATAATGCATGTCAGTAAAAGTTGTAACGTGTCCTTTGGAATAAAATTAGAAGAAAGTTGAAATTAGAGATTTGTTAGAGACACTGTGCTTTATGGCAGAGGTTGAATTGATGAAAAAAGAGGTTTTAAAATATAATTTGAATGTTTATGTTGGTTGAATAAAATCATTTAAATTTTATCATATATGTTGTAGAGTCAACTATAAGAATTTTTGCCAGTTTTGCATGTATTTTTAAAAGAAGTTGCATAGCATTACCAAGGTCTTCATAATCAAATGGTTATTGTTAATATTCTTACACAAGAAATAAATTTAGAACTTACTCTGTCTTGGGTTAAAAAAAAAAGACTAGAAACATGTCCCAAAAGAAAAAAAAATAATGAAAGAAAGAGAGAAAGAGAGAGAGAGAGAGAGAGAGAGAGAGAGAGATCGATCCTTAGATCCTTATAGGGGATCATGTTTAAAAAACATAAATAATAAAGACAAAGTCACCATTCATAGATTGTTTTAAATATCTTGGCCACATTAAATGCATAGTATACTGATTAAAGATGTTTCTTTTATAATTCTTCCCTCTTCCAGCATCAATATTTTTCTTCTTCTTAATTACTTGTCCAATTTTTAAAACACAAAATCTCTCTACACTACTTTTGTGACTACCTTTTGTAGAAAAACTACTTAGTTGACTCCTTACTGTCTCTAATTCCTTTTTCTTCCCTCCAAATCTTTATACCTTTTATTTTCTTTTTTGTATTATTGTGTTAGCTAATACTTCCAACATGCTGTTGAAAAGGAGTGGAGAGAGGAGACATCCTTGTCATTTACCTGATCTTAGTTGGGAAAGCATCGAGTTTCTCTCCATTATGTATCATGTTAGCTATAGATTTTTGGTAGATATTCTTTACCAAATTAAGGAAATTCCTTTACTCCTAGTTTACTGAAAATTTTGATCATGAATTATTATACGATTTTATCAAATGCTTTTTCTGCATCTATTATTATAATTGCGATTTTTTCTTTGTCAGCATGTTGGTGTGATGAATTACATTGCTTTCCAAATGTACCAGCCTTATATACCTTGTATAAATCCCACTCAGTCATTGTTGATTTGATTTGACAATATTTTGTTCAGGATTTTTGCATTTCTGTTCATTCTAATTCCCTTTTTGTCATTCTCTCTTGAACAACTTGCAAGTGCTTTCACCATTGCTGTCTGGAGATTGCTTTTATCATGTCCCCACATACCTGCAATATGTTCAAAATATCTACAAAATCACTGGCCTTTTCCCATCCCCATCTGTTCTAACAGCAGAATTGGATGGTTGGTCACCTCTCCTCCTTCAAGCTTTTTCTTTACCTGGGTTTCCAGGATATCATGCTTTCCTTCCTTTCATCTCTTGTTATCCCACCTCATCTCTCTGACCTTGGGCCTCATCTCTATCATATAGAGGCTCATGGCATGAATTAAACACCAACTATACAGTGTCCACTCCCAAATCATTATCTTCAACTCAGAGTTCTCCTCTTAACTCTAATCATATATCCATTTTTCTATGTGAAATCTCCAAAATAGGCCCAAACCTTGCTCCTGATTCTCCCAAAACTCCTGTATCAAAGGAAATATCCAGTTGATTTTCCAGTTGGCCTGGCTCCAAATTCTGAATTACCTTTGATTCTTTTACTCTCTCACCTCAAATTCAATCATCAGGAAATTCTCTTGGATCTATCTTCAAAATATCCAGAAACTGATTACTTCTCTTTCCTCCAACTCCTGTGCTCTGGTTAAGACACCACCATCATCTTACTTAGGTTATTTTAATACATGCTTAACTCTTTTGCTTCCTTGTTCTCTTGCCTCTCCCTCATCCCTACCCCCCACTCTACTGTCCACACAGAAACCAGAGTGTCATTTTTATAGATAAATTCTAGGCATGTTGTTCTGCTCAAATGCTCCAACATCATCCAATCTCAGGGTAGAAGCTTCTCTGGCTTCATTTGTTGCTACTTTCTTTCTTCTGGCCACTTGGGTGCTCCTCCACCACTGGACACATTTTACCTCAGCGTCATGGTGACGTTCCTGTTCTGTTACCTGGATTGCTCTTTTCCTACATGTCTTCACAACATGTGTTCTCAGTCATAACTTCCAAGATTTTTCAGATGTCACCTTCATGATGAAGCCTTCTCATTTTATCCTTTATGAAGTCTTAGACCATATGAACAGTGGCATAGGCTGTTTATCTTCTCTGCTTTATTTTTAATTCCAAGGATTTATCTTCTAATGGTATATTGTTTATTTTACTTATTTGTGTATCTTTGTGTATTTTACATCTTCCCCTGCTAGAATGTAAGCCTCACCATGGCAAGTTTTATGCCTGTTTTGTTCACCATTTCAAACACAATGCCTAGAACAGTTAGTCTCTGTCAACCAGCAAACACTGATATGTTTGTTCACTGGATTCATGAATGGACATTGGGGATCTATAAATCTGCTGAGAATCCTGTTTGTGTTACCTGTGGTAGATAGTTGTACTCTTTTGGGACTAAGTTTATTTTTTTTAATATATTTTATTGATTATGCTATTACAGTTGTCCCAATTTTTCCCCCTTTTCCCTCTTCTACCCTGTACCTCCTATTCCCTCCAGCAATATGCCCCAGGCCATGTCCATGGGTCATGTATATAAGTTCTTTGGCTATTCTATTTCCTACACTGTTCTTAGCATCACTCTGTCTATTCTTTTTTTTTTAAGATTTTATTTATTTATTTTTAGAGAGGGAAGGGAGGGAGATAGAGAGAGAGAGAGAAACATCAATGTGAGGTTGCTGGGGGTCATGGCCTGCAACCCAGGCATGTACCCTGACTGGGAATCGAACCTGTGACAATTTGGTTCACAGCCCATGTTCAATCCACTGAGCTATGCCAGCTGGGGCTACTCTGTCTATTCTGTACCTACAAATTTGTACTACTTAATCCCTGCACCTGTTCCTCCACTCTGCCCCTTCCTCCACCCAACTGATAACCCTTCAAATGACATCCATATCTATGATTCTGATTCTGTTCTGCTTGTTAGCTTAGTTTGTTTTTTAGATTCAATTTTTGGTAGCTGTGAATTTATTGCCATTTTAATCATAGTTTTGATCTTCTTTTTCTTAAATAAGTCCCTTTAACATTTATTTCATAAAATAATGGCTTGGTGATGATAAACTCATTTAGCTTTACCTTGTCTGGGAAGCACTTTATTTGCCGTTCCATTCTAAATGATAGCTTTGCTGGGTAGAGTCACCTAGGTTGTAAGTCCTTGCTTTCCATCACTTTGAATACTTCTTGACAGTCCCTTCTAGGCTGAAAAGGTTTTTTTTGTGTGTGTGTTTTATTTTTGAGAAATCAGCTGACAGTCTTATGGGAACTCCTTTGTAGGTAACTCTCTGTTTTTCTGTTGCCGCTCTTAAGATTCTCTCTTTCTGTTTAACCTTTGGCATTTTAATTTTGATATGTATTGGTGTGGTCCTCTTTGGGTCCAAATTGTTTGGGACTCTCTGTGCTTTCTGGACTTTTATGCCTATTTCCTTTACCAAATTGGGGAAGTTTTCTTCCATTATTTTTAAAACACTTGCTCTTTCTCTTCTCCTTCCAGCACCCCTATGATTTGAATGTTGGTATGTTTGGCATTGTCCCAGAGGCTCCTTAGCTTATCCTTGTTTTTTTTTTTGGATCCTTTTTTCTTCTTGCTGTTCTGATTGAATTTTTTTTTCTTCCTTATGTTCCAAATCATTGATTTGATTCTTGGCTTCATCCACTCCACTGTTGATTACCTCTAAATTTTTCTTAATTTTCCTTAGTGTAAACTTCATTTCTGCCTGGGGTTTTTTTAATGCTGTTGAAGTACCCAATGAATTCCTCGAACATCTTAATAACCAGTGTTTTGAACTCTGCATCTCTTAGATTGCTTATCTTCATTTTGTTTAGTTCTTCTTGAGTTTTGTTCTGTTCTTTCATTTGGACCATATTTCTTTGTCCCTTCAGTTTGGCAGCCTCCCTGTGTTTGTTTCTGTGTATTAGGCAGAGCTTCTTTGACTCCCTGTCTTAGTAGCATGGCCTGTTGTAGAAAAGTTCACCAGTAAGTTGGATGTGGCAGAGCCTTAGGTAATCACCAGGGTGGGGCAACCCATGTAAACAGGTTGATGGAGCCTCTGATACAGTGTTGCTGTTCTGTGGCTCTGAGTAGGGGAGGACTCAGAAAGCGGAAATGCTGCTGCTTGGTTTTTTGAGTTTTGTCCAGGAGGAAGCTGTCCCCTGGCATTTGCCCTGATGTCAGACATTTCAATTTCTCCCCCTATGCCACTGGTGCCCTTCCAGCTACTGCCCCGGTGTTGGAACTCAGAAGTGAATCTGTGAAAGTCCTAACTCTGTTTTGGGCCCTTTAAGAGGAGATGTCTGAGAATCTCACAGTTTCCTCTGCCACCCCAACCCCACTGGTTTTTGCAACCAGAAGTTATGGGGACTTATCTTCTTGGCACAAGAACCCTGGGCTGAGTGGTCTGCTGTGGGGCTGGGAACACTCATTCCCAAATATCCTTTCTGATTTTTATCTACCACATGTGTGTGTGAAACCACTGTTACACATCTCTGTGTCTTTGCACCTCTCCATGTGTCTCTGCATCTTTGACACTCCTACCTATCTGTATGAATGTAATTTCTTTTATTCCTTGGTGTAGGACTTTGATACAGCTTGATTTTCTGATGATTTTGGTTGACAGTTGTTTTGTAGTGTAGTTGTAACTTTTGCTGTGGTTGTATGAGAAGGTGAGCTGTGTTTACCTATACTTCTATCTTGTGAGAACCACAACTATGTTCTTGACTTGTAAAATAGGAACAAGAAAAATTTTCATATGTTGTTTTAAGAAACAAATTATGTAACTGTACACAAAGTGCATAGTAGTATAAGTAAGTTCTCTACATGCAGTTATGTGTGTGAATGTTTTTAAATCACTTACCACCAGAATCTTCTTTCAGTAATGCTTTTTTAATATTTATACAATAAAATTTTAGTGACTGTTTTCTTCTCTGGCTGTTATTTCACTTATAACATTAAGATCTTTGTAGCTATAATTATAGCTAAAAATAGAACACCTTGAGTTATTTTTCCTAACAATTAATTTTGTTTAAGAAAATTTCAATTTAAGTATAATTTATTTTTCCAGAAAATATTAGCACATGTTTTGGTAGCACTGTTTGTGGTTGAGAAATACACAGTTGGTCTCTGGATATGCTGGTATCTCAGCAATTGTTATGTTGGGCTAAATAAGCATTTCTTATTTCCTTTTACAAGCCACAATAAAAGTAATTTTTAGAAAATTAGTTACTTTTTAAAAAATATATATGTATTTGATTTATTGTTCAGTTACAGTTGTCCCAACTTTTTCCCCATTGCTCACCGCTACCCTGCCCCCCATATCCCACAGTCAATCCCCACCATTGTCCGTGTCCATGAGTCCTCATTTCATGTTCCTTTGCTTGTCCCCTCACCTTCTTTTCCCCACTACCCCACTCCCACTTCCCCTCCAGTTACTGTCAGTTTGTTCTTTATTCCAATGTCTCCAGTTCTATTTTGCATATTTGTTTGTTTTGTTGATTAGGTTCCAGTTATAGGTGAGAGCATATGGTATTTGTCTTTCACCACTTCTCTTATTTCACTTAGAACAATGCTCTCTGATTCCATCCATGTTGTTGCAAAGGGCAAGAGTTCCTTCTTCCTTTCGCTGCATAGTATTCCATCGTGTAAATATACCATAGTTTTTTTATCCACTCATTTACTGATGGGCACTTAGGCTGTTTCCAGCACTTGGCTATTGTAAATAATGCTGCTATGAACATTGGGGTGTATAGGTTCTTTTGGATTGGTGTTTCAGAATTCTTAGGGTAGAGTCCCAGCAGTGGGATCACTGAATCTAAACTCAGTTCCATCTTTAGTTTTCTGAGAAAATTCCATACCATCTCCCACAGTGGCTGCACAAGTCTGCATTCCCACCAACAGTTTACTAGGGTTCCTTTTCTCCACAACCTTGCCAGCATTTGTTGTTTGTCAATATATTAATGATGGCCATTCTGACTGGTGTGAAGTGGTATCTCATTGTTACTTTAATTTGCATCTCTCTGATGGCTAGTGATGCTGAACATCTTTTTGTATGTCTCTGGGCCCTCTGTATGTCCTCCTCAGAGAAGTGCCTGTTCAAGTCCTTTGCGAATTTTTTAATTGGATTTTTTGCCTTCTTGGTGTGGAATCATGTAAGTTACTTATATATTTTCAACATCAAATCCTTGTCCAAGGTATCATTGGCAAATATGTTTTCTTATACGGCTGGTTCCCTTTCCATTTTTGTTGATGTTTTCTTTAGTGTACAGAAGCTTTTTAGTTTGATGTAGTCCATTTGTTTATTTTCTTTATATCCTTGCCTTAGGGGATGTGTTGGTGAAAATGTTGCTGTGTGGGGCATCTAAAATTTTCCTGCCTCTTTTCCTCTAGGACTTTTATGGTGTCATGGCCTATATTTAAGTCTTTTATCCATCTTGAATTTATTTGATGTATAGTGTAAGTTGGTGGTCTAGTTTCATTTTTTACATATACTTGTCCAGATCTCCCAACACCATTTATTGAAGAGTCTATTTTTACTCCATGTTATGTTCCTGACCCATTTGTCAAATATTAACTGACCATTTTGACATGAGTTTATGTCTTAGCTCTCTATTCTGTTCCATTGGTCTATGTGTCTGTTTTTATGCCAGTACCAGGCTGTTTTGATTACAGTGGTCTTGTAATACAGTTTGATATTAAGTATTGTGATCCCTCCTACTTTGTTCTTCTTTCTCAAAATTGCTAAGGCTATTCAGGGTTGTTTATGGTTCCATATAAATTTTTGAAATGCTTATTTTATATCTGTGAAGTATGTCATTGGTATTTTAATAGGGATTGCATTGAATCTATAGGTTGCTTTGGGTAGTATGCACATTTTAATGATGTTAATTCTTCCAATCCATGAACATGGTATATGCTTCTATTTATTTGTGTCTTGGTAAAAAGTAAGTAATATTAATTCTAGTTTTTTTTCTTTATTGCTAAAATTTGATGACAGCTTTGGATTTCAAAAATAAGTTACTAATACTTTTCTAAGTGGTAGACATACTATTTAATATTTTATTCAACAGTTAGTATTATATTAACATTTACTATTACTGCTTATACTTATTTTACCTAAAATTTTAAAAACAAACTTTACTATGAATACTACAGCTTTTAAAGACATAGCACTATAATAGTACATAGCTGTCTAAAAAATTTTGTTGGAACTTAGAATTATTTACCTCATTTGTATTTTTATATGATTTTGACAAAATTCTATAGATACTTCAGATATACTTAGTCTAAAACAAACTGTGTATTTCCTTGTAACTTTCTCTTGTGTTCCTTACTTTGACTAAAGGCATCATCACAAAGTTGGTTGTTGGAGTGATCAGCTGGGAATGAGTTTGAACTTCTTTCTCTCTCTCCACTCAGACAACAGCTGGTCAAGAAGAACGATCAATGTTTACATCCAAATATTAGATTAATTTGAGTTGTTATATCCTGTAAAAACTAGTTTGAAGACAAGCTTTTAGTTGAGCCCCTAGCTTTGACTGACCCCTTTCATCATTTCTACATCCAGTTACCAGAGTGAGATGCCTGTTGCAGGCTAGATTCTTAGTTGCCTGTATGCTCCTGTACAAACTGGTTAGCACAGCATGTACCATATCATGTCCAGTCACTTAGGGCTGAAGTTCTATTAGGTGTGGAGCACTGAGTAAAGGCCTTGGGCAGTGCAGATACATCTCCCTGGGCCATCCAGAGCATGCCATATGGCCAGTACAAAAGCAGTAGTCCATAAAGGATAAGTTGCTGGGAAGGAGTGGGTCAGTAGAAGGTAGAGCCACACAGGTGAAGTGATGTTCCAAAGCCAGGACAGGATGAAAGAAAAAATAAAAGACTGTATAATGAAGCAGGAAGTAAAGAGAAGAGATTCTTTTTTAACATTTTACTTAAAATTAATAAAATGATACACAGTTGCAGGTGAATGGCAGTTCAGTGAATTTAGTAAACATTTTCACAACCATATAGATTCTTCACTGACATTAAACATTTTAGTCTATATAATCAAAGTCTTTTGGAATTTCAAAAAATTTTATATTTTATTTTCCTCAAATACAAATTTGCTTTTGACCCAAGATTTCAAAAAAGAATTTATTTATTTATTTATTAATTTATTTATTTATACAGAGAGGGGAAGGGAGGAAGAAAAGGAGGTAGAGAAATGTTGCTGTGAGAGAGAAACATCGATAGGTAGCCTCTCACATGTGCCCTAATGGGAATGAACCTGCAAAGCAGGCATGTGCCCTGACCAGGACTGGGACAGGTGACCTTTCACTTTGCAGGACACCCAACCAACAACCACACTGGTCAGGGCTTGGCTCAAGATTTTATTGCAAACACATTATTTTCCATCTGTTAGCAGCTTCTTTTGGCTGCTTAATTTGCTTGGCATGTTTCTTCAACAACTTGAGGGGTTCATTCTTTGTATTTTTCTACTTCTGCCTTTAGCCATTTCCTTTGGTCTCTGATTGAAGAAACTCCTTGCTAGCATGGTTTGTTTTCTTAAACTTGTGTCTTAGCCAATTTTTGCTTTCTGCAGGTTTGTGTGTTTTTTTCCTCAGATAACAGATTCTAGAACCTACAGCTTCCATTTCCTTACATGAAAAGCTTTACTTGGAAAAGCCTGATAATAATTAGATATTCCAATCGTCTCACAGTCAACCATACTATCACTTACTAAGCTTTGGAGGACTTGACTGACACAGAAAGAAAGTAATACCTTTCTTTTCAGAAGTAATGTTTTCCATGTCTTCTACTGAAATACATCTTCCATCTCAAAAAATAATTCCATCATGTGGGCTATTTTTTCCCCTTGCACTAGTCCTTTATTCTTTGACAGGACTTAACTCCATGGCCTGCAAGGTGTGGTGCTTACCTAATAAAGCAACTAACTCTCTACCAACCAGCAGTTTCTGCTCCTTGATAAAAACCAACAGAATTTTACAGAAATTGTCTGTCATAAAGTGAAGATTTGTTAGATTACTTTTGAAATTGTGAGCAATTCTGAAATGTGCTGTATGTGTTATAGTTCATAAAACCACTCAATTGTAAAAAATCAAGACAGCCATATTTAGGTTCTAGGGTGTCCAACTGTACCTCCTCCCCACTGCCACTGGTACTTTCTTCACTTGCTCTCTTTTTAAAAATTGAGGTAACATTTGTTAATAATACTAAAATTTTAAGTATACAACGTGATTTTTATTATATTTTATTGATTATTGTGGAGAGCCACACAGGACAATGCATGCCAAGGGAGTTGGAAGTAGGCCTCTGGTTCAACACAGCTGCTCTGGGCCACGGACGACTGCCTGATAGATTGTTATAAGGAAAGAATGACTTGGCTGCTTGCTATATCACTGTACCAAGAAGGAGCAGCAAATGTTCTTAAAAAATAAAAATGTACCTAGTCTTGCAGTTTGTCTTTCTCACACTATGCTTCAAAGCTGGCTCGATATATAAAGCCTGACTTCAGCAATAAACAGTTCCCTCCTCTGCGTCCCAGAGAAGGGACTCCACCTGGCCCCACTTTGACTCTGTCTCTTTATGTTTTAACCCCGTCGCCTTCCCTCACCTTCCCTCGGGACCTGACCCATCCAGCCACACCGGTCGCATGATGTTATTACACTTGTCTTGATGTTCCCCTCTCTTCCCCCTTCTACCCAGAATCCTCCAGTCCCTCAGGCAATCCTCCCACATTGTTCATGTCCATGGGTCATTCCTATAAATTCTTTGGCTACTCTATTTCCTATACTGTACTTTATATCCCCATGGCTATTCTGTAACTACCTATTTGTACTTTTTCATCCCCTCACCTCTTCATCCATTTAACCTGTCCCCCCTCCCACCTGGCAACCATCTGGTAACTAACTTCTTTTCTCTTGTTTTTAAGAATCTCTCTTTACCTTTAAACTTTGGCCTTTTAATAATGACATGTCTTGGATTGGGCCTCTTTGCATCCATCATAATTGGGACTCTCTGTGCTTCCTAGACTTGCCTACTTCCTTCACCAAATTGAAGTTTTCTTTCACTATGTTTTTCAGATAGATTTCCAATTTCTTGCTCTTTCTCTTGTCCTTCTGGCACCACTATGAGGCAAATATTGGACTCTTATAGTTGTCCCAGAGGTTGTTTATGCTATCCTCCATTTTTTTTGGATTCTTTTTTCTTCTCCTTGTTCTTCATAGTTGATTTTTGGTTCCTTATGTTCCAAATTGTTGATCTGATCCTTGGTTTCATCTATTCTACTGCTGTTTTCCTGTAAATTGTTCTTTATTCCAATTATTGTATTTTTTGTTTCTGACTGGATCTTTTTTATGCTGCTGAGGTCCTCTATAAGTTACTTGAACATCCTTATAAACAATGTTTTGAACTCTACATCTGATAGTTTACTTATCTCCATTTGATTTAGCTCTTTTTCTGGAGTTTTAATCTGTCCTTTCATTTGGGCCATGATTCTTTGTCTCCTCATTTTGGCAGCCTCCCTGTGTTTGCTTCTATGTATTAGGTAGACCTGCTTTGACTCTGTGTCTTGGTATTGTGGCCTAATGCAGTATGTGTTGTGTATGGTTCAGTGGCACATCCTCCCCTATCACCAAAGCTGGGTACTCAAGATGCGCCCTTTGCATGGGTTGAGTGTACCCTCCTGTTGTAGTTGAACCTTGGTTGCTATTGGCAGATCAATGGGAGAGATTTCCCTGGCCAGTCAGCTGTAAGGATTGACTGTGACCACTTACTACCAACAGTGAAGGGGCAGGTGGTGGTGCTCTGAAGTGGTCTGTAGCTGTTCACTGGGTGCACTGGTCCTGGGATTTCCATGGTGGTGCAGTCCAAGGTCAGCCCCACCTCTGTTTTGCCCAGGGCATTCTGCCTGAGCTGTAAAGCAATCTGAGATGGCTGCTACTTACACTGAGCTTGGAGGTTCCCAAGTAAAACCAGCTGTGAATCTAATCTGGTTGCTACTAGGGCTGATTGAAGCCAGCTGTTGCTTGTTTAATAGGATTTAGGAGTCTAGAACATTTTTATGGAAAAGCAGCTTGGGTGGGCCTATATGTTGGGTGGGGCAAGTGTCTGTGGATCTGAAAGGTCGGTCACACAATATTAATGAGGTTGATGGAATCTCAGATAAGGCACCACTCTACTGGCTCTGTGGGTGGAGGGCTTAGCAAAGGGATAATGGCCTCTTCTCTCTCCTCTATACCACTGGTGCCCTTCAAACTGCTACCCCAGTGCTGGAACTCAAAGGGAGTGAGTCTGAGTAGGTGAGTTCATGTGTGCATTCCACAAGAGGAATGGTTTAGGTCTCCAGCAGCCTCCCCACCCTCTCAATCCCTGTTGGTTCTCACATCCAGAAGTTGTGGGGACTTATCTTCCTGGCACTGGAATCCTGGGCTGGGGGTCCTAGTGTGAGTCTGGGACTGCTCACTCCTGAGATATCCCTCCCAAATTTTTATCCACGTGGGCGTGGGTCGAGCCCAGTCCACGTCCATGTCCCTCCTACCAGTCTGGATGGCTGTGGTTTCTTCAATTCCGTAGTTGTCATACTTGCTGCATTCAGCTCAGTTTTTGATGTTTCCGAGTGATGGTTGTTCTATGTTTTAGTTGTAATTTTGATGTGGTTGTGCTAAGAAGATGGCCATGTCTGCCTATGTCACCCTCTTAATTGAAAGCCATGTCTGCTCCTATTATTTGTTTTTTTCCATGCAGTAGTATGTCTTGAAAACCTTATTTATTTATTTTTAAAATATATTTTATTGATTATGCTATTACAGTTGTCCCATTTTCCCCCCTTCATTCCCCTCCACCCTGCACAACCCCTCCTACCTACATTCCCCCCTTTTGTTCATATCAATTGGTTATACATATAAGTTCTTTGGCTTCTACATTTCCCATACTATTCTTAACCTCCCCCTATTTTCTATCTACCACTTATGCCACTTATTCCCTGTACCTTCTCCCCCTTTCTCCCCCTTGTACTTCCCCACTGATAACCCTCCATGTGATCTCCATTTCTGTGATTCTGTTCCTGTTCTAATTGTTTGCTTAGTTTGTTTTCATTTTTAGGTTTGGTTGTTAATAGTTGTGAGCTTGATGTCATTTTACTGTTCATAGTTTTGATCTTCTTTTTCTTAGATAAGTCCCTTTAACATTTCATATAATAAGGGCTTGGTGATGATGAACTCCTTTAACTTGACCTTATCTGGGAAGCACTTTATCTGTGCTTCCATCCTAAATGATAGCTTTGCTGTATAGAGTAATCTTAGATGTAGGTCCTTGCCTTTCAGGACTTTGAATATTTCTTTCTAGCCCCTTCTTGCCTGCAAGATTTCTTTTGAGAAATCAGCTGATCATCTAACGGGAACTCCTCTATAGGTAACTGTCTCTCTTTTTCTTGCTGCTTTCAAGATTCTCTCATCCTTCATCTTGGCTAATGTAATTATGATGCACCTTGGTGTGTTCCTCCTTGGGTCCAACTTCTTTGGGACTCTCTGAGCTTCCTGGACTTTCTGGAAGTCTATTTCCTTTGCCAGAATGGGGAAGTTCTCCTTTATTATCTGTTCAAATAAGTTTCCAATTTCTTGCTCTTTCTTTTCTCCTTCTAGCACCTCTATGATTTGAATGTTGGAATGTTTAAAGAGGTCCTGGAGGTTCCTAAGCCTCTCCTCATTTTTTTGAATTTTTGTTTCTTCATTCTGTTCCAGTTGAATGTTTCTTTCTTCCTTCTGGTCCAAACCATTTATCAGAGTCCCAGTTTCCTTTCCATCACTGTTGGCTCCCTGTACATATTTTTTTATTTCATAGGCTTCATTTTTTCCTCTAACTTGTGACCATATTCAATAAATTCTGTGAGCATCCAGATTACCAGTGTTTTGAACTGTGCATCTGATAGGTTGGCTAGCTCTTTATCACTTAGTGTATTTTTTGTGAAGCTTTGATTGTTCTTTCATTTGGGCCATTTTTTTTGTCTTGGTGGTTCTGTTATGTAGTAAGTGGCGGGGCCTTAGGTGTTCACCAGAGCAGGGCAACCCACTCTGCGTTGTGAAGCTGTATGTGGGGGATGGGTCTGAGAGTGAACAATGCCACTTGCTCTGCTGGTTTTTAGTCACTTACCCCACTACCCACAATCAAATTGGGCCCTTCTGCTGCTGATTCCTGGGTGGGTGGGTTTGTGTATATTTTAGGACCCTGTGGGTCTCTCCAATGAACTCTCCTGTGAAGCTGAGAGTTTCTCTCACTGATGCAACCCCTACAGGTGTTTTCAGTCAGAGGCTTTGAGGTTTTATTTCTCCACACTGGAACCCTCAGTTGCATGGTCTGTCTTGCTCCCCAGTTCCTCCCAGTTTATCTGCACACAAATGTGGGACCACCCAATATGCAAGCTGCTACCTGGAACGGTCTGACAGCCACTGCCTTACCAAGGGTCCTCTCCACTCAGCTGCTAGTTTCTGCTCCTCCTACTGGTCTGGATGAATGTTTCTTCTTTAACTCCTTGATTGTTGGGCTTCCATACAGTCCAATTTTCTGTCAGTTCTGGTTGACTTTTGTTTTTAAATTTGTGGTTGCCCTTCTTTTGGTTGTATGAGGAGGCACAGTGTGTCTACCTATGCCTCCATCTTGGCTGGAAGTCCCCCTGTCTTGGAAACTTTAAATGTCAGTGCAAATAAATCTATCTTACTCTTTTTAGTGGTTGAATGCTGTTTCATAGTGTTACACTGTGATTTTCAACTGCTGCCATAATAAACATGCAGGCCTTTTCAAGTTGTTTTGCTCTTCTTACAGTTTCAGAAAGTAGAATTGTTAGTTTTTTTTAATGTATAGACTTCAATTTGTATAAAATGTATTTTTATATTCAATATGAAATAAGACTTTTACTCACTCATACATGAACAGCCCATTTTTTATCATCAATGTAAAATGCCACTTTATTATATTTTATAATATTATTTGTAATTCTGCTTCTTGTCTCACTTTTCTTATTTCTTATTTCTTATTTCAAGGCCACACTGTGTTAATTACTTTATAATAATAAAGTGTTTGCATATCTGTACAGCAAATTAATCTATGTTGTAATTCTTTTCTAAAGTATTAAGATATTTTTGCTATGTGCTTTATTTCTTTAATAAACTAGAAACAATTTGTAAAAATGTGGAATGTTTTTATTTAGATTTAGATTGATAGAATAATTGAGTAGCATTGACATTTAAAAAATGCATTGACTTCAGAGAGAGGAAGGGGGAGAAAAAGAGAGACATTGATTTGTTGTTCCTCTTATTTTTGCACTTATTGGTTGATTCTGTATGTACTCTAATGGGGGACCAAACCTGCAACCTTGGTATATAGGGATGATACTCTAACTATCTGAACTACCTTGCCTGGGCTGGTAGCATTGACTTTTACAGTACTGAGATAGTTACAATAAGGATGGTATTTCTCTATTTTTTTTTCTAGTTTTCTTTGCTGTCCTTAAGGTCAGTTTTCCTTATAATGACCTTGTGCACTTTTTTTTTACTTACATTGTTAGGTATACTATTGTTTTGCTGTTAAAAATGGGATCAGAGCCTGGATAGCTCAGCTGGTAGGGCATCAGACTTTAAAAATGGGATCTTTTTCCTATACATTTTATAACTGATTACTGCTTTTATGTAGGAAAGCCATTGCTTTCTTTGCATATTTATCTTGCCTTTTATTAAGAAACAGTTCTATTTCTGGAGTTTACAAGTTTAACCCAAAGAAAGACCAATATTTAAATTAGAATATAAGAGTAATCAGAGGCACAATTGTGTTAGCTAATATATAAATTATGTAGAGAATTCTAAATGATTCAAGGAACCTTAGCATGATCATAAAGGGTTTATTGGACGAGAAACTTAGACTTGGGCTTTCAAGAAGAGGCAGCTCTCTAAGCAATAAACTATGTGAATAGTGACATAGAAATGAGATTGAGTGTGATACATGTTTAAAGGGATGATTAGCATTTTTGGCAGATCAAAGGATAAAATCTAAAAGCCAGTGAGAACAGTAGACAGAAATAAAATGTGGGAGTGATTATGGAGGCTCTTCAAAGTCAAGCTAAGTGTTTTGGATTGAATTAAATAAATAATGGAGTCATTCTGGAGTTAGAGAAGTGACATTCAGAAAGTAGATTTCTAGAGTTCTTTTTGGCATACCAGAGACAATCTAGAATTAAGGTATTCCACCAGAAAGCTATTCCATTAATACCATTTTACAAAGAAAAGGAGATGCAACAAACAGTGGTAAATAAATAAGGCATTTCCAAAAAAAGGAGAACTTAAAAAAATTAATACAAAAAAGTAAAATATCTATATTTTTATTTTAGTAGAATGAAATAACAAGGATACGGTTATCAGAAGTGGTTGGGAAGGTGTCTTACACAAGCAAGGATACACAAGCAAGGTTTGGATTAGACTATGTTTAGATAAATATTAAAATAGTAGAAAAGTATATTTGGTATGAAAATGAGTCTGGGTGATTAGTGTACTAAAATAATTCAACAACATAGAACAGCCTTGTTCTTGGGAAACTCACTGTCTCCTAATCTGCTTTTGATTTGTGGTATTATAACACTTAATTCTGTGGGGTTTCTACTGATGTGATTGAAAGTTCTATGTTTTTGCTTTTGTTTTCATGGAAAATTTTCAAACTGGTAAAAAATGATTAACTGGAATAAGTTCACAGAGAATGTGATTTTCTAAAAAGTGAAATTATGTTCAAGTTAAGGTCTTCATAAAGGGTATTTTGTTCTATAAAGGGTAAAGACATTAGATTTCTTTTAAACTTAAAGGTCAGATGTATTGCGGGGTAGGAGGGAAAATGAGCAATGCTTCCAAGAAGTACCCCAAAGGAATTATTTCTGTAGATAAAAAGTATAAATTTTTAGCCCTGGTTGGTATGGCTCAGTGGACTGAGCACTGGCCTACAAAGCAAAGGGTCGCTGGTTTGATCCCCAGTTAGGGCACATGCCCGGGCAGCAGGCCAGATGCCCAGTAGGGGGCACGTGAGAGGGAACCACACATTGATGTTTCTCTTCTTCTCTTTGACCCTCTCTTCCCCTCTGTCTAGAAATAAATGAATAAAACCTTTTTTAAAAAGTATAGATTTTTAACCTGCACCCCCCCATACCCACACATACACACACACACACACACACACACACACACACACACACACCATATTTTTTGGACCATAAGATGCACCTAGGTTTTAGAGGAGGTAAATATAAAAAAAAATTTGAAGCAAAAATGTTGTAAAATATTTAATAACATAAATAACATAATATTTCACCAATATAAATGTAAACAGAACTCAACAGCAGCATTAACAACCATTATTCCTTCCAAACTTGGGGAAAAAATAGTGCATCTTATAGTCCGAAAAATATGGTATATGTGTATACACACACACAAACACACACACACATATAAACACACACAGAGCAATATACATATGTTTGCTTCTTTATTTCAATCAATAACAATTATTACCATTAAATATTAAAAACACTTCAATTTTATGAAAATAACCTCAAGAAATCTCAAAAATAAAAGAGAAAATATTGGATTAACAACAAAATTTTGCTATATTTCTAGAATCCCAGAGTACAACTCTTTTATTTGATGGTTAATTCTAATTACCATTGACGAAAAATAGTTGAAAGTATATGGAGAACCTTGATTAAGCCATCAAGTTTTTGGACTTTTCAATTTTGATGTGGTTCTTCTATTTTTAACACATGTATAGATTAATGTAGCCACCGCCACAATAAATATATAGAATACTTCTATCACTAAAATCACCCACCAGCTCCTTGTAACTTCTACTCTCTGTCTCTGTGAATTTATTTGCCTATTGTAGATACCTCCTATAAGGAGAATTAGGCAATATTTATCCTCTTCTGGTTTTGGGCTGCCTTCAGTCTATGCCAGAGTATACTGGAGGGAAAAAATGGAAATTATTCACTGGCTTGCAGAAGAAGAGGCAGGATAGAGTGCACTTATTCCATCAGACCTGGAAGTAGAACCTCTTACTTTCAAAGTAATAGTGGTATCACAGCTTATTTAGAAAAATTTATAATGGAAAAGTTTTCAAGAAAATAGTTATAAATTAGAAGTTAAATTTATTCTTAAAATTAGTTTTAATTATACAGTTGATATATTGATAATTCTTATTGCAATGGTTACTTAATTTAGTTAGGGCTAAAAGATTCCTTTAACCAAATCTTTTAGTCTCAGTCTCCTTTCCATTTTTCCAGAAGTTACTGCTTTAAACAGTAATTTTTTTTCTTTCAATAATATGTCTCAGAGAGCTAGACATATTAACCTATACAGAATGACCATACATTTAACCGATTCACTGTATTTTATAGTTTTGATTTACCTCAGTTCATTTGGCCATTCTCCTAGGCTTTTCTAAATGAAGGACATGTTTCCTTAGAAATAACATTAGCATTTGTGTTATAAATTATCTCTTAATCTACAACTCAATTAGTCTGGTCCTGTGACTTTTATGTTTTTTGCTGAAATTCTTAATCTGATTGCTAAAAGCTCACATATTTTGTTTTTCAGAGTCAAACCATAGTTTCAACATTATTAAACCAAGTGTCAAGTCCATTTGCTCAAAAGCAATGTGACCAATTGAATGGCAGTGGAAATCATCTTTAATTGAATTTCAATAGCTTTCTTAAGAGCATAATTAAAATAGTTGGCTCAGTCCACAGTCATAAAAATTCAGTCTAGAATAATGTAGTTTGTCCTATAATATTGATTCCTATACAAACTGGCTTTTTGTTTTACCACAGATTCTCATCTAACATCATCATCATCATTATTTTGCCATGACATGGTTCTGCTTCTTGGATTTTTGAAAACACATTTTACTTCAGCTGAAATATTGGTATTCTCTTAAAGTTTATACATGAAATACCCAACATGTTTAGCAATCAATTAGAAATTTGATGGTACATGGTGAATCAATTCATGAACACATCTCTACTCTTTCTCTGAAGTCCACTGAAATGACAGTAAAGAAAAAAAAGCTATAACCCATGAGGACAAAAAGACAAGAGAAAAGATAAATAAAATTGCTGTGAGGTCAAAATGTTTGCAACAGCAAATGAAGGAATGGTAACTAGTAGTTAGTAGCTGAAAGCAACAAAGAAGAAGTATATATAGAGAAAAAAGACATGGGCTTATGCCCAAGAACCCAAGAAAATTTAGGAGATAAGAGCATAGTGGGAGAACAGGCAGGGCTGAAAATATTTCAAATGAGCATACCCCATTCCCCCTTAAGTCTCCTTCCTAACTGCACACCAATAGAAGTTCCTTCCTTTTCCTTTGCCTCCACTCTTCCCCAGATTACTGTAGATTCACTCTCTGGATATATTGAACAGGGACACTCTTGACTCAGGACATCAAGCATAGCTGAATGTGGAGAGAGGTGCATGCAGTATATTCTGAAATATTGAGAAGTTCGAGCTTAAATACCAAATAAGGAGTGTCTTCCAGCTTCTTCCGCTCATCTTTACTTGCTTATCTCCTAGAACATCATCACCCAGGTTTATATTCTCTGAGCATGAGATTGCCCAACTTCTTTTGGGAGAAAGTGATTGGTCTCCCCGCAAATCTTCATAGATTCTGACAACTTGTGATCTTCTAATGAAATGACAAGATACCCACCCAGTCACTGTAAATGAAGCTCAAGAATCAACAAGTGTGTCCTAGCATTTAGAGAGTCCAATAATTCTTTAGTGTCTTATTCTTACATATGAACCAAGAACTAATAATCCCATTTGAGGAAAATCTCTAACATGAAAGCAGAGAACCCCCAAAACAAACACTAGGAAAGAACAATGCCAGCAAAACAGGGTATAGAAAAAAACTTCAAAAAAGTATACTATTATGTGCTCAAAGAGAGTAGTTATTTATTCTATGCATGAAAAAAGAATGGGTTATAAACAGAAGTGCTCAGAATAATTAAATATAATATTACAAATTAAAAATCAATGAAAGTATAATTTCATTGGATATTAAAGTCATTTCATAGGATCTTAAAACAAAAATGAAAACAAATAAAAATGAAAGAAAAAATAAAGAAATTTAGAGGATTTATTAAGGAGGCTTAATGAGATTTAAACGATTTCCAGAAAGAACAAGAAAAGTGGAGAGAATGATATACTAAAATAAATAAATGAGTCAATAAAAATGTGACCTGGGTGAATGCGGTAGTCTTGAGCTTGGGAAACAGAATTTGCTGCTTCTTGACTCCTAGACTTCCAGTACTTGGGAAAGGGGCTACATGTGCTTGGCCAAGGAGCATCACTTGTTGCTCCAGTTCAGTATACAGAGGAGGCAGGGAGATCATTTGCTACTTGATTTAGATACAGTTAGCTTTGTGGAGTAAGTAGAAAATTATAAAACCTGGAGAAGAAGAAGCTATGAAAAACCTAAAAATGGAGTGAATGGAGGAAGTGATGCTTGAAAACATCAGGAATGGAAGTAATAATTACAGTCTCAGAATACAACTTAAAATAACTGTTTTATTGGGTTGGCCAAAAATTTCATTTAGTTTTTATCATATGATAGTTTAGCAGTGCTTAGTTGTCTTTAACTTATTTTGAAACAATTTTGTTAGATTCCATTGTGACAGCTGTTATATCAGCATGCATTAAAAAAAACTTATCCAAATACCATATGATCTCATCTTTAACTGGAACATAATCAACAAAAGAAAAAAGCAAACAAAATATAACTAGAGTCATTGAAATTAAGAACAATCTAACAATAGCCAGAGGGGAGGTGGGAGGGGACAGTGGGAAGAAGGGTTTTCAGGAACTACTATAAAGGATACATGGACAAAACCAAGGGGGAGGGTGGAAGCAAGGGAGGGAGGTGGGTTTGCAGGGGGTGAGGGGAAGGGGTGGGGAGAAAATGCAGACAACTGTAAATGAACAACAATAAAATAAATAAAAAAAAACTTATCCAAGATGGTGAATTTTTGTGCAGCCATTTTAATATTGAAGATGGAAGAAAATACACAATATTTTCAGTGTATTATGCCTTATATTTTCAGGAAACATAAAAACTAAACTGCAATGTAATAAAGGATTTGTGCAGTGTATGAAGAAGGTGCTGTGACTGATCGAACATGTCAAAAGTGTTTTGCGTAGTTTATCAGCACTATTGATATTTTGGCCAAATAAGTCTTGGCCAATTGGCCAAGATGTTTAGCAGCACCCCTAGTCTCTAACCATTAGAAACCAATAGCAGGACATAGTTGACATATTCAAAATATTCAAATCAATAAAGTTATTGATAAAAATGGAAAATGTGTCTTTTATTTTACAGGAAAAACTAAACAGACTTTTTGACCAACCCATACTTCTTAATTATTATACTAAGCTCTTTGGGTATAAGCAAATATAACCATAAAACATAAAGAAATTTCAACATTCATTGCTATCTAAGTAGCCTGTTAAGTAGTCAGAGAATGGTGCTTATGTTTGGAGAGAGTGCACATGCGTGCCTGCATGTGTGGTGTATCATGTGCGTGGCTGGAAGTAACAGACATGTAGAAGAGCAGAACTAAACTGGAGAAAATCATGGCAGGTCTTTTGCTGCTGGACCTCAGTTTTGGGAGTACAGCATGTGGGAAGAGGCCACCAAAACCAGAGGGGTCCCTTGGCCCTTCTGAACAAGGAGGCCCTAGTAGCCTAGTGGCCTTCTTGCTCCATTTTGCTTTCAGGTGAGTAAATGCTACAGGAGAAAGGCAGCTGGCAGCATTGGAGCCACTACAATTGTAGTTCTTCTGAAGAGCCTTTAATTTTTTTTTTTTTGCTACTTAGTGTTCTCTCTTGTGGCCTTCATAGTAGCTATTTTATATTTCCTGCAATATCTGGCCCCTTGTTTTTTTTTTTTTTTACTAAGTATTGGGAAATAACTTCATTTATCATTTTTATAAAGAAAAGTGATTTCATAAGCTTTTATTATGCACAGACTCTATTACTGCCTCTGTATTGAGGAGATAACAAGTATGTCTCCTGAGCCTGCATTCTACAGATAATTCCAACTCAACCTACTCAAAACTGAACTCACTTTACCCACCTGCCTTGTACTCAGTGCCCTACATACAATACTCAAGCCAGAGCCCTGGGAAGGGATCATTCTTGATGCTCCCCTGTTCTTAAAACCATGTACGCTTACAGCCATTACCACATCTTTCTTATTTATTTATTTATTTATTTGTTTATTTATTTGATTTTTGAGAATATGTTTATTAAAGCTGGGGACCTTGAAACAGGAAGGGCTTAGGAGAGAAGAAACAACAGAAGAAACCCTAGGCAGGGCTGCTGTTGGCTCAATGAAAAGTCAGAGAAAAGGAGGCCCATTTCTCTCCTGGTTGCAAGTCTCATGGGACTCTTTAGAGTTTAGGAGAGAAAAGTAAAGATGTGTGCCTGAGAGGGAAGAAAGGCATGGGCATGCTCCTGAGACAGAAAACCTGACTCATATCCCATTTAATCAATCCCAAGTTCTGCTTTCTATTTCTTTTCAGCTCTCTGTTCCCTAGATGCCTTTCTATCCCAGTCTTGCCCAGTTCAATCCTTTCTTTCACACTGTCATCAGAATGATGACAGAATTCTGTCATCAATTTTTCTAAAGTAGAATTCTGTTCCCTTTATGCTCTTATATAAATCTTGACTTTGGTTTCTTTATTGTACTCAAGAAGATCTTAAGTCCCAAATCCTTAGTGTTCAAGGACTTTGTGGTCCAACATTACCCTTCTTTCCTAAAGCACTTCTTCCCTCCCCACACTTATGCTATGCTAAAGGATATAAAATCTAGTGTGCGTAGCAATCATCTAGAATGCTTATTTAAAAAAGAAAGTCTGGGGCTCCAGATTCTATTGTAGATGCCCTTCAGGACTCAGGAAGCTACATTTCAATAAGCAAGTCAGCAATTTGCATGCAGGTGGACAATACCTGGAGGAAATCTGCTGATCAGTCTTAAAGCGAGGTATTTCCTGAAGCTTCATGCATTTCCACACATGCTGCATTCACTATCTAGAATACTTGGTCCCTTTCTCATCCTTCCCTTTTCTTATTTCCATACCTACTTGGCCCTTTTGGTATCTTTGCACAGCCATTTCAAAGTTCAATATGTAAACTCCTTTTCTTTGTATATGTCAAGGCTCATATTACACTCTCATGGCCCGTTTACTATTTTCTCCTGTATGACCTTAGGTGCTCCTCTGGGCCTACCTTTAATTGGTGTATCTTTCAAACAGTAACATTTTAAAAACAATGGTAGTATTATATGAGGGTTGTCATGGAAGTCTTATCTCCTGATAGCAATAACACTAGCGAAATGGCATGGTGTGTTGCAGCCTATCAGGGTCTGGCAGGTCCACTCTAGATTTGGGCAGACAGAAGAAAATGTGTGGAGCTGTGGGGATGCTTGACATGCCTTTATTCATGGGTGGATAAGCCATGCATACTGCAAGCTGCATGTCTGCAGTGAGAAGCCCCTATGTCCTTCAGTACTAGAGACAAACAAAGCTGGCAGAGAAAGCCGAAATATTGTATAACATAGTGTGATTCTGTGCATGCAAGCCCACTTCATGTTATGGGAACAGTTTATCGGACCCAGTGTCAAGGCTATGAGAACACTACATATCAGGCCCATTCAAGGTTATGGGAAATTGCTTCCCTTAAAAACCCAGATTTCTGGATGAGGAAGCCAGACTACTTCTGCTTACCCTACACATAGTGACCTCCTTTCATACTTCTTTTCAACATAATGCCAATGGCAAATTTCCCTTACCTTAGGTATGCATCATGTTGGCTTCACTTGTGGAAGCATGGAAACATCCCCAAAGATGCTGAGTATTGAGCTCAGAATCAACTAACTTTTCAACAAGACATTTCAAGGGAAGAAAATTAACTTCATTTTTAAGTAGATGTGTTTCTTTGTAAATATATTTACAAAATGGAAGCCCTAATTTTGCATAGTAGTATTTAAATAAAGATGAAATGAAAATCCTCAGTCATTGAGGGTTGTGTGTTTGCAGGTTTCCATTGGAAGAGGGGAGCACCTCTGACAATAGCTAGAGCTATAGGCAATAATATTAAAAAGTGATTAGTATTTGCGCTTTCAGGAGAGAACATTGTTGAATTAAAAAGCCACTGCACTTCCAGTCAAGGTGGTGGTATAGGTAAACATGGCTTGCCTCCTTGCATAACCACTTCAAAATTACAACTAAGATGTAGAACAACCATCATTCAGAACCATCAGAAACAGAGTGGAATGAAAGTCTGACAACTACAGAATTTAAAAAACCATGTCCATCCTAAGTGGTAGGTGAGGCAGAGATGCAAAATGGGCTAGTCCCATATCCACGTGTGGTGGATAAAAATTCGGGATGGATATCTTGGGAGTGAGGAGTCCCAGTCCCACACCAGAGCCCCTAGCCCAGGGTTCCAGTGCCAGGAAGGTAAGTCCCCATAACTTCTTGCTGCAAAAAACAGTGGGGATTGAGTGGGTGGAAAAAACTGCTGGAATCCCAAGCAGTTCCCCTTAAAGAACCCACACATGGCCCCTGAACCCTGTTGTGGCTCAGTGGATTGATTGCCAGTGAGCTAAGTGGTTGCCAGTTCGATTCCTGATCAGGATACATGCTGGGGTTACCAGCCAGGTCCCCATTTGGTGGCATATGAGAGGCAACCAATCAATGTATCTCTCACACCTCAATGTTTCTCTCCCTCTTTTTCTCCCTCCCTTCCCCTTTTGCTAAAAAATAAAATAAAAAAGAATCCACACATGGACTTACTCAGATTTACTGCCTCTGAGCCCCAGTACCAGGGTAGTAGCTTGAAAGACACCAGTGGCATACATGGAAAAATTGAAGTGTCTGCCATAAAGGCAGGCACTGAGGACAGCTTTCTCACTGACAACAAGGCACCAGAGTCCATTGTCCTTTTGTAGAGCCCTCCCTGAGGACTAAGCAAAGGAGACTCAAAGAACTTAGGACCTCAGCAGCACAAAAAGACCCAGTCAGAAAAGAAGGACGGACTAATTGAAATACAGAGCCACAGAGCCAGCTGGCAGTTGCCAAATTTAAGACTTCATCAACCTGGCAAACACTGTTTGCCCTGCTCTGGAAATCCCCTGAGATTCCATCTCACCCAATTTATAGGCCCACCCAAACTATTAACTATGACATTTCCATATGAATGGCTGGTTTTGAATCATGCTTCACAACTTCCTAAATCCTCTCAAACAAGCAACAGCTGGCCTCAGTAAGCCCCCAGCCCCTCTGCCTCTTGGTAAGTGACCCAGGCCTGGCACTAGCAGCAGCCAGCCCAGATTCACAGCTTGTTTTTGCCTACGAGCCTCCAAGTCCAGCACAAGTAATAGCCATCTCAGATTGCTTTATAGCTTATGCAGGGTGGCCCTGGGCGGAACAGAGGACGGGACTGACCTTGGTCCACACCACCTGGGAAACCCCAGAGCCTGTATACCCTGTGGACAATTATAGACTATGTTGGAGCACTGCCACCTTCCCCCTGCACAATTATCCTCCATGGAGGGCAAAGGTTGGTTGTTAGTGGTCACAGCCAGTTCTCGCAGGTGGCTGGCCTGAGTAAATCCCTCCCATTGATCTGCCAACATCAATCAAGACTCAACTACAAGAGGAGGAGGAGTACACAGCTCACATGAAGGATTCACCGTGAGTATCCAGCTTGGGTGATAGGGGAGGTCATGCCACTGAACCCTACAGGATACCTACTACACTGGGCCACACCACCAAGACAGGGAGTCATAGCAGCTCTATCTAATACATAGAAACAAACACAGAGAGGTGGCCAAAATGAAGAGACAAAGAACCATGGCCCAAATGAGAGAACAGATCAAAACTCCAGAAAAAGAGCTAAACAAGATGGAGAGAAGCAATCAATCAGATGCAGAGTTCAAAACGTGGGTTTTTAGGATGCTCAAGGAACTTAGTGAGGACCTCAGCTGCATAAAAAAGAAATAGTCAGAAATGAAGGACACAGTAATTAAAATACAGAAAAATTTATAGGGAAACAACAGTAGAGTGGATGAAGTTTAGAATCAAATCAACAATTTTGAACATAAGAAAGCAAAAAACAACCTATTAGAAAAAGGAGAAAAAAGAATCCAAAAAACATGAGGGAAGTGTAAGCAGCCTCTGAGACAACTTCAAACATTCTAACACTCACATAATAAGGGTGCCAGAAGGAGAAGAGAAAGATCAAGAAATTGGAAATTTATTTGAAAAAATAATGGAAACTTCCCTGATTTGGAGAAGAAAATAGACATGCAAGTTCAGGAAGCACAGAGAGTCCCAAACAAGATGGATACAAAGAGGCCCACTCCAAGGCACATTATAATTAAAGTGACAAAGATGAAAGATAAGAGAGAATCTTAAAAGCAGCCAGAGAAAAGAAGTTAGTTACCTATAAGGGAGCTGTCATAACACTGTAAGGTGATTTCTGGAAAGAAACTTTGCAGGCTAGAAGGGATTAGAATGAAATATTTTAAGTCATGAAAAGCAGGAACCAACAGCCAATATTACTCTACCCTAAATGATAAAAAGATATCATTTAGAATTGAAGGGCAGATAAAGACCTTCCCAGACAAGAAAAATACTAAAGGAGTTCATCATCACCAAACCATTATTATATGAAATATTAAAGGTACTTAAAAAAAAGGACAAGATCAAAACTCTGAACAATAAAATGGCAATAAATACATGTCAACAATTGAATCTTAAAAATGAACTAAACAAACAAGAACAGAGACAGAATAAAGGATATGGAGAGCATTTTGATAGCTGCCAGAGGGGATGGGGGTCTACTGGGAATGGGTGAAGAGATGAGGATGTTGAGAAGTACAAATGGGTAGAAATAGAATAGCCATGGGATGTTAACTACAGTATAGGAAATGGAATAGCCAAAGAACTTATATGTGTGACCCAGGGACATGAACAATGGTTTTAGGATTGCCTGAGGGAGTCAAGGGTGTTTGGTGGAGTGGGGCAAAGAAGGAAAAATTGGGACAACTGTAATAGTATAATCAATAAAATAAATTTTTTTTTCTTTTTATTAATTATTGTTCATATACAGTTTTCTCCTTTTTACTCCCAATCCAGTTCCCCCTCCCACCCACCCCCCTTCCCTCCCATTACCACCCTCCCCTTAGTCTATGACCATGTGTCCTTTAAGTTTGTTCCTGTGAACCCTTCCCACTGTCCCCCTTAAATTCCCTCTTCTCTCCCCTCCGGTCACCATCAGCCTGTCCTCTATTTCAGTGTCTTTGGTTACATTTTGCTTGTTTCTTTGTTTTGTTATTTAGGTTCCTGTTAAAGGTGAGATCATATGGTATTTGTCTTTCACTGCCTGGCTTGTTTCGCTTAGCATAATGTTTTCCAGCTCCATCCACGCTGTTGCATAGGGTAGGAGCTCCTTCTTTCTTTCTGCTGCATAGAATTCCATCGTGTAAATGTACCATAGTTTTTTGATCCATTCATTTACTGATGGGCATCTAGGTTGCTTCCAGCATCTAGCTATTGTAAATTGTGCTGCTATGAACATTGGGATGCATAGGTTCTTTTGAATTGGTGTTTTAGTATTCTTAGGATAGAGTCCCAGTAGTGGAATTGCAGGGTCAAAAGGCAGATCCATTTTTAGTTTTCTGAGGAAGTTCCATATTGCTTTCCATAGTGGTTGTACCAGTCTGCAGTCCCACCAACAGTGCACTAGGGTCCCCTTTTTCTCCACAACCTCTCCAACACTTGTTGTTTGTTGCTTTGTTTATGATGGCCATTCTGTCTGGTGTGAAGTGGTATCTCATTGTGGTTTTAATTTGCATCTCTCTGACAGCTAGCGATATTGAACATCGTTTCATGTGTCTTTGGATCCTCTGTATGTCCTCCTTGGAGAAGTGTCTATTCAAGTCCTTTGCCCACTTTTTTAATTGGATTCCTTGTCTTCTTAGAGTACAGTCGTGTAAGTTCTCTATATATTTTGGAGATTAGACCCTTGTCTGAGGTGTCATTGGCAAATATGTTTTCCCATACAGTTGGTTCTCTTTTAATTTTCATACTGTTTTCTTTAGCTGTGCAGAAGCTTTTAATTTTGATGAGGTCCCATTTGTTTATTCTTTCCTTTATGTCCCTTGCTCTAGGGGACACGTCATTAAAAAAGTCTCTTCGTGAAATATCTGAGATTTTCTTACCTACGTTCTCCTCTAGGACTTTAATGGTGTCATGTTTTATATTTAAGTCTTTTATCCACCTTGAATTAATTTTTTGTATATGGTGTAAGTTGGTGCTCAAGTTTCATTTTTTTTGCACGTGGCTGTCCAGTTCTCCCAACACCATTTGTTGAAGAGGCTATTTTTATTCCATTTTATGTTGCTGCCTCCTTTGTCAAATATTAATTGACCATAGAGACTTGGGCTTATTTCTGGGCTCTCTGTTCTGTTCCATTGGTCTATGTGCCTGTTTTTATGCCAGTACCAGGCTGTTTTGATTATAGTAGCCTTGTAATATAGTTTAGTGTCGGGTATTGTGATCCCTCCTACTTTACTCTTCTTTCTCAATATTGCAGCAGCTATTCGGGGTCGTTTATAATTCCATATAAATTTTTGAAGTGTTTGTTCTATGTCTGTGAAATATGCCAATGGTACTTTAATAGGAATTGCATTGAATGTGTAAATTGCTTTGGGTAGTATGGACATTTTGATGATATTAATTCTTCCAATCCATGAACACGGTATATGTTTCCATTTGTTTGTGTCTTCCTTGATTTCTTTCTTCAGTGTTGTGTAGTTTTCTGAATACAGGTCTTTTACCTCTTTGGTTAGGTTTATTCCTAGATATTTTATTTTTGTTTTTGCTATTTCAAATGGGATTTTTTTCCTTGATCTCTGCTTCTGCTGTTTCATTGTTGGTGTACAGAAATGCCTTTGATTTCTGGATATTGACTTTGTATCCCGCTGTTTTGCCAAATTCATTTATTAGGTCAAGCAGTTTTTTGGTAGAGTCAATAGGATTTTCTATGTATACTATCATGTCGTCTGCAAACAGTGATAGTTTTGTTTCCTCCTTTCCGATTTGGATGCCTTTTATTTCTTTTTTCTTGTCTGATTGCTGTGGCTAAAACTTCCAGTACTATATTGAATAGAAGTGGTGAAAGTGGACAGCCTTGTCTTGTTCCTGATCTTAATGGAAAAGGTTTTAATTTTTTGCCCATTGAGAATGATGTTGGCTGAAGGTCTCTCATATATGGCCTTTATTATGTTGAGGAATGCTCCCTCTATTCCCACTTTGCCGAGTGTTTTTATCATGAATGGGTGCTGTACCTTATCAAATGCTTTTTCTGCATCAATTGATATGATCATGTGGTTTTTGTCTTTGCTTTTGTTTATGTGATGTATTACATTTACTGACTTGCGAATATTGAACCATCCTTGCATCCCTGGAATGAATCCCACTTGGTCATGGTGTATAATCTTTTTAATGTATTGTTGGATGCGGTTTGCCAGTATTTTGTTGAGGATTTTAGTGTCAATGTTCATCAGTGATATTGGCCTGAAGTTTTCTTTTCTTTGTTGTGTCTTTATTTGGTTTTGGAATTAGGATGATGTTGGCCTCATAAAAAGAGTTTGGGAGACTCCCATCTTTTTTGGATTTTTTTGGAATAGTCTGTGAAGGATAGGGGTTAGCTCTTCCTTAAATGCTTTGTAGAATTCTCCTGTGAAACCATCTGGTCCCGGGCTTTTGTGTGTTGGGAGTTTTTTTGATTACTGCTTCAATTTCTTTTGTTGTTATTGGTCTGTTCAGACTTTCTGCTTCTTTTTCATTGAGTTTTGGAAGATTATATTTTTCTAGAAAGTTGTCCATTTCATCTAGGTTTTCAAATTTTTTTGGCATACAGTTCTTCGTAGTAATTTCTTACAATCCTTTGTATTTCTGTGGTATCTGTTGTAATCTCTCCTCTTTCATTTCTGATTGTGTTTATTTGGGTCTTTTCTCTTTTTTTCTTGATGAGTCTGCTTAAAGGCTTGTCTATTTTGTTTATCTTTTCAAAGAACCAGCTCTTGGATTCATTCATCCTTAGAATTGTGCTTTTAGTCTCTATATCATTTAATTCTGCTCTGATCTTGGTTATTTCCTTCCTTCTGCTTGCTCTGGGCTGTCTTTGTTGTTGTTCCTCGAGTTCTTGTAGATGTAGGGTTAGGTTGTTTGTTTGGAAAGTTTCTAACCTTTTTAGGTGGGCCTGTCTCGCTATGAACTTCCCTCTCAGGACTGCCTTGGCTGTGTCCCATAAGTTTTGGGTTGTAGTGAGTTCGTTTTCATTTGTTTCCAGAAATCTTTTGAATTCTTCCCTAATATCATTCTTGACCCATTCATTGTTTAATAGCATGCTATTTAATCTCCATGATTTTGAGTATTTTTTGGTTTTTTTCCTTCGGGGTTGGTTTCTAGCTTCAGTCCCTTGTGGTCTGAGAAAATGCTTGGTATGATTTCAATTTTCTTGAAATTGTTGAGGCTTGTTTTGTGTCCTATCATGTGGTCTATCTTTGAGAATGTTCCATGTACATTTGAAAAGAATGTATATTTAGCTTCTTTTGGATGGAGGGCTCGGTAGATATCAGTAAAATCCATTTCATCAAGGGTATTGTTCAATGCCACAATATCTTTGTTGATATTTTGTTTAGAAGATCCGTCCATTTTTGATAGTGGGGTGTTAAAATCTCCCACTATAATTGTGTTGCTGTCCATATCTTTCTTGAAGTCCTCTAAGATTTTCTTTATGTGTTTCGGTGCTCCTATGTTGAGTGCATATATATTTACAATATTTATGTCTTCTTGATGGATTCTTCCCTTGAGTATTATGAAGTGACCTTCTGGGTCTCTCTTTATGGACCTTTTTTGGAAATCTATTTTGTCTGATATGAGTATTGCTACCCCAGCTTTTTTTTCCTTGACCATTTGCTTGGAAGATTTGTTTCCAGCCCTTCACTTTCAGCCTGTGTAGGTCTTTTATCCTGAGGTGGGTCTCTTGTAGACAGCAGATATGTGGGTCATTTTTTTCTTATCCAATCAGCTATTCTATGTCTTTTGATTGGAGCATTTAATCCATTTACGTTTAAGGTTATTATTGATAGGTACTTATTCATTGTCTTTTATGTATGTGTGTTCCCTCTCTCTCTCTCTCTCTCTCTCTCTCTCTCTCTCCTCCTTAAAGCAGTCCTTTTAGAATCTCTTGCAGAGCTGGTTTGGTCGAGGTGTATTCTTTTAGACTTTTTTTGTCTGGGAAGCTTCTTATTTGGCCTTCTATCTTGATCGAGAGCCTTGCTGGGTATAGTAGCCTTGGTTGCAGACCTCTGGTTCTCATTACCTGAAGTATTTCTTGCCATTCTCTTCTGGCTTGAAGTGTTTCCATTGAGAAGTCAGCTGTTAGCCTTATTGGGGCTCCCTTGTATGTTATTTCCTTCTTCTCCCTTGCTGCCTTTAAGATTCTCTCTTTGTCTTGAAATTTTTGTCATTTTAATTATGATGTGCCTTGGGGTGGGTCTCTTTGGGTTCCTCTTGATTGGGACTCTCTGTGTTTCCTGGATTTGTGTGACTTTTTTCTCTCGTCAAATTAGGGAAGTTCTCCTTCATTACTTGTTCAACCAGGTTTTCGATCCCTTGCTCTTCTTCTTCACCTTCTGGTATCCCTATTATACGGATATTATTGCGTTTCATATTGTCTTGCATTTCTCTTAATCCCTCCTCATTCTTTCTGAGCCTCTTTTCCTTTTCTTGCTCTTTCTGGATGCTGTTTTCTACTTTGTCCTCCAGCTCACTAATCCGATCTTCTGCTTCATCGATCCTGCTTTTCATTCCTTCTACTGTGTTCTTCAGTTCAGAAATTGTATTCTTCATTTCCTCTTGACCTTTGTTGAGAGTTTCTATTTCCTTTTTCATGTTTATATAGTTTGCAGTGAGATTGATGTAGTTTCCCTCTAATTTCTGAAAGCTCATTGTGAGTTCATTGAACTTCCTGGTAATCATTGTTTTGAACTCACTGTCTGATAGTTGGGTTGCCTCTATTTCATTTAGCATTTTTCCTGAGGCTTCCTCGTTTCCCTTCAGTTGGGGGGTTGTTTCTTTGTTTTTCTCATTGTTCGTGGGTTTCTTCTTTGTTCTTTTTGTTTGTTAATTTGAACTGTTCTGGTTCCCTGTATTTATGGTGTGAACTTCTGTGGTAGAATTTTTTGTGTGTTTCAGTGGTGCAATCTCCTTCGTGTATCCTGGTGGTCACAGCTTCCCCCTACTCTTTTTTGGGATCAGTTGGAGGAGTAAGGCAAAAATGGTTTAAAACAGCAAGATAGTATACTATGATATTTACTTTAGCAGCCAGTAGAGAAGAGATGGGTTATCTTTTGGCTCCTTATAGGGTGAACCATGATCCTCCACCCCCCTATCCACGTTTTAGAAAGGATGGAAAGAAGGTAAGACTCTTACTGGGGACGAGAGGATTGTTAGTTGGATCTAGAAAGCTGTGAGGCTGTGGGAGGTCAGCTTCTAAGGTAGGGTTGGACTAAAGATTAGTATATAGGAGTAGTGAGTAACAGAATAGAGACAACCCCCACAATAGTATAGTTCAGAAAATTGCAAAGTGGGCTGAGATCAGGTAGGGGTATTGAGAAGCATTTACAATTGTATAGACTAGGTCTTACTAGCAGTAATAGTAAAGTGACAGTCTTGTGGCAGAATCGATGAGGTCTAGATAACAAGAATAAAGAGTATAGAACCTTGAGAAGTGTATTAATAGAACACAGATGAAGGATAGTAACTTATCAATATCTTGTGACTGAGATACCAGGGGGAACCTATCAAATGACAGTATAACCAGCCAAGCAAAGAAGATTATACAGAAAGAGAAAGAGTACCAAAATATTATTAAAATAAAAAATGTCGTAAAAGTGAGAAAAAGATAATACAAATTTACAGAAACTTGCAAGATTAAAACAAAAGGAAAGAAAAGCAGAAGATGTGGTGCAGGAGAGCTAAATTTGGAGTGGAAAGAATAATATTAGGTTGAATGGAAGAGAAACGTAAGGGATTGCGATATAAAAAATAATGAGAATTGAAAAAAAAGTCACATAAAACACAAGATAAAATCAGTCAACCAACAACAGCCAGAGAAACCAATAAAAACCAAACAAAACCAAAAAAACTAACAAACCAACAAACAACAAACAAACAAAAAACCTCTTGTTGGTTTCTAACTGGCCAGACCAGTTTTTTCTGATCTTGCTAGCTTCAGCTGGCTGAGGGGCCTTTGAAATGCTTCTCTCTCTCACAACCAGAACTCAGCAAGTCTGTCAGGTACCCGGGGCACTCCAAGACACACTGGTGCGAGAGAGTGTCTTCCCGATGAAGGTTCGGGAGCCCAGCGGTTTCCAGCTCCGTGTTCCCCGCCAAACGGCTCTCCGACGGAATGTTGGCACCTTTCCCGGCTCTCCGGTCGGGCTGGCTGGAAATCTCTGGGCCACCACTGAAGGAACGCGCCAAGCCCCTCGTCCCTCCTGGGATTCCTGCCTCCCTATGGGGCGCGAGCCGAGCGCGGCCGGCTTGTGCTCACTACCGCTCTGCACTTCCACCGGGCTAAAGATGCCCCTGGTCCTGTTGGCTAGAGGCTCTCACTTCTCGGCCTCTGGGCGGGATTTTATATTCCCTGGGCGATTTTTTTTCTCAGTCCAACTGGCCAATCTGTTCCTTCTAGCAACCCGTTCTCCCCTGGAGTTGCTCACCCCCGTATTCGGGGGAGGGAGGGAGCAGCAACTTCCCTCTCCCGGGATCCCTGGGGCAGAGCCCGGAGCACCAGGTGGGCCTGGGGTCTGCGCGCTCCAGAGCCCGCGCTGATTCTTGGGCCCCTTTTGTCCTGTATCCGCCTTCTTACCGTCTGGTTTTCCAATAATTTCTGATGTCCTGCTTTCAAAAGTGATTCGGCAACCCAGCCCACTTGCTCTGCCTCTCCACCGATCCGCGAGTTTCCCCCCTCTTCACAGAAGCCGAGAAAAACGCTGCCTACAGTAAGGCCGCCATCTTCCTCATCCAAATAAAATTTTTTTAAAAGCCACTGCGCAACTGTCAGCAAACCAGAGTCAATTGAACAATTATAATAGGATGCTTTTAGATTTCCAGAGTAGAAGTAATTTTTCCTTAAGCCTAATTTTTGAACTGTTTGTTTATTTTTTTCAATAAATTAAGAAATAATTGTGTGACTCACTTCCAACATTCCTGTACTTATTACTAATATATTTCACTAACTCCTCTCAAGCAGTGTGTCAGATTTTTGCAAACAGTGACTGTGTTAGGTGTTTTCAACGGAGTTGTGATGTGGAGTGTGGAAACTGTCTTCACTTGTTTTTCCCCTCCAGGGTAGGTGCAGCTTATTGCTTTCTATATGTTACCGTTGTGTGGGAGAGAACTTTAAATGTGTCATAGATAAGATTTTAATGAGAAAACTAAAATTAAAGTAAAGAATGTGATTGAATGCACCCTCAGGATTTTATAGAAAACATTTTCTGTTCTCAGGGAATGCTCTTTGATTTTATTTACTGCACCAGATACACCGTATCTCAAGTATATTTTACTCAAGAAGTATATTTTAACCCATGGTTCCATCTCAGTGACTTCTTCCAAAGCATTCTTGTTTGATGTATAGAATGTAATCACTGATACTTAACACTTTTCTATAGTCATTATAGATAATACCATATTTTTGTGGCACAGGAAGTGTTTAGCATATTTGCTGTTTTATGCCATTCATAGCTACTGAGCACAAATCAGCACTCTGAAAGACATAAATCAAGAGTGACAACTAACTTTATAAATAGAAAGTTTTTCATGTACTCTTCAGGCACCATTTCAACCTTTGGTTATCCCATTCCTTCCTCAGAGTGTTAGACCAGAGTCCCAATGCTAAATTCAGTGGCCCTGAGACTGTCACCATGTCAACCTTTCTGGAGATGCTCTCTCCCTCAATACCCAAGTGCTCCAGAAAATCCTCTCTCTCTTTGAAGTCCAATTTCCTCAAAAAAAAAAAACGATGCAGATAAACGCATTTGTATTTTTAGCCCACATGATGCTGATTCACATTTCTGCAATTCTGTTTTGCCTTATCAAACAGAATTGTTGGTCAATTCAGTGGGAGGGTCCTATACTATTTCCTCATGTCCTTAAACAGATGATGAAGAGACCAGGAAAGTAAACATTCAGCTTCTGTGGTAAAATATCTAACTTTGTTCATACAGAGATGGTTTCATAAGTGAAAGATGATTAAAGTTAATATGAGAGCATACCAACTCTCACTAAACTTCAAATTAGCTTACCCACTTTTTGGCACTGAGATCTTGATCTAGGGATTAGAAAGAACCTTGAATGTAGTTACTTAGCAACAAGCTTTAGATTATAATGAGATTTTATAAATTTGCCCAGAATCCAAATGGTATCAAGAATAAACAGCTGGCCAGGATTAACTAAAATCCATTAACTTGAAAAGCCCTGCAAATCAAGGTTGTCTTCTCATGTATAAAATATATTGCTTTAAAGAAGACAAATAATGTTGATTTTTTGAGCATTTACTACATGTTCTACTCTATATTTGTTTTCTTTTTTCTATAATTTTTAGTCTGCTTGTTCTTGACTTCCTTGTCCCCTCTCTTTTCACACATCTAGTCAATCACTAAGTCTTGTCAACTTTCCCTTCGAAACGTCTCTGACATTGATTTCTCTTTCATGTTTGCTCTTACCTGGCTCTAGTTCATGCAACCATCACCTCTCATTGTTCTCTGTATCTTCAGTATGACCAGAATATTTAAGAATCAGTCCACAAAGATGAAATGCAAACAAATTAATTTGGTTTAGACTTTTTTGTTCCTGTTTCTACTTCTCTGTGACATCAGAATTTCCTGTGAAATGTAATTCTGAGATTCCAAAGCTCAGAGTTAAGGCAATTGTGCAAGCAGGAGCTCAAATGGGATTGAGTGGGAAGAATTCATTAATACAATCTTGTTTATTCCTCCTGTGACCTGGAATACATGTTTCCTGAGGACTGCTGAGAAAGGATTCTCTCTTCTTCTCACCCACCTCTCTGGCTGAGCTGCCTATCCATATGTGTCTAGGCAGATATGCATCAGTAGACTGCAGGTGTATTTTTCTCTGGGTCATCAATATTGGGGTCATCATTATTTGATCATTTTCTTTGTTCTGCTAATGGAGTAATCTAGTGTTCTTACTAGGAACTAATGTTGACTTCCTAATCATTAGAGTATTTAGGATGACTGGTATGATATATACCAAAAAGTTGATTAGTTTGTTATGATGAATAGAATGATGGGTGCTTTTTACATTTTTCTTTTTGTTCATGTATAATGTTCTATTGTCCATAAAGGCTACATAAATTTTTGACAAAAGAAAAGGTATTAAAATAAGATTTTTAAGCTTTTACTTTGAAATGATTTCAAATGTGCAGAAAAGTTGAAAGAATAATACAAATGATTTCTGTATACCCTTCATATACTCTCTTCTCTCTATCTTCATACCTAAACACACAGTATTATTATAGCATATTTTTCTGAATCATTTGAGATTAAATAGCATACACAATACTCTATTACCCTTAAACATATCAGTGTATATTTCCTAAAAACAAAGACACACATAACCACATTATACACACATCAAAATAAGGAAGTCAACACTGATATAAGGCTACCCATCCAAACCACAGACTTCATTTAAATATCATTAGTTGACACAAACATCTTTTCTTTTGAGAAAAAGCTTCAATCCCAGAACTCATGTTTCATTTGCTACTACCCTGTTTTATTCTCCTTCACTCTAGAGCAGTTCCTCACATTTTCCTTGTCTTTTGTGATGCTGACAGCATTAAAGAATTCAAGCCAGTTGTTTTCTTTATTTTTATGTGTGTGTATATATATATATTTAATTCTCCCCAGAGGTTATGTAGTTATTGCTTTTTTGAGAAGAGGAAGGGAGAGGAGAAGAGAGGAGAGGAGAGGAGAGGAGAGGAGGGGAGAGGAGAGGAGAGGAGAGGAGAGGAGAGGAGAAACATTGATTGGTTGCCTCCCATACACCTGCAACTTAGGTATATGCCCTGACTGGGAAAGAAACCTGCAAACTGAGCCACCCAGCCAGGGCACCATGTGTTTTGATTGGAGTACTTAATCCACTTTCATTTAAAGTAATTGTTGATAGATACATAGTTACTGCCATTTGATTATATTTTGATCATTTTTTTTCTTAAAGAAGACCCTTTAATATTTCTTGTAATGATGGTTTAGTGGTGATACACTCCTTTAGCTTTTTCTTTTCTGAGAAGCTCTTTATCTGTCTTTCAGTCCTAAACAACAGCTTCTCTGGGTAGAATACCTTGCTTTTCATCACTTTGAATATTTTGTGCCAATCCCTTCTGGCCTGCAAAGTTTCTGTTAAGAAATCAACTGACAATCTCATGGAAGCTCCCTGTAGGTAACTAACTTCTTTTCTCTTGGTGCTTTTAAGATTCTCTCTTTGTCTTTAATCTTTGGCATTTTAATTATGACATGTATTAATGTGGGCCTCTTTGAATTTACCTTTCTGGGGATTCCCTGTGCTTTCTGGGCTTGTATGTCTATCCCCTTTGCCAGTTTAAGGAGGCTTTCAGTCATTATTTCCTCTTGCTCTCTCTTTTCCTTTTTCAATTACCCTAGAATGTGAATGTTTGTATGCTGAATGTTGTTCCTGAGGCCCCTTAAACCATTCTTGTTTTTTTAGATATACTTTTCTTTTTTCTATTCTGATTGGGTGTTTTTTGCTACCTTATCTTCCAAATCACTGCTTCAATTCTTTGTCTAATCTAATGTTGATTATCTCTAATGTATTCTTCATTTCAGTTATTGTACTCCTCATTTCTGACTTTTTTGTGTGTATTTTCTATCTCTATTTTTATGTTTTCTATCTCTTCATTGAAGTTTTCACTGGGGTCATTGAACATCCTTAAAACTATTGTTTTGAGCTCTGCATCTGGTAGGTTGCTTTTCTCTATTTTGTTCACTTTAAAAAATTTTTGTTCATTTGGTATATGTTTTTTTGTCTTCTCATTTTGGCTGTGTCCTTGTGTTTGTGTTTCTGTGCATTAGGTAGTACTGCTACATATCCTGTTCTTGGCAGGATGACCTTATATAGTAAATGTTTTGTAGGGCCCAGTAGTATATTTTCTCTGGTCACCTGAGCTGGGTGTTCCATATGTGTCCCTTGTGTATGTTATGTGTGCCTCCTGTAGTAGCTGAGTCTTGATTGCTGTTCATATGTCAATAGGAGGGATTGACCTCAGGCTGATTGGTTGTGAGGACTGGCCATGACTACAATAAAGTAGCTGTTGTGAAGGAGCTGACATTATAGTAGAGTCACTTTTGCAGGGCTCTGGTAGCTGCCAAGTCTGTCCTTTGAGTGCCTTATTGTGGAGGTAGCTTTGTGATACTCTGGTGTGCTCTGATGCTGGCTACCAAGTGTGGTTCTGAGGCCTTTTGAGAGGTGCAGGCCCAGGTCAGCCATTGTCTGTGCCCTGCTAGGTATAATTTAGTATGCTGCAAAAGGATCTGCAGACTGTTGCCAGTTATGCTGTGCTGGAGGTGCTGAGAGAGGCTAAGCTGAAAACTGAGTCAAGCAAAGGCCAGATGCTGCTTTTGTGTGTGTAGTGGTGGTATGGGGGAGGGGAGGGTTTGTGAACCTTTGAGAGATTTTTAGGGAAGTCCAAAGCATGATCCAAAACAGGCCATTTGTTTAGAAGAACCCCTGGAAATCACTTGGGTGGGCTGCAAATCAGGTGGGGTAAGGTTTCAGGGAATCAGCAGGGCAGATGGTGCTGTGTTAGCCAGGTTCATGGAAACTCAGATATGGCATCCACTCACTGGCTCTGTCAGGAGAAGGCTCAGCAAAAATACAATAGCCTCTGCCAGCACTTCTGTCTGGAAGTAAACTTCCCCTTCAGCCCTCACCTGTAGCCAGACAATTCAGTTTTTTCCCATATGTTCTTGGTGCCTTTTGAGCTGTTGCCCCCATGCCGGAGCTTAGAGGGAGTGAGTTTGAGTAAATCAGCATAAGGGCACTTTAAGAGGATTCCTGGGACTCCAGGAGCCTTCTGTCTCAGACACAAAGTCTGTTGGTTTTTACAGTCCTGAGTTATGAGGACTTCTCTTTCTTGCACAGGAACTTTGGTCTGGGAAGCCTTGTATGAGACTGGGACTCCTTGCTTTTAAGGAGAAACCTCCACAGCCTATTTATCCCTCCTGATTTTTAACCACAACATATCTCTGACCCTCTTACCAGTCTTGATGTGGCTTTTTTTATATATCCTTAGTTACAGGACCTCTGTTTAGCTGGACTTCATGTGGTTCTCAGTGATTGTTGTTCTATAGTTTAATTGTAATTTTGATGTGATTGTGAAAGAGGGTGAGTACAGCATTTACCTATTCTGCCACCCTGACAGGAAGGCTCATTATCACCCTGGTATTCTATTGTTGTTCTTTTTCTCTTTAGCAAATTTTTTTAGTTTTTTTTTTTAAAGGTAGGTCTATTGGTAATGTAACCTCTTAGTTTTTAGTCATTTGAGAATAACTAAATTTCCTCTTAATTCTTATGGAATACTTTCCCAGTATATTGAGTTTAGAGTTGACAGTTATTTCAGTTTTTGAAAAATGTGCAACTTCCATTTGGCATCCATGGTTTCTTTTTTCTTTTTTAAAGATTTTATTTATTTATTTTTAGAGAGAAGGGAAGAGAGGGAGAAAAAGATGGAAAGAAACATTGATGTGTGAGAGAAACGTTGATCAAATGCCTCTTGCACGCCCCCAGCTGGGGACCTGGACCACAACCCAGGCATGTGTCCTGATGAGGAATTGAACCAGAGACTTTTAGGGTTGCAGGAATCTACCCAACCCATTGGGACATACCACTTAGGGAATGGCATCCATGGTTTCTGATGAAAATCACTACCATTAGAAATATTTTTTCCTAATGTAAGTTGTTATTTCTTACTTACTGCTTCAATGATTCTTTTTTTTTTTGTCTTCAGAGTTTAAATACGGTATGTTTTGGTGGAGGTTTCTTTGGGTTTATCCTATTTTTAATACACTCAGATTCTTTCTGTAGCTTATGTCTTTTGCTAAATTTGAGAAGTTTTCAGCCATTATTTTTTCAGTATACTTCTAGCTCTGTCCTCTTTTTTTTCTGCTTTTGGGACTCTGATGGCTAGAATGTTATACATATTGTTATAGTCCCTGGGTTGTTGACATTTTTTGTTTGCTTTTTTGTTTTGAATAGATTTTCTCTTTGCTGTTCAGATTAGGTTATTTTGATTGTTTATCTTCCAGTATACTGATTATTTTCTCCTCTATTATTCTGCTAAGACCATTCATTGAGTTTTTCACTTTTAGTTACTGTATTTTTCAATTCTAAAGTTTCCATTTAGTTTTTCTTTATATTTTTGCTGAGACATTTAATTTTTTAATTTATTTCAAGCATGTTAGACTTTTTAAAAATTGTGATCACTTTAAATATTTGTCAAAGAATTCTAACCTTTTGCCATCTCTGTCTTGGCATCTACTGATTATTATCTCTTTGTATACAGTTGAGATTTTTCTTAAAATTCTTAGTATAACAAATATCTTTTATTGAAACCTACACATTTCAGCTAATAATCTATGAGATTCTGGATCTTATTTAAAGCTTCTATTTAAACTGGCCTCTGTCTGACACCATTGCTTTGAGGGGAAGAAGATACCGCTTATTTACTGCCATGTGAGGGTAGAAGTCCAGGCATCTAACTCTGCCTCCATGTTGACACCAGTTCATCATTACTGCTAGGCAAAGGTGGGAATTTTAGCTCCCAACTAGGTCTTCACTGATATCTTCTTAGCTGGGAGGGAAAGTGGTACATTTTTATAGGTCCCCATATGGCTTCCACTGATACCATTCTGAGGGGAGGAGGCTAGCAAGTCTGGGGATGACAGTCTTGGTTCCAGCTGGTCCACCTTCTCTGAAACCAGCCACCCTTGCAGGGGACAGGTATGTTGGGATAGAGACCTAGGCTCCCTACTTGGCCTTGATAGTGAGAGTGGAGAAGGCCAGTTTTTTCTTTGGTATTAGTTATAGTAAAACTATTATTGTGTAAGAGTTTTCTGCCCCTTTCTAGGTCTTTTGACCTGAGATAGCAGGTTCTCCTTGAGTTTTGTTTCTTGTTTGTGCTCCTTGGCACTGTAGGTATGTCAATTTCCCCAGTATGTAGGCTGAGATATGAGGCAAAAAGAAAATGCAGAAAACTTATTACCTTGTTGTTCCTTTGGTCCCAAGGTCTCTTTTTAAAAAAATTATTTTAATTTAATCTTTATTGCATTTTTCCCATTACCATTTAACTACCTTATAATCCTCCCTCAGCAACAATCACCACACTGTTGTCCATGTCCATGAGTCTTTTTTTCCTTTTTGCTCAAACCCTCTACCCATTCACCTCCCCCTGCACTAGCTGTCATCTGTTCTTCATCTATGAGTCTGTCTCTATTTTGCTTGTTAGTTCAGTTTGTTCATTAGATTCCACATATGAGTGAAATTGTGTGGTATTTGTCTTTTTCTGACTGGTATATTTCATTTAGCATAATGTTCTCCAGGTCCATCCATACTGTCACAAAAAGTAAAATTTTCTTCTTTTTTGCAGTTGAGTAGAATTCCATTCTGTAAATATCCTATATGGATATTTAGGATACTGATGGACACTTGGGCTGCTTCCATATCTTGGTGATTATAAGTAATGCTGCAATGAACATAAGAGTGCTTATATTCTTTCAAATTAGTGTTTTGGGTTCCTTCAGATATATTCCCAGAAGTAGGATCCCTGGGTCAAAAGGCAGATCATCCATTTTTAATTTTCTGAGGTATCTCCGTACTGCTTTCCACTGTGGCTACACCAGTCTGCATTCCCACCAACAGTGCAAAAGGATTCCCCTTTCTCCACATCCTCACCAAGACCTGTTTCTTGATTTATTGATGATAACCATTCAGAAAAGTGTGAGATGGTATCTCATTGTTTTAATTTGCATTTCTCTATTGGTTAGTGACATTGAGCATTTTTTTCATATGTCTATTGGCCCTCTGTTTGTCCTCTTTGGATAAATGTCTGTTCAGGTCTTTAGCCCATTTTTTAAGTTGGGTTGTTTGCCTTTTGGTGTTGATTTTTGTAAGTACTTTATACATTTTGAATATTAACCCCTTATCAGATGTATCAGAGAATATGTTCTCCCATTCTGTGGGTTGTCTTTTTATTTTGTTGGTGGTTTCCTTTGCTGTGCAAAAACCTTTTGGTTGCACATAGCCCCATTTGCTTATTTTTTTCTTTTGTTTCCTTTGCCTGGAGAGATATATCCAATAAAAAATTGCTACTAGAAATGTCCAAGATTTTGCTGCCTATTTTTTCTTCTATGATTCATATGGTTTCAGGTCTAACATTTAAGTCTTTGATCCATTTTGAATTTATTCTTGTGTGTTAGAAGGTGGTGTTGTTTCATTTTTCTGCATGTATCTGTCCAATTTTCCCAACATCATTTATTGAATAGACTATCTTTAGCCCATTGTATGTTCTTGCTTCCTCTGTAGAATATTAATTGACTATAAAGTTGTGGGTTTATTTCTGGGCTCTCTCTTCTGTTCCATTGATCTATGTGTCTGTTTTTATGCCAGTACCATGTTGTTTTGATTACTATGGCCTTATAGTATAGTTTGATATTAGGTAGTGTGATTCCTTCAATTTTGTTCTTCTTTCTCAGATTGCTGTTGCTATGTGGAGCTTTTTGTGGTTTCATATATATATATTTGAAATATTTGTTCTAATTACATGAAAATGTCATTTGAATCTTGATAGGAATTGCATTGAATGTATTGATTGCTTTGGGTAGTATGAACATTTTAATAATGTTAATTCTTCCTACCCATGAGCACAGTATGTGATTCCACTTATTTGTAGCTTCCTCAATTTCTTTCTTCTGTATCTTATTATTTTCTGAGTACAGGTCTTTTACATCCTTATTTAGGTTTATTCCTAGGTGTTTTATTCTTTTTGAAGCAATTGTGAATGGGATTGTTTTGTTGATTTCCCTTTCAGTTTGTTATTGGCATATAAATGCAACTGTCTTCTAGATATTAATTTTGTACTTGCTACTTTGCTGAATTCATTGATCAGTTTTAGTAGTTTCTTGGTGGAATCTTTGGGGTTCTCTTTGTACATTATCATGTCATCTGAGAATAAAAAATAGTTTTACTACTTCCTTTCCAATATGGATGCCTTGTATTTCTTCTTGTTTGATTCCTGTGGCTAGACTTCTACACTATGTTCAGTAAGAGAGGTGGATGTGGACATCCACCTTTCAATAATCTTAAGAGGAACATTTGTAGTTTTTGTTTGTTAAATATGATCTGGCAGTGGTTTTGTCAAATATGGCCTTTATTATGTTTAAGTATGTTCCCTCTATTCCCATTTTGCTGAAGTTTTTATCATAAATGGTGCTAGATTTTATCAAAAGCCCTTTCTTCATCTATTTATATGATCATGCAGTTTTTAGCTTTCATTTTATGTGGTGAACCACATTTATTGATTTACAAATGTTGTACCAGCCTTGCATTCCCAGAATAAATCCCCCTTGATCATGATGTGTGATCTTTTTGATACATTGCTGTATTCAGTTTGCTCATATATTTTTGAGGGCTTTAGTACCTATGTTCATCAGGGATATTGGCCTATAATTTTCTTTCCTTGTAGTGTCTTTATCTGGTGTTGGAATTAGGATAATGCTGGCCTCATAAAATGAGTTTGCGATTTTGAAATTTATGAAGTAGTTTGAGGAGAGGTGTTAGTTCTTCTCAGAATGTATGGTAAAATTCACCTGTGAAGTCATCTGTTCCAGGGCTTTTGTTTGTTGGGAGTTTTTTTGATTACTCTCTCAATTTCACTACCCATAATCTATCTATTCAGATTCTCTGATTCTTCCTGATTTAGTTTTGGAAGACTGTATGTATCTAGGAATTTAACCATTTTGTCCAGGTTGTCCAATTTATTGGCATATAGTTTTTCATAATATTTCCTTATAACCCTTCCTATTTCTTTGTTGTTAGTTGTTATTTTTCCTCTTTCATTTCTGACTATTTATTTGGGCCCTTTCTCTTTTTTCTTGATGAGTCTGGTTAAAGGTTTGTCAATATTGTTTATCTTGTCAAAGAACCAGCTATTGGATTCATTGATCTTTGGCATAATTTTTTAGACTCTGTTTTGTTTAATTCTGCTCTGATCTTTAATATTTCCTTTCTTCTACTCACTTTGGGCTTTGTAGTTTGTTTGTTTTTCAAATTCTTTTAAGTATAAACTTAGATTATTTATTTAAGCTCTTTCTTGTTTTTAAGATAGGCCTGTAATGCTATAAATTTTCCTCTTAAGATTGCTTTCCCTGTGTCCCACAGGTTTTGGGTTGTTTTGACTTCATTTTCATTTGTTTCATGGTGCCTGTTGATTTTATCATTGATCTTGTTTTTAACCAATTCATTGTTTAATTACATGTTATTTAGCTTCTATGTCTTTGTATGTTTTCCAGTGTTCTTCTTGTGATTGACTTCTAGTTTCATAGCATTGTGATCAGATAAGATGCTTGATACGATTTCAGTGTTCTTAAATTTATTGAGGCTTGTTCTGTGTCCTAAAATGTGGTCTATCCTAGAAAATGTTTCACGTGCAATTGAAAAATATATACATTCTGCTGCTTTGGGGTGAAATGCTCTGAAGATATCAATTAAGTCCACTTGATGTAGTGTGCCATTTAAGGCCACTGTCTCCTTATTGATTTTCTGACTGGAAGATCTATCCATTGAAGTCAATGGGGTGTTAAAATCTCTGACTATGACAGTATTTCTGTTGATTTCTCTTTTTATGTACATCAAGATTTGCTTCACATATTTGGGTGCTCCTATGTTGGGTAAATAAATGTTTACTAGAGTTATATCCTCTTGTTAGAGTGTCCCCTTTATCATTATGTAGTGTCCTTCCTTGTCTCTTACTATAGCCTTGGTTTTAATGACTATTTTGTCAAATATAAGTATTGCTACTCCAGTTTTTTCCTTTCCATTTTCAATAAATGTCTTTTTCCATCCCTTTATTTTTAGTCTATGTGTATCTTTTGATCTGTGGTGGGCTTATACTAGAGGCAACATATATATGGGTCTTGTTTTCTTATGTACTCAGCTACCCTATGTCTTTTGTTGGGAGCATTTAAGCTGATTATTTAAGGTGATACATTTAAGGTGACTTTTTTAAAGGTTTTATTTTATTTACTTTTAGAGAGGGAAGGGAGGGAGAAAGAGAGAGACAAACATCAACGTGGGGTTGCTGGGGGTCATGGCCTGCAACCCAGGCATGTACCCTGACTGGGAATCAAACCTGCAACACTTTGGTTCGCAGCCTGCGCTCAATCCATTGAGCTACGCCAGCCAGGGCTCACTTAAGGTGATTTTTGATGGCTATGTATGTAGTGCCTATTTATTATTAGACTATTTTCCTCTGTTTTCTTTTTCTTTCTATTTTTCTTCTTCAAGCAAACTCTTTAACATTTGTTGCAGTACTGGTGTGGTATTAACAATCTCCTTTAGCTTTTTCTTATCTGGGAAGTTCCTTATTTCTCCTTTGATTTTAAATGATAGCCTTGCCACTCCCTTATGGCCTGAAATGTTTCTGTTGAGAAATCAGATGCCAGTCTAACTGGTGCTCCCTTGTAGGTAAACACCTGTTCTTTTCTTGCAGCTTTAGGATTTTTGCTGGTCTTTAAGCCTTGTTATTTTAATTATGATGTATCTCAGTGTAGGTTTCTTTGGGTCCAACTTGTGTGGGACTCTGTTTCCTGAACTTGTGTCTTTTCCCTTCACCAGATTAGGTGAGTTTTCAAATAAATAAATAGTAAATAAGTATTATTCAAATAAATCTCAATCCTTTGCTCACTCTTTCTCCTTCTGGTATTCCTGTGATGTGGATGTTGTTATGCTTCACGTTGTCTAATATGTTTCTTAAGTTCTCTTCGTTTTTTAAAAAATTCTTTCTTTTTTTTGCTGCTCTGCCTGGGTGTTTATTTTTTCTACTTGTCTTTCAAATCACTGATTTGGTCCTCTGCTTCACCTAACCTACTTTTTATTCTTTCCAGTGTATTATTTACTTCACATATTGCATTCTTTATTTGTGACTGGTCCTTTTTCATGGTTTCTATGTCTTTTTTTTATGCTGTTAAGTATCCTTATAATCATTACTCTAAACACTCTATCTGATCAATTGCTTTCTTACATTTCATCTAGTTCTTCTTCTGGAGAATTCTCTCTGTTTTTTTTTTTTTCATTTGGGGTCTCTTTCTTTGTCTTCTATTTTGGCTGCTTTGTACTTTCCAACTTAGTTGTTAAACTAATCAGTCATTTAGGCTAATTGGCTGTTAAACTAATCAAGCTGTAATCAGCTGCCAGGCTTAAGCACCACAGGGTAGGGCAGAATAATTCCTATGGGAAGGGCTATTGCTTTCCCTCAGGCTAATGCCAGTTGGAGGGGAGTGTTCTGGCTGAGAAAGACGGCTTCTGCAGTATAGGGAATGATTCATCACAGGGATCCTGGCAGTTGTTGCTTCAGTTCTCTCCCCAGAACCACGAACTCTGGACTCTCCTCAAGTGTTTCTAGTTCACTCTGCCCTCCCTCTGCTGGAGCCCCAGGTAAGTGGCTGCAAATGAAATTTTTGTATTGGCCCTTTAAGAGGCTCTCTGCATCTCCAGCCATTTCTCCCTGGCAGACAGAAACCCTGATGCTTTTCATAGCTGAATGTTATCTGGGTTCCTTTCTGGGTCTGGTGCTGTAGGCTGGGGAACCCAGCTTAGTGTTTAGACCCCACACTTTTCAGGTGAAACCCCTCAGCTGCTGAAATGTCATTCTGGAAATTAGCTGCCACCTGTGGGAGCCCAGCCAGCCCTCTTGCACTTCCTCTGCACTCCCTACCAGTCTTGGGGTGAAGTGGTTTCTTCTGTCTGTCCTTGGTTGTAAGGCTTCTCTCCAGCTAGTGTTCAGTTGGTTATTCAGGATGATTTCTCTACAGTTTAGTTGTAATTCCAGATTGGTCCTGGGAAGAAGTTAGTGTATCTTCCATTACTCCTCCACCAACTTGAATCTTCCCCAAGGTTTCTCATCAGTCTGCTTTCTCTCTTCTTTCAAAGTTTTTCAATGTTTGTTTTATGGAATCATAATACATTTATATAATATTTAATATTTAGTGGGAGGACTAGAGGAAGCTATGTCTACTTTATCTTGCATGATAAAGGATAAACCTTTATATTTCTGACAGAAGTGTATTTACTATGAAGGCAGAAAATCTATTTTACCTTAACATTGTTATTTGTTGCCCTATGTGGGAAGACAAATTATAATCAGAAGATTGTTGAGTAAGTTTGAAATCAGGATGCAGGTGGTTAGATTAACAAAGGTTGAAGGCCCTAGACTAATGCAGCTTGATGCCACCATCCTTGCAATAGAAACTTCATTGTCAACTTTTGCATCTTTCCTCTGTAACCATCAAGAGACAATACAGCATGGTCAATAAAAGTGTGGGCTAGGGCCAGATTGGCTGGCTTTGAATTCTGACACCGTGTATTACAAATTCTGGTCTTGGGCAGGTCATTTAGCTTCTCCATTTCCTCCTGTGTAAAATAAACACAGTACCCCCAAATGCCTGCTTTATAAGGTTGTTTTAAAAATGAAATACTTAAAACATGTAAAGTATTCAGAGAAGTCTCCAGCACATACTGAACACCCAATGAAGGTTAACTCTCATTAGTGCTTACCAAGCTTCCTAAAAGATATAATTGTGTAATAAAAGTGTTAATAGAGTCAAATGATGATTCAGTCTTGTTGCACTTTTGTTTCCTCAGAATGTTTCTGCTCTCCTTTGATTTACTTAGGTTAATTTTATGATTGAGTATTTAGAAATCTGTCTAATTTCCCTCATTGACAAGTTCTTATAATGGTAGATCTAGTGCACCAACAGTAATACTTGGAGAAATGGCAAGAGCCAAAGGGCATTTCAGGTGAAAAATATGTGAAAGTAGTCTACTCATAGCATGAGTGAGCAGAACTGGTACAGATGGATCAGGTTTATGCTGGGAAAAGGGGCCAGATTATCACAAGTCTTGAATTTCAGGTTAAGAAATATGGGTTTTGGTTTTTTAACAACTGTAAAACATTAGGTAAGTTGGTTTAGAGCATGGATTTTTAATCATTGTATATGTCATTATACCCTTAGAAAATATAGTTCATAAACTAATTATCAGAATAATGTTCTAAATGCATAAAGTTAATACAAGAATTATGAAGGAAATAAGTTATAATGAAATAGTTTCAAATATTTAAGATAATATGTGCTTTATTTCAATAGTAAGTAACAAGATCCATCAACTACTATAAATTCACTTAACTATTACATTTAATTATTATAGTTTCAGTGTACTGAGAATATAAATAATATTTTGTAATATCTACAATAATTAATGTGTGTTTTTTATTTTAAAATATTTTATTTATTTATGTTTAGAGAGAGGGCAGAGAGAAAGAAACATCAATGTGTATTTGTTTCTCATGCGCCCTCTACTGGAGACCTGACCCAAAACCCAGCCATGTGCCTTGACTGGGAATTGAACCACTGACCCTTTGGTTCGCAGGCTGGTACTCAATCCACTGAGCCATACCAGCCACAGATAATATATGTTTTATGCTGGTCTCAGCTTATGGATAACCAGTGTGTAGCTATACCAGCCTTTGTGGTTCTTATTATGATTGCAAGATGCCTTTCAGCAATAACCATCAGGAAACTTTGAAAAGATACAGGTTTATCACTTACAGAATCTGGAAATTACATAAAACACTTGGGGCCACACAGTGAGTCTCAGGTAGGGACAGAAAGGGTGTGGACCCGGGGTTCTGGGGTCAAGAGTGGGGGCTTAGACTTTGCATCTTTATTGGAGAATTTAAAACATAAGAGTGAATTTAAGCAAACAAGTAGCTTTAAAGGTCAGTTATTAAAATCAACCAAGATCTCTAAGACAAAGGAACTTCAGTGTGGTGGTGGGGAAGCAGCCCACCACCACACTGAACATAGAATTGTGGCTGGCAGTGTGTTCATTCCAGATAGCAGCCTTTGAGAAGTGGATACCTTTTTGAAATGGATGGCTTGCCAATCAAAGCTAAAGTCAGGCTCTTGGTTACAAAACAGACTAGTAAACAAAAACCAAATATCAGAACTTACACTGCATTGTGACCTAAAAATATCAGTGATTTCTATTAATGACAAAAACATAAGTAATGATAATACTACTGTGATTTGTCACCCATATGTATAATTAAACAAAAATGCTGAATTTAAGTTATAGGCTAGTGAAAATTAAATATCTGTTCATTTTCTTCCATCTAACTAACTCTATGTCTGTGGATTGTATCCATGAAGTTCTTGCAGCCCTGTAGACCTCAGGTTAAAAATCTCTGGGTGGTAGTTTGCTCAGTTTGACAAACCATAGCTCATTAAGCCCATAGTAGACTATACATGTGACCTAGACCCAATCTCTGATACGTGTCAGTCCCAACAGCTATTTCATTGCCTCAAAAACTGAAGAACTTGAAAATATAATGAAGTGAAGAGTATATAATGCCATCCTTGATCTGGATGTAAGCAGACTATGAGGCATAATTAACTAACATGAAATTTTATATGTAGTATTTTGATAACTTTGTTAGGAAGTAATTTCTTTAATCTTTTAAAAAATTTTAAAAGATTTTATTTATTTATTTTTAGAGAAAGGGGAAGAGAGGGAGAAAAACATCAATATGTGGTTTCTTCTTGCACACCTCTAATCAGAGACCTGGTCAGCAACCCAGGCATATGCCCTGACTGGGAATTGAACCAGAGATACTCTGGTTGACAAGCTTGTGCTCAATCCACAGAGCCATACCAGCCAGGGCTCTTTAACTTTTAAACACATTAAACTGAAGATGAATAAGGGATGAGAGACTGAATGACTTTAAAAGCAGTACTAAAGCATATGATCTATTTATGTAAGAACTAAAATAAACCCACCAGTAACTGTGTGTTAACTCCATGATTGGCACTCAGAGAAAAAAGAGAGTATGTCTGAAACTCAGATTGAATAAGTAAATTATTGAATTTTCATGATAAATTGATGTCCCAAGCTATTGCCTAGACACCAGCACCCTAAATTGATGGTGACCATTCCATGGTGACTCAGGAAACTTAAATAAAAACAGAATGAAGCAAATTTAGCCAATTTGAGGTTGTACCTTCTACTAAAAGATTGGTTACTTGTTTATTTAAGACATCAATTCTCTGGCTATCTCTCCACTTTACAAGGAACAAACTCCCTGTTGCACCAAAAAGACCTAAGTACACAGACCTACATAAAAGTGGCTATTTAGAAGTTGAAGGAATAAAATTGCCTGATAGAGTGGTCCATACATATATGTATTTGTGATTTATACAAGCTTACAATTTTCATCATCAATATCAGTAGTGTTGAGGGGTTTTTCTTTAGGGAATGCTTCATGTGTGTATTCAGAAGTGAGAGAAAATTTTAACTATAAGGTATTAGTTTCTAAATACTTCATTGGATTTCCATTGCTACCTACTATTTATTGAATACTTCTTACTGCTCGGACACTATACTGAATACTTTACAGACACTAACTTATTTGTTCTCTTCAACAAAATTAATATGTCATCTTATTTTACAAAGAAAAAAGTTGAAGCAGCAAATGGCTCAGTAACTTCTCCACATAACTAGTAAGAGGTAGAACTGGCTTTAAGTCCAGACTCTAGAGGCTGCACATAACCATTATGCCTCTTACCTTCTTAAGTGAAAGGTGGCCTTGTTAGACAAAAACTGATTCCTATTGTTTTCTATAACATAATAATTTGTGATGCTGGGAGTAGTATTCAGACAAGAGTATATAAGGAAACTGATAAATATTTAAACATTTCTTCTGGAAAGAAACTAATAAAATGGGAGCTATAGATTATGAATAGAAATTCAAATAGCTATGACATGTTTAAGCTTCAAGTTTTGGACACTTTGTAATCTTTGTATTCTCAGTTAAAACATTTGCTACTATAATGTTACAAGCAACACAGCAAGATTAATCAAGGTGTGGCTCAGTGGATTGAGTGCAGGCCTGCAAACCAAAGAGTTGTTCAATTCCCAGTCAGGGCACATGCCTGGGTTGTGGGCCAGGTCCCCAATGTGAGGGGGGCATAAGAGGCAACCACATTTTGATGTTTCTCTCCCTCTCTTTCTCTCTTCTTTCCCCTCTCTCTAAAAATAAATAAATAAAATCTTAAAAAAAAAGAACATGAATTAACCAAAGCCTAGATAAATGTATAGGCCTTGATTGATCTGGGGATCCTGCTAAATATATAAATTCTTGCCAAACTATTTAATTAAGCAACAAATAGTTATCATTTGAAAACTTTAATTTTTATCATATTTTCTTTTTACAGACTTCTGGGGCAGAGTTGAGTTTATTTTACTTTCCACTTCACGGAAGACTCTCACCATCCCCTTGTATAAGGTCTCTTTGATGCTATTTCATAGACTTTTTTTCTCTTTTATGCTTTGTCCCCACTTCCAGTGCTCTCATCCTCTGCTATGAACATGGATTCTAATGTGTTTAATGTTCTTGGACTTATATGCATTCTTGAAGGATCAACACTGTTTTGTGTATAGGTTTTTGATCTGCATAGAAAAGATGGTACTGTAGATCTCTGTTACACATTTTTCACACAATGCTATTTTTAAGGTCTACCCAGGTTGCCAATGAGTAAAATTTATTGCTTCTGCAGCCATATTTAATCATTGCACTCCACAGATCTGTCGATCATGTTTGTACACATCTGGTTCATTAGGTGGCCTCCATATCCTTGCTTGCCTAAACAGTGATGCAACAAACATCTTTATGCATGTCCTGCCACAAGTTTCTTCTGGTGACATACTCAGTAGCAGCACATGGGTTCCCCTTTACACATGTTATGATCAACATTTGGTTTTACTTGAATTTCTAATTTTTGTAACCTGATTTGTAAAATCACATTGTTGTTTTAATTTTGCTTTCTACTAGTTGAAGCTATCCAGTTTCTTCCTTCTGTGAATAATCTTTTATCCTTTGTTGCTATTTCTATTGGTTTTAAAAACATTTTTCTTCTTGATTTTCAGTAAGACATATTATGTGTGTGTTTTTTTACACTCTAAAAATAGGTGTTTATTATGTTTATGGTCTTTTTAATTTTAGTCCAATTCCCATGAACATGTGGTCCCAATACTTTTACTGCTTCCTATTAATATCCATTTTTGACTTATTTTTGAAGTGATTTCATTCCTAATATCTCTTTATCAATACCTGTTCTTCTGATAGTCACATTTTTCCATGAGATATGGATTTTAACGATGATAAAATTTTGAAATTTTAATTAATCACAAATGAAATACACATTACTTCTTGCATTCTCTTCCATTACTAAAACTCTTTAGACACACATTATGTATTTAGTAAACTGAAACACATCTTTTAGTAAACAGACTTTGAACGAGTGTAATTTAAAGTTATAAGTTAAATATTTTTTTGTTTGTTTGCAAACTCTGCCATTCCTTTTAGCTGCATGGGGTTTACTGATGTCTAGCACTTCCAGTGACTTGGTTCAAAGTGTGAACAGTATCACATCAGAAAAGCTATCTTGGGCAGAGCCTAGTTTTTGGAATCAGACACATACTTACTTAAATCCTAAGGACTGTCACCTGGGGTTGGGACAATGGGAATGGGGAAATTTATTTAATTTCAGTTTATTCTTTGTAAAAAGGGCACAATTATAATGTTCATTTCTTAGGGTTGCTGGGAGGATTAAATGATACAGTGTATAAATAGTACTTACAGAATTACACACTCAGTAATTATTAGTTATTATTATTACTCATCATTCAACAACAACAATAAAAAAATTCAGGTCCCATGAGGGCAGAGCTATGTTTACATATAGCAATTATTAATATGTTTTTAGGAAATAGAAGGCACTCAATAATATCATTGAAAAAGTGAATGCTGATGAATTTGAATTTATTTTCTCTTTAAATAAAGTGTCTTATGTCACTTATTTTCTTTGTATATGATAGTTATGGAATCTAAACCAATGGTAAGTTGTACTAAACTGCAACAGTTTGGAAACCATGTTAGTATGATTCTTATCATACCTATTTTATGGAGTCACTATTATCTAACACTGAAATAAACTGAGCACTCATCTGGTCTGACCCACATCATGAATAAGAGCACTAGGTTCACTCAATAAGCAGAGAACAAAGGCTCATTTGCTGATGTCTTTATACCAAAAGAACATGGAGGGAGGGTTAAAAGTTTTTCTCAGTGCATTAGAGAATGACATGAAGACCTATCATTGTAGTTCACTGGGAGAAAGACAATAGACTATCTCTGTGTTACCAATGCTGTATGCAAAAAGCAGATGCAAAGTTTAGCACTATTTACAATGAGAATAGATTTTTAAAAAAATATATGAGAGAAGTCAGACTTTCTGCTAAGGAATGCAGAAGTTGAATAATATCTGTGGTTCTCAAACCTCACTGGATGTCAGAATCATACTGGGAGCTTAGCAAATACAGACGCCTGGGTTCATTCCCATAGGTTCTGCCTGATTTGGTATAGGACAGGCCTGAGCATCTCCCACAGTGAGGCCAGCATACATCCAGGGGCCAGAGATGAGATGAGCCACCATAAAGCTCTATCTCTGCCTTGTCATTATCTCTGGACAACACTTTGGGAGTGTTTTTGTCCCTTAGCATAAGTGTCCTACGGCATATGCTGCATACCTTCAGAGATTACAAGGATACATGGCTAAAAGTGAAATGAATTCAGCACAGTCCATAGGACTAATATATCTTCTGGGCTGACAAAGAAAAAAGTTGAAAGAGTCATTTGGCTAGAGAATGTCCTCTTCTTGAGATAGGTACTGTAGCTTTGTAAGTGGGTCTGAACAAACGCACATTTCTCAGCTGAAGAAAATTACATTGTTCTAAAATGATTGGTGGTAGAAGGAAGAGATGCACCTGATATTAATTGCTGAAAGTTACTTTTTAAAAATCCTCACATGAGGTCGTGCTTATTGATTTTAGAGAGAGGGGAAGGGAAGGAGAGAGAGGAAGAGAAACATTGACATGAGAGAGAAATGTTGATCGATTGCCCCTCATGTGTGTCCCAACAGGGGACTGAACCTGCAACCTGGGTATGTGCCCTGACTGGGAATCAAACCTGTGACCTTTCAGGGTATGGGACCACACTTCAATCAATTGAACCACACAGCCCACTGTGAAAATAACAATTTTAAGTGCATGTTTGTTTTCTTTGCAAAGGCTGTTTACTTAAAAATCCCAACTACCCACTTCCACTTGAGGGAATAAGCTACCCTTTCTTTTTCAATTAAGACCTAATCTGAGAAGCCTAATCAACTAAAGAAGAAATACAGAAATAAACAGTAGTTGATTTAGATTGTGAAATGTCAGTGAATACATTTCATATTAACTTTTATTCTGATGATCTTTTTTAAAAAATTATTTATTTATTTTTAGATAGAAGGGAAGGAAGGGGAAAAGAGAAGGAAAGAAACATCAGTGTGTGGTGGCCTTTCCTGCTCCCCGCACTGGGACCTGGCCCACAGTCCAGGCATGTACCCTGACTGGAATTCGAACCTGCAACCCTTTGGTTCACAGGCCTGCACTCAATCCACTGAGCTACACCACCTGGGACTCTTCTGGTGATCTTAAACTACATAAAAAGTTGTTCTTTTAATTATAAAACAGAAATGATGTAATTTTGCATATCATGTAATTTTACCTTTTATGTAAGGAGAGTGGTACGTAACAAAATTATAGGACAATTTCAGATTAAAAATAATTTTAAGTTCTTATCAGGATTTTCTTAGCTCCTATTTTTTCAATGCTTTGTCATAACTGTTCCTGTCTTAGTAGTCGCCATGCAAAAAATGAAAATAGTACATTGTTGAGAGTGTAGGCACGTGGGCACATTAAGCTGCAGAAACAGAGAGAGAAAACATAGTGACAAAGTGGAGAGGGAAGCTAGAATGACATAGTAGAAACTGTTTTTCCCAGCACAGTTCAGGAATCAGAAATTATCCTGAAAATCGAGGATAAAGAAATAAATCATCACCACCAGCAACGGAGATGTGGGGAGGAAAGAAAGATTTAAGGAGAAACATAAGCAGTTTGGTCATTTTTATCTTGAATTGGTAGTGACATAAAGCATTCAAATAGAAATGCAGTCAGAAATACGCAACTAGACAGGTATCAAACCAGCCTCATAAATTAACTTTTACAAAACAGGTACCAGTATCTACTAGAACAGAAGAAAAAAAATTAAAGTTATTTTTCTTGCTTTGTGTTTGAAAGCAGGCAGACTGATGCTACATTTTAGGGAAGTTTAGTCAATGTTTTCTACTTTTTATAAGACTTCAAAAATACTGAGAGTTTGAGTTTACACATGAAAGAGTATACCTCTTCTCCAGCAACTTAATTTATGAATCCAAGAAAATAGTTGGTAATACCATAACTCAAAATGTTAGATGGAAACATCTAACAGTGTTGGGGAAAAAGGCAGTGATTTACAGTTTTTTAAGATAGATTTCTTAGTAAACACAAAAGGAAAGTGGACTATGATTTCAAAGTTTGCACGATTGTGTGATTTTTTTTTCTAGGGAGGAGACAGTATAAAATTAATTGATGGCTAAGTTATTCATCCTGAACTGTTCCTGAGTGTTCACTGGGAACCAGGGACTTTGCTGGTGTTGAGGACAGAGTTGCTAAAATGAAGTCTGATTCCTGCTTCAACGTTGCTCCTAGCTCACACTGGGACTGGAAGGTATAAACCAATATTAGCACCATAGTAGATGTCCAAACACATTACATATTAATTTTTATTGCTCATGCAAATTTTCTTTTGTTCTTAGGTCTCTTTTTGTTATTTTTCTGATATCCTTTCTTTATATTCTCATTCTGCCATAAACATCAGGCATCTAGCATCTTTCATATGGATTTACACAAAAGGCCTCTCAGCCCTTCTCTCCCCATTTCACATCTTTTAGTTCCTTCTAGAGCAGGGCTGGCGTTATCTCATTCCATATTCAAGAACTTAAATGGTCTCCCATTGCCCATCACAATAAATGCAGATGTCTCAGTAGAGCATCTGGCATCTAAATGCATCCATTTAATCCAGATTTATCTCCCACTGCCTCAGATTGCTGAACAGCTGTTTATACCTAGAATATTTTTCCTTTCTTCACTGTTTTTTTGTGGAAATTCTTCTCATATTGAATGCTTCCTCCCTGTGAAAGTTTCTGACTCCCATGTTATTTAATGATTTCCTCAAATGTGTGGACTACTGTTTGCTCCTCCCATCTCCAAGCACAGTTCTCACCAGGTACTCAGGGAATATTTCTGGACGAAATTTTTCACTTTTGTAATACAGAGACATTTTTGTTTCTGTGATTGATCTCTGCATTTTGTGGGGACATGTACATGTTTCTTATGTTCTCCCACTGATTATAAGGTGTTTGAGAGCAGAGCTATTTGGTCAGGTATTCATTCATGCATGCAGCACAGTCAGGTGAAGAGCTAGGTATTAAGAAGGTAGGGGCTGAGTAGTGTGGTTGGTCAGAGGTCTCTCCTAGAAGGCAATGCATAACAATGAATAAAATTCATCTGGAGTGAGAACCTGGGATTTCTAGAAGAATCCACTGGACTGTAACCTCTGTGTAAACGTTCAGTTCATTATTGCATTTTAGCCTTGCATAGAGTAGGAAGCTTAATAAATAATTCTTGAATGGATGAATGAATGAATGAAGTGAAAAGGAGCATGATTTGTGCAGAAAACCACAAGCCTGTGGATGGTATGGATGTTTGAAATGAGGCTGGAAGCATGGAAATAACCTGAGTTCTGTCAAAGAGGCATTGCCTGCAGGTAAGCAGCCCTGACAGAGTGGCTGATGCTGTACTGTGGCAAAGTGGCTGGAGGACAGTGGCAGGGCAGAGGTGGAACTTTGCTCAACCCTCTAGGACTTGTATAAAGGCTAGAGTTGAACAGGACAACTCCAATGGCAAGAAGAAGGATAATAAAGCCTCTGTAGTAGATTAGGCCTGAAAATGGGTAGTTTGGCTGGGGAGAAGGCAAGAAATTTGAGAAAATCATCATGCTTTGATAATTGATTAAAGATGGGTTTTGGGAGGTGAAGTAAACAATGCTTAGATGGTGGTTTCATTAAGTTAAAAATATGGAAAGGAGAGCCCTTTTATGAGGGCAGATGATGAGCTTTCCTGTTGGGATATGTTAATTATATCTAAATAAAATAAAAAGTGGGAGTTGGAGAGAAACCCACCTAGTCTAGCAGCTACCTACAGTGAGTGCTCAAAGAATTATGCTGACTTCAATCAACTTGTAATGGAGAAACCAGTTTTCCTTTACCTTTTTCCACCTGTGACTTACATGAAAACAGTTAACTGCTAGGCATGCTAGGGCCAAAATATGCCCATTAAAGCAAGATTTGATCAAATTAATGACAGGATGTTGTAGGTAGCACCTTTAAAGTAAATGTCACGATATAGGATTAAACATAGCCACTTTAAGGATGAGAGATGAAAATACCGCTTGATAGACTCTCTCTGAATACTTCAAAGCTATTTGGAAGGTCAGTAGATATCCAGTCAAAAGACTGTCTGATTACCTTTAACTGTCCTTTTACAAGGCAGACTGTCATTAAACTGACAAACAGTCTCAATTTCCTTTTGGAAGCCAAGAAGACAGACTCATTAACTTTATTTTTAAGATCTTTTCCCTCTGTAACCTTCAGATAAATGCCAGCAATTATAGAAAAGGTGAACCCATAGACCAAATGATCTGAAGACTATTAAACACTGCACCCTCAACATCCTTTGGAGAAATAGAATTTATTGCAACTTAATGCAATTATTTAAATATTTTTCAATGTAAATTATAATGTATGCATTTTGCTAATAACTTTCAAAATCAAGATGTCAACTTCATCTGCCTCCCTGTGGAGTAAAATTTTAAAATATAAAATCTCTTTCCAAGTCTGTAACTATTTGATCATAATTAAATACACAGAAATAAATATATTGCTGATCATTTCAACAACTGTAAAGTAAATGCTAAACTATTTTTTAGCATTTTGTGATTAAATAAAGCACATTTATACCAGTGCAATTGTTAGAACTTTACACAATTTTGCAAGTGTGGTTTGCATTACTTACCTGCACCACTTTTAGGTGAAGCACATGGGAGCAAATATTTGGGCAAAACATTTTATATTCCCATAGGTTTCACCATAAAAATTAGCCCTTGCACAAATGATTTTATTTCTTTATAACATTTTAGGAATATGTGGTATAGAAAGGAACAAGAATATAGCATTGAATGACCTACAAAATGCTAGCTTAAATAATTTACTATTAGAAAAATATAATTTTTTGTTTTGCAACAATTGTTAAAGACATTAATGTTCGATGATATTTTGTGAATCATCTAGTATTCTCTTGTCACTTCTTTCAAAAAATTATTATATTTTATTTTTTATGGTAGTATAGTTGTCCCAAATTTTCCCTCTTTGACCTCCCCACCCAGCTGCCCTACTCCCTCAGGCAAGCCCCACACCATTGTCCCATGTCCATGGGTTATGCATATATGTTATTTGTCTGTTCCATGTGCTGTACTTTACATCCCCATGACTATTCTGTAACTACCAATTTGTGCTTTTTGTTGTTGTTTTTTTAGTTTTTATTTCATAATCATAAGCTTAACTCTGCAAACCAGCTAGACTTGAAAGTGGTAAGGAAAACATGGAGCCCAATGAACTGTATGGAGAGCACAAAGATTATAGAACATTCTAAGCAGATGGTGGTGAAGGGGTGCTCTCCTGAGCTACAGAAGGAATGGCCTCATGGTTAAGATAAAGCACAAGTCAAATTTATTAGAGTTGTCCATAGTCAGTAACGGTGATCTTCTTGCTGGTTTTGCTATTCCTGGACCTGTAGAGCTCCATGGTTGTCACAACATCCATGCCTTCTTCTACCTGGCTGAAGTATACATGCTTGCCATCCAGCCACTCAGTCTTGGCAGTGCAGATGAAAAACTGGGAACAGTTTGTGTTGGGTTCAGCATTTACATGGACAAGATGCCAGGACCTGTGTGCTTCAGGATGAAATTCTCATCATCAAATTTCTCCCCGTAGATAGACTTGCTGCCTGTGTCTGTTGTAGTGTGGGAAGTCACCACCCTGGCACATAAATCGCGGAATAATTCTGTGAAAGCAGGAGGCTTTATAACTAAATCCTTTCTCCCCAATGCTCAGAGCAGGAAAGTTTTTGCTTTCTTTGGAACTTTGTCTGCAAACAGCTTGAAGGAGATGCAGCCCAAAGGCTTGTGGTCAGCAGCAATGCCGAAAAGCATGGTGGGGTTGTCTATGGCTGGATGCAGGAAGGTCCGAGGTGGCAGTGGAGTCTGCAAGACGCCAATTTGTACTTTTTAATCCCTTCACCCTTTTCACCCAACCCCCTGATTACCCTTCCCATATGCAACCATCAAAACATTTTCTGTATCTATGATTCTGTTTCTGTTCTCCTTGTTTGTTTATTTTGTTTTTTAAATTCAATTGTTGATAGATATATATTTATTGCCATTTTATTGTTCATATTTTTTATCTCTTCTTCTTAAAGAAGATTCATTAACATTTCATATAGTACTGGTTTGGTGATGATGAATTCCATTAGCTTTTTCTTGCCTGAGGAGCTGTTTGTCCTTTGATTCTAAATGATAGCTTTGCTAGGTAGAATATCTTGGTTGTATCTTTGATTTTCATGATGAATATTTCTTGCCAATCCCTTCTAGCCTGCAAAATTTCTTCTGATAAATTAGTTGACAGTCTTATAGGGACTCCCTTGTAGGTAATCTACTGCTTTTCTCTTGCTGCTTTTAAGCGTATCTCTTTGTATTTTACCTTTAGCATTTTAATTATGATGTGTCTTGAAGTGGGCCTGTTTGGGTCCATCTTGTTTGGGACCCTTTGTGCTTCCTGGATTTGCATGTCTATTTTCTTCACCAAGTTAGGGAAGTTTTCTGTCATTATTTTTTTCAAATAGGTTTCCAATTTCTTGCCTTTTCTCTTCTTCCAGTACCACTGTAATGCAAATGTGGAATGCTTGAAGTTGTCTCAGAGGCTCCTCACATATCTTTATTTTTTTTATTCTTTTTTCTCCTTGCTGTTTTGATAGGTCATTTTTTTTGCTTCCTTATGTTCCAAATCACCCATTTGATCCTTGGCTTCATCCACTCTACTATTGATTCCCTGTAAATTCTTCTTTATCTCAATTAGTGTAGCCTTTATTTCTGACTGGATCTTATTTATGCTGTCGAGGTCTTCATTAAGTACCTTGAGCATCCTTACAACCAGGGTTTAAATTCTCCATCTGATAGATTGCTTATCTTCATTTTATTTAGTTCTTTTTCTGGAGTTTTAATCTGTTCTTTCATTTGAGCCATGTTTCTTTATCTTCTCAATTTGATAACCTCCCTGTGTTTGTTTTGTATTAGGCAGAGCAACTACATCTCCCAGGCTTGATACCATGGCCTAATTCATAGGTCATGGAATTCCCTGTAAATTCATAGCATTATAGGCCTATCTCAAAAAACAAGAAGAAACTCAAATAAACAATCTAACTTTACACTAAAGGAACTTGAAAAAAGAACAGTAAACAAAACCCAAAGGGAATAGAAGAAAGAAAATAATAAAGGTCAGAACAGATTAAATGAAATAGCCTAAAAAAATAAACAAAAGATCAATGAGTCTAATAGCTGGTTCTTTAAAAAGATAAGCAAGGATGACAAACCATTACCAGCTAATCAGGTATAGTATGTGTCCTCTAGGGTCCAGTGGCACAGCCTCCTCTATTACCCAATCTGCATACTCAAATGTTCCCACTGTGTGCACCTTGTTATAGTTGAAATCAAGGCTCCTCCTGTTGTAGTTGAGTCTTGATTTTTCTTGTCACCCTCAAGGTCAGCAACTGCCTGTGTTCTGTCTGAGGTCACACAGCATTATCTACAAAAGTGATCTAAAGATGGCTATTTACTTGTGCTGGGCTTGGGGGTACTCAGGAGATGCCAAACTGTGAACCAAGGCCAGCTGTTGGTAGTGCTGGGCCTGGAGCAACTTCACAAAGAGGGTACAGAGATCACTGAAGCCAGATGCTGCTTGTTAAGAGAATTAAAATCTGTAGCATGGGCCAAGACAAGCTGTTCATATGGAAAAGCCACTGGGAACACCTTGGGTGGGACTGAAATTTGGGTGGAGCAGGGCCACAGGGAATCCCCAGGGTGGGACAAACAGGGTGAACCAGGTTGATGGAGTCTCAAATTTGGTACCTTCCTGCTGTGTGTGAGTGGGAGGAGGCTAGAAAAAAGAACAATGGTCTCTTCTAGCCCTTCTGTCTGGGAGAAAGCTGCCCCTCAGCTCTTTCCCTGATGCTGAACAATTCATTTCCTCCCTGTGTATCTCTGATGCCTTTCAATCTGATCCCTATACTAGAGCTCAGAGGGAGTGAGTCTGAGTAAGTCTGTGCATGGATGGGCCCTTAAGAGAAACTGCCTAGGATTCCAGCAGTTTCTGTCTTCCACAGTCTCAGTCCCCACTGGTTTTTACAGCCAGAAGTTATGGAGACATATCTGTCACTGGAACCTTGGGGTTAGTGGCCTGGTGTGGGCTGGGACCCCATGCTCCTGAGATATCCCTCCCAACCCACATCTGCCACATGTTGGTATAAGATCAACCCATTTGGTGTCTGTGTCCCTCCTATTAGTCTTGATGTGGTTTCTTATTTAATTCTGTAGTTGTAGGATTTCCACTCAGTTTAATTTCTGATGGTTCTGAATGATGATTGTTCTACAGTTTAGTTGTAATTTTATTGTGGTAATAGGAGGAGGTGAGCTGTGTTTACTTATGCCACCATCTTGACCAAAAGTCCCCTTTTCTCACTTCTTTAAGTTAAAGATTTGATTGAATTCACACAATTGGTTAGTGTAAAAACCAAGACATACAGCTGAATCTCTTCTCTGATTTCTCTGTATTTCCCCATAGGATTTTACTCCCAATATTATGACCTCTGCAACTAATTCTAAAACATGTATTTTAATTGCTATTGAATATTTATTTAAAAATTATAAATGTCTTGCTTTTGCCTAATGCCCTCCCCCTGCCTAATGGGTACAATTGAAATACCATGTTGCATGGAAGCCCTTCATCTCTGGCCTTGCTTTACTTGTCTCCCTCTTGTGTCTCTCCCATTGATGTTCCTACTCTCTGGACAAACCAAATTCATTTCAATTCCCATGCACATCCAGGCTTTCTCTTGTCTTGACCCATCCTGCTCCTTACTGCAGAGTGCCTACACTCTTTCAGTACAAGTAATAGCTGAAGAAGACTTCCTGGCCCTTCCAGGGAGTCACTCCCTGTTGCAGCTCTAACTCGGCCAGAGTTCTACTATAGCACTTACCACATGTGTTATACATGTCTATTTGTCCAGGACCTTTACAAGACTGTGAGCTCCTTCAGGATCTAGCAGTGGTGGCTGAATGAATGAATTAACAGGCTCCAATGTTATGGATTACTTTCCTGCTATTCTTTTAACCATATGCATGTAGGTGCATGAATGATTATGCATAACCATCTTTGAGAGAATAAAAGAGTCAATAGAGTGAACCAATTCCTGTTGTGGACCAGGAACTGATCACACTGAGAAGTTCTAAAATCTCATTTAAATCTGTACAACTCTGTAATATAGTTGGCATTCTGATTATACTCATTTTTAGGATTAGGAATGTTCTGTTACTTGCTTGAGATCACATCTGGCGAGGCCAGTGCAAGGACTGGCTCCCAACTCTGCTCATCACCGAGTCCCCTCTTTGAGCCATGCCATTTCAATGATGCTTCTACTTTTAGCTCATTCTCTTACAGCCATGTTACTGTTTTGTTTCTATATACTTTAGCTGAAGAATTTTATTAAGCAGATTGAAAGGAGGAAGCAGCTGTTTTCAAGATCAAAAAGTTAATTATAGATCATAAAAGTCAAATTTTAGGAAAGAGGCCGTATTCATTAAATTGTTTTGCTTTTCAGTGTGTTAATTCCTATGCACAGTTGGCTATGTTTATAACCTTAAGTCATTTTTATAAGAGACATTTAATGTGGAATAAAGCATTCACTCAATATCAGGCATAATTTGTGCTGTTACTATATGCTACACTGTAGGCTTCTTTTGAACAGTGACAAAATACTGTAAGGCTCAAATTATCTGCTTGCTTGGCTTTAGCCAAAGCTTTGGAAAGAAAAACTACAAGTGGTAACCAGAGGATTATCCCCTCCTCTGTTCCCCAAGTGGAGTCCTGCTGATGAATCCATAACAGAGCTGGCTGCCTGCCAGTTACTTGTCTTAAAGTTGCTGGTAGTTAACAAAAGGGAAGAAAAGAGCAGGAATGAAATGGGTTCCCTATTTTTCCTCTTTAAAATTTATATTTGAAGATATTTTTCTACTCCCTCCCACAAACTGCATTTTCTAGATTTATCACAATGAATCTTGGAGAGATTTCTGGTTGCCATTTTAAATGGTTGGGTCTCTGTTGAAGATAATCCTTCTAACTGCCTAGGAAAGAAATCTTATTCTTAACATAATAGTAGCTATGTCCTATCTTAGGATGGTTAGAGCACAGTGGAGTACCACACTTGAAGAGATATGTGTTCAAGAGGCATTTGTTGGGATTGTAGTTATCTGCATGGTGAAAGAGATAAAAATGCATGTTTTATTAGTTGAAGGAATTCAGGATCTTTGGCCTGGAAAGACAATGACTCATGAGGTAGAGACTTGGCCTCTTTATGTATTTGAGTATTTGATATTTGTTACAAAATATTTGATACAGCCACAAAATATTGAACACAAATGATAGAGAAAGATTTTAGTTTAATACAAAAATAATCTATCTAAGCCATTTCCAAAGATGAAATAAACTGACAGGGAAGGAATGAGTTCCTTATCATAGGTTGTAGTCAAACAGAGGATTGTTGACCACCTGTGGGAGAAGGAAGAAAAAGGATGTATTCATCAGGAAAAAATACTTTCTATCAGAGACAATTAACATAGGAAGTTAGTTAAAAATCTGTTGCAAATCAAAGATAAGTTTATTCATCTCTGGCTAGCATGGCTCAGTGGATTGAGTGCTGGCTTGCAAACCAAAAGGTTGCCAGTTTGATTCCCAGTCAGGACACATGCCTGGGTTGCAGGCCAGGTCCCCATTTGGAGGTGTATGAGAGGCAACCACACATTGATGTTTCTCTCCCTCTTTCTCCCTCCCTTCCTCTCTTTCTAAAAATAAATAAATAAAATCTTAAAAAAAGATAAGTTTATTCAAATATTAGAAACTCCAGGTTTACCAGGAGCTTGAGGGCCTAACAGGCAAATGACATGACCTAGCAACAGGGACAGTTGGCCACGGAGTCTGCTGCTATTGGCACCACCACCTGGGTGGGACTCAGAGCCTGCTTTCAGTGCTGTTCCTCCCTATGGTAGTTGCATCACTGCCTGAGGCTCTCCTTCCTTCCGCCCTGACTCCCCACCAGGAAGCCAGGAATTATGCTGACAAACCTAACAGGAGGCTAGCTGACACAGGTGTCTGGGACACCATGTGGCATGTGCACATTGCTGGTGAGAAGGACCTGTTCTGGGCAAGATATGCTGATGCAAGCACAGGAATTTCAGGGCTGTTTCATCACTGGAGGGCTTTGAGTTTGTGAAGCTGATTTAATGCTTTTGTTCCTAGTTGGCCAAATCTAAACTCAGTAGTTGCTGTCTTTACATCATGAAGAGAGAAGAGGCACAAGCACTTAATGAGGCATGGTAGGCAATCAATTAGACAGCTACATTTCCTAGGGTTTTTTTTTTTGAAATTTTCATCCAAGGGTATGTTTATTGACTTCAGAGAAAGAGGAAAGGAGAGGGAAAGACAGGGGATGGGAAGAAGGAAGGGAGGGTAGGCAGAGTGAGGGAGACTGAGATAGAGAAAGAAAAAGAGAGATATCTACATGGATTGGTGCCTCCTACACACAGCCAAACTGGAAATTGAACTGAATTTATTTACAAAGAAAAACTTCATAAAATTAAATTCCATCAGAGAATGAAAATGAACATGATTTTTTAGATAGGCTGCCTTATACCTGAAAATTATCAGCAGTTATCTCTGGCCTGATAAGTGAAAAGAAAATGAACAATTTAGTTGGGAAAGGAGTGGTTATAGGTAGAGTAGCTACACAATTTTCTATAATGCCAGGCCCTTGATTTTCACAAATTCACTTGAAGCAATCCGAATGCAAAATGATTAGTATGTTACTGACACACGAGGTAGTTCTATTAAGCACTATCAAGAACTGAAGTTTTAAGTAATGTTTCAGTTGGTAAACAAAAGTATTTATAATTTGGAAAAATATTAGGCAAATTGGCCAATTTTATTGAATTGAATTCCAATGCTTTACTCCATGATCAACATTTCTTTAATTCTAATAATTTCCCTTTCTGTTATTCATAAGGATCCTTGGATGTGATTTTGTTGTTGTTTCTTGGTCTTTCATGACAATAGCTTAAGAGAAAATGCACTTTTAAGGGTAATTAAGAGCAAGAACTTTGGTACTAAAGGGTCTGTTTCTGAACTCTTCCTCATCTGCTTACCACTTTGTGGTCTTCAACAAGTGACTCATATTTTCCATGACTCAGTTTCCCCATCTGGAGTATAGATATGGTAATAACAGCACCAACCTGAGAATTAGAAGTGTTGAGATAGGTAGACCTCTTAAAATAACATCTGGCATGTCACAATAAATGAAAGTTATCTCACCTACAAGTGATTTTTCTGCTGTTCTGCATTTGAGCACGCCACTTTTCTTCTAGCTATAACAGAAAGTAAAGTGAAAACATATATCTTAGTTTAAATAGTCAAAAATGTAGTACTTCTTGACCATTTCTTTAACATGATTTAGTCTTGAAACAAGTCAAACTTTAGAAAAAGTATTTCACAGGGTGCTTTGATTCAGTTTCTCTAGAACACATATAATGTGGGTGGGAGATCTGGGAGTCCACTCATATACTTTCCTAATGATACCATTGAAAAGTGCTTTGGATTTTCAGGGTACTCATGAATTCTCATGCAAGTATAGTGTTGTCTTACGACAACATGCTAGAATGCTGTAGTGTCCAAACCTCTTCAGAAGGCAGCCAAGGTCTCATATTCCTGATACCATCCTTGATTCTTCAGTACCTGTGCAATATTTTCAAAAGTGAAAGTCATTTGAGTAGAGCATACTCTGGGAGGACAGCAGGATAACTATTTCATGTTATAGCAAAGAGTGTGGGAAAAACCTACATTGCTTAGAAATGGTAAATTCTGAGTAATAAATTATCATACATATTATTATGTTATTATAAGATCTTATATCTTTTCTAGTTCCAAGTATTATATTTCAAATTCCTAAATAAGAACTTCCATGAATTATCAATATTACTTCTGTGTTTCTCACATAGGACCATAAAAGAAAGCAGATTAATGGTACTAGCCTTTAATCTTTTATTAAAGTTCTGTGACCTTTAGTTACAGAAACTTGGGTCATACATAAATTGTCAAACTTGCAGAGTTAAGCTGAAAAAATGGCCAGTTTTACAGACAACATGGCAAGTCACCAGGCTGGCCAAGAATAATGAAGGAGTAACCATAAATAATGATGCACAGCCAGGTCCACATCTAAGAATGCACAACATGGGATAAACATAAATTGTTTGATTTGAGAGCCTTCAGAGGCATCCTTGCCTTCAAATATTTTTCCATTAGCCAGCTCAGCAACTGAAAATCTGAAGACTTTCCTTGCGCTGGACATCTTTAAAATACTTTGAACAATAAGCATTATGTGAGAAAGTTCACATTAACTCAGTAGTGCCTTGTGATAAAGTAATTTGAGTTCATTGATTCATCCATTTACTGAGCACCTACCATATGCCTGGCATTGAAAATACAAAGACGAAAACTGCATTCATCTCTTTCAGTCAGCACCCAGTCTAGTCTGAAATTTAGAATAGTAATCAGAGGGCAGAAGGCTGTGGAAGATGTTCAAATGTCATATGGACACAGAATAGGGACCCCTAAATCTGTAAGGAGTTAAGTATGGCTGATGGATTAGGGTGTTTGAATTCTATCTTAAAGTAATATAACTAAATTGAAAAAAAAAAACAATGAAAAGATTGATCATATTTGGGCTTGAGAGCTATTACTCAAACAACAATATAAAAAAATGATTGGGGTTAGAGGGCTGGTAAAGTAGTCATATGGAATCCACAAAGCTGTTGCTATGCTGTATACAAGATATGATATGGCCCTGAACTTTGGCTGTGCTAGTAGAAATTGAAAGGAAGATTTGGATTCAATAGGCATTTAGGAGGCAGGATCAGCAGGACTTCTAATTAGAGAGATTCGGGGAAGAGAGGAAGGTTCTAGCTAGAGTGACTAAGATATTCATGTTGGTGCCATCACAAAGAATATGACAATCAGTTTTGTGGGATGTGGGAAGGTTCCTGTTAGGCTATGGAAAGCTGGGTTAGAGTTTCTTATGAATATACAAGAGGAGGTAGACAGTAGACTCCTGGACATAAATGCATGAACTTAGCAGGAGATATCTGAGCTGAATGGAGGACCTGAATGTACAACCAACATAGAGAAGCAGCTGGAACTGTGAGTATTGAGTCCTTTTAATATTATATTACCAAAAAGTTCTACAAATGCAATCACACACAACCATGTATTTGCACAGCCAATATTATTTCATGAAAATATGAGCACACTTTTGTTATAACATTGAACTCATGAGAAATTACACTTTTCATTTTTTAAAAAAAGCTGTGGTAGTCTCAAAGCAAATAAAGATAACAATTTCATGAAAAGAATATACATATATATTCTCCAGGTTTAGCAGAAGTGTTTCCTAATGATTTTGTTAATGATTTCTAGGGCACCTGGAGTTTAATACTAATATTTAAAGCTTTATATTTCTTCACCTTTACTTCTAACAATTCCCAAGTGATTCTAACTTAATTACTCCTTAAATAATTACCATTTATTGATTTATGTTCTCAGCAGTCAAAAAGGCTTATGTTTCATCTAGGTATTATGAATTCTAATAGAAACACCCATTTCTACTTCAAGGCTTTTTGTGTAATTATGTGATTCATTGATATGTCCCTTTTCTTCCTGTAGAGAAGTCCTGTCTCTTAGGGCTCCATTGGAACACATTAAAAAGATACAAGGGCTACTTCATAGAATATTGTAAGTACAAAGGTAACATTATAATTTTTTAATTTATTTTTATGTGTTTTTTTTAGTATAGCCAGAAAGCAAAATATACAATTAATGTGCTCTGAGAGTATAATTTGCTTTCCTCTTCTTTTCTCAATCTCTTCACTCCTACTCTACCAGCCCTCAAACTCCTTCTATCCATGATGGTCATCAGCCTGCTCTCTGAGTCTATTTATTTTGCTTGTTAGTTCATTTTTTCCCATTAGATTCTACACATGAGTCAAACCACAGTGTACTTCTCTATTTCTGATTGGCTTATTTCACTTAGCATAATGTTTTCTAGGTCCATCTATGGTATTGCAAAGAATAATATTTCCTTCCTTTTTATGGCTGAGTAGTATTTCATTGTGTAAACACACTACAACTTTGTATCCACTCATCTACTGAGGGACACTTGGGCTGCTTTCAAATCTTAGCTATTGTAAACAACACTGCTATGAACATATGGTTGCATATATTCTTTGTGATTGGTATTTCAGATTTCTTTGGGTATATTCCCAGAAGTGGAATCACTGGGTCAAAAGGCAATTAATTTTAATTTTTTTAAGGAAACTCTATACTGTTTTCCACAGTAGTGGCAGTAGTCTGCATTCCCACTAATAGTGTACTAGGGTTCCCTTTTCTCCACATTCTTACCAGCACTTGCTGTTTGTTGATTTATTGATGGTGGCCATTCTGACAGGTGTGAGGTTGTATCTCATTGTGGTTTTAATTTGCATCTCTCTGATTATTAGTGACATTTCACCTCTTTTTATATGTATGTTAGCCATCTGTATGTCCTCTTTGGAGAAGTGTCTGTTCAGGTCCTTTGCCCATTTTTAAATTGGATTGCTTGTGTTCCTGGTGTTGAGTTGTATAAGTTCTTTATACATTTTTGAAATTACCCCCTTATCAGATATATCACTGGTGAATATGTTCTCCCATACAGTGTGTTCCATTTTCATTGTGATGATGGACTCTTTGTTATGCAGAAGCTTTTAAAATGGGTTTAATTCCATTTGTTTATTTTTTCCTTTCTTTCCCTTGCTGTGAGGCTTAAATGGGTAGGACAGATAATAAATATGCAAAAACAAAATACAATTGACCCTTGAACAATGTAGGGATTAGAGGTGCCAATTGCCTCATGCTGACCACACACAGTAAAAAGTCTGAGTGTGAATTTTGACTCCCTCAATCTAAACTGTCCCAGTTCCCTGGGCCAGTCACAGACAATGTTTGACATAGGTCTCAATCAGAGTCTTTGAAGATCTACTTAATACATAGAAACAATACAAAGAAGCAATCAAAATGGGCAGACAAAGAAACAGACCCCCAATGAAAGAATAAAAGAATTCTCCAGAAGAAAATCTAGATGAAATGGAAGAAAGCAATTGACCAGACAGAGATTTATAGTAATGATTATAAGGATATTCAACAGCATGAAAAAAACATAAAAACCATAAAAAAGGACCAGTCAGATAAAGAAATCAATACGTGAAATAAATAATACACTGGAAGGAATAAACGGTAGGTTAGGTGAGGCAGAGGATTGAATCAGTAATTTGGAAGACAAGGTAGAAAAAAACACCCAGGCAGAGCAGCAAAAAGAAAAAAATTTATAAGAAGGAGGAGAGCTTAAGAAACCTTCAGGACAACATGAAGCATAGCAGTATCAGCACCATGGGAATACCAGAGGAAGAGAGTGAGCAAGGGATCAAGAACCTATTTGAAGAAATAATGACCAAAAACTTTCCTAATCTGGTAAAGGAAAAAGACATACAAGTATAGGAAGTGCAGAGATTCTGAAACAAGTTGGACCCAAATAGGCTTACACTGAGAAACATCATAATTAAGTCTTGCCATCATAATAAATGACAAGACTTAAAGACAAAGAAAGAATCCTAAAAGCTTCAAGAGAAAGTCAGGTAGTTACATACAAGGGAACGCCAATTAGACTGTCATCTGATTTTTCAACAGAAACATTTCAGGCCACAAGGGAATGGCATGAAATATTCAAGGTGCTGAACAGCAAGAGTCTACAACAAAGGGCACTTTATCCAGAAAGGCTATCATTTAAAATTGAAGGAGAAATAAGGAACTTCCCAGACAAGTTTGTTTATACAAAACCAGTATTGAAACAAATTTTAAAGGGCTTCCTTTAAGAAGAAGAGAAAGAAAAAAACCAGAGGAAAATAGTCTAACAATAAAATAGCAATAGATATGTATCTATCAATAATTACCTTAAATGTAAATGGCTTATACTCCAATCAGAAGACACAGGGTAGCTAAATAAATAAGAAAACAAGACCCATATATAAGTTGCCTCTAAAAGATCCACCTCAGATTGAAAGATACACACAGACTAAAAATAAAGAGATGGAAAAAGGTACTTATTGAAAATGGAAAGGAAAAAACTGGGACAGCAATATTTATATCTGAAAAAATAGACATTAAAACTAAGGCTATAACAAAAGACAAAGAAGGACACTACATAATGATAAAGGAAGCTGTCCAACAAGAGGATATAACCCTAGTAAACATGTACGTACCCAACAGAGGGGCACCTAAATATGTAAAGCAAATTTTGATGGACATAAAGGAAGAGATTGACAGAAATACAGTTACAATCATGAATTTTAACACCTCATTGACTTCAGCTGTTCCAGACAGAACATAAATAAGGAGACAGTGGCCTTAAATGACACACTAAACAAAATGGACTTATTTGCTATCTTCAGAGCATTTCATTCCAAAAAGCAGATATACATACTTTTCAAGTGCTCATGGGACATTTTCTAGGATAGACCACATGTTAATACACAAAATAAGCATCAAATAATTCAAGAAGATTGAAATCATATCAAGCACCTTTTCTTACCACAGTGCTATCAAACTAGATATCAATCACAAGAAGAATGCTGAAAAACATGCATAGTCATGGAAGCTAAGAACATGTTATGAAACAGTGAACTGGTTAACAATTAGATAAAAGAAGAAATCAAAAGATATCTTTTTTTTAAAGATTTTATTTATTCCTTTCTAGATAGGGAAGGGAGGGAGAAAGAGAAAGAGAGAGAAACATCAATATGTGGTTGCTGGGGGGTCATGGCCTGCAACCTAGGTATGTACCCTGACTGGGAATCGAACCTGTGACACTTTGGTTTGCAACCTGTGCTCAATCCACTGAGCTAGGCCAGCCAGGGCTAAAAGATATCTTAAAACAAATAAAACTGAGTACACACTCTCCAAAATCTGTGTGACACAGGGAAAGCAGCCCTGTGAGGGAAATTCATAGCATTACAGGCCTATCTCAAAAAAAAAACAAGAAGAAACTCAAATAAACAATCTAACTTTACACTAAAGGAACTTGAAAAAAGAACAGTAAACAAAACCCAAAGGGAATAGAAGAAAGAAAATAATAAAGGTCAGAACAGATTAAATGAAATAGCCTAAAAAAATAAACAAAAGATCAATGAATCTAATAGCTGGTTCTTTAAAAAGATAAGCAAGGATGGCAAATCATTACCAACTAATCAAGAAAGAAAGACCCAAATAAATAAAACCAGAAATTATTCTGATATTTGTTGTTGGTGTATAAAAATTACTTCAATTTCTGAATATTGACTTTGTATCCCACTGTTTTGCCAAATTTACTTATTAGATCAAGTAGTTTTTTGGTGGAGTCTTATAGGGTTTTCTAAGTACACTGTCATGTCATCTGCAAACAGTGACATAGCAGCACAATTTACAATAGCCAAGCGCTGGAAGCAACCTAAGTGCCTATCAGTAAATGAGTGGATCAAAAGACTATGGTACATTTACACAATGGAATACTATACAACAAAGAAGGAGCTCCTACCCTTCATGACAGCATGGATGGAACTAGAGAGCATTATGTGAAATGAAATAAACCAGGCAGTGAAAGACAAATACCATATGATCTCATCTATAAGTGGAAACTGATCAACAAAGTAAACAAGCAAGAAAAATATAATGAAAGACATTAAAATTAAGAACAAACTGACAGTAACCAGAGTAGTGGGGGGCAGGGATAATGGGGGAAAAGAGGGAAAGGCCATTAAGGAATATGTATAAAGGGCACATGGACAAAATCATAGGGGATAGGCACAAGGTTGGGAGGCAGGGATGTGTGGGGTGAGGGGTGTGATTGGGGGAAAATGGAGACTACTGTAGTTGTACAACAATAAAGAATTATAAAATTTTAAAAATCAGAAATAAAAGAGGAGAAACAAAAACCAACATCAAAAATACACAGGATTATAAGAAAATATTATGAATCATTATATGCCAACAAACTAGACAAACTGACAAAATGTATGAATTCCTAGAAGCATACAATCTACAATCTTCCACATCGTAATTAGGAAGAATCAGAGAATCCGAAGAGACAGATTTCACCTAGTGAAATTCAACAGTAATAAAAAAAACTCCTAACAAACAAAAGCACTTGACTGGATGGCTTCACAGGTGAATTTTACCAAACATTCTGAGAGGAATTAACACCTCTCCTTCTCAAACTATTTTAAAAAATTCAATAGGAGGGAGGCTCCTAACTTCATTTTATGAGGCCAGCATTCCAAAACCAGTTAAAGACACTATTAAAAAAACTTAGACCAGCCCTGGCTGGCATAGCTCAGTGGATTGAGCGTGGGCTGCAAACCAAAGTGTCACAGGTTTGATTCCTAGTCAGGGCACATGCCTGGGTTGCAGGCCACGGCCCCCAGCAACCACACATTGGTGTCTCTCTCTCTCTCTCTCTCTTTCTCCCTCTCTTCCTTCTCTAAAAATAAATTAAAAAAATTAGACCAATATCCCTACAAATATAGATGCTAAAATCCTCAACAAAATACTAGCAAACCGAATATAGCAATATATTGAAAAGATCATACATCATGATCAAGTGGGATAGCTCATGGAAATGCAAGGTTCATATGACATTTGCAAATCAATAAATGTGATTCACCATATAAACAAAATGAAGGATAAAAACCACATGATCATATTAATAGACGCGGAAAAGACATTTGATAAAACCTAGTACCCATTTATTATAAAACCTTGCAGCAAAGTGGGAATAGAGGGAAAATACTTGAATATAATAAAGGCCATGTATGACAAACCCACTGCCAGCTTCATATTTAACAAGCAAAACCTACATGCATTCCCCTTAAGATTGTGGAAAGGCATGGATGTCCACTTTCACCTCTCTTACTCAACATAGCACTGGAAGTCCTAAAAATAGGTAAGAAGAAGAAAAAAAGGTATCCAAATTGGAAATGAAGAAGTAGAACTGTCTTTAACATGACATGGTACTATACATAGAGAACCCCAAAGATTCCACCAAGAAACTACCAGAACAGACAAATGAATTCAGCAAAGTAGCAGGATACAATATTAATATCCAGAAATCAGTTATATTTTTATAGGGCAATAATAAACTAACAGAAAGGGAAATCAACAAAACAATCCCACTCACAATTGCTTCAAAAAGAATAAAACACCTAAGAATAAACCTAACTAAGGATGTAAAAACTTATACTCATAAAATTATGAGACACTTAAGAAAGAAATTAAGGAAGGTACAAATGAGTGGAAGCACATACCGTGTTCATGGATAGGAAGAATTAGTATCTTTAAAATGTCCATACTGCCCAAAGCAATATATAGATTCAATGCAATTCCTATCAAGATTCCAATGACATATTTCACAGAAGTGAAGCAAATATTTCAAAAAATTTATATGGAACCACAAAAAAACCCACATAGCAATAGGAATCCTGAGAAAGGACACAGAGGAATCATACTACCTAATATCAAACTATACTATAAGGCTATCGTAATAAAAACTGCATGGTACTGGTTAAAAATAGACACATAGATCAATGGAACAGAAAAAAGACCCCCAAAATAAACCCATACCTTTATAGTCAATTAATATTCAACAGAGGAAGCAAGCACATAGGGTAGACTAGATAGTTTATTCAGTAAATGATGTTGGGAAAATTGGACAGATACACGCAGAAAATTAAAACTACACCACCTTCTTACACCACACACAAGAATAAATTCAAAATATATTAAAGACTTAAATGTTAGACCCAAAACCATATAAATTGTAGAAGAAAACATGGGCAGCAAAATCTTGGACATTGCCTGTAGCAACATTTTTTTCAGGTATATTTCCCCAGGCAAGGGAAACAAAAGGAAAAAAAACACAAATGGGACTACATCAAACTAAAAAGTTTTGTATGGCAAAGGAAAACATAAACAAAATAAAAAGATAATGCACTGAGTGGGAGAATGTATTCACCAATACATCAGATAAGGGGTTAATATCCAAAATTTATAAAGAACTTACAAAACTCAACACCAAAAAACCAAACAACCCAATTTAAAAATGGGTCAAGAATCTGAACAGTTATCCAAAGAGGACATACAGATGGCCAATAGATATGGAAAAGATGCTCAACATCACTAATCATCAGAGAAATGCAAATTAAAACCATAATGGGATATCATCTCACACCTATCAGAATACCTATCATCAATAAATCAACAAGTGCTGGCAAAAATATGGAGGAAGGGGAACTCTAGTGTACTGTTGGTGGGAATGCAGATTGGTGCAGCCACTGTGGAAAACTATTGAGATACTTCAAAAAACTAAAAATGGATCTCCCTTTTGACCCAGGGATCCCACTTCTGGGAATATAACTGAAGGAACCCAGAACAGTAATTTGAAAGAACATAAGCAAACCTCTGTTCATTTCAGCGTTATTTACAATCACCAAGACATGGATGCAGACCAAGTGTCAATCAGTAGATGAGTAGATAAAACAACTATGGGATATTTACACAATGGAATACCATTTGGCCATTAAAAAAAGAGAAAAATTTACCTTTTGGGGCACTATGGATGGATCTGGAGAATATTATGCTAAGTGAAATCAGCCAGTCAGAGAAAGACAAATACCATATGATTTCACTCTAATGTGGAACCCAATGAACAATGAACTAATAAGCAAAATAGAGACAGACTCATAGATAGAGAGCAGAATGACAGCTAAGGGGGGAGCGTAACAGGTAGAGGGAATGAGCAAACAGGAAAAGGGACTCATGGACATGGACAGTGATTGTGGGGGGAAGAGGAGTATAAGAGGACTACATAGTAGTGGCAAAAATACAATAAAAATACAGTGCAGATGTTTATTGAAAAAAATCCACATATAAGTGGACCCATAAGGTTCAATCCAGTGTTGTTCAAGGGCCAACTGTATGGTGTAACATTAGGTGGTACAATGGAAGAATGTACAATAGAATAGGGAGATCAAGGGAGATGTAGTAAAATGTTAGTTTTTTAATATTTTATTTTAATTGTTGTTCAAGTACAGTTTTCTGTCCTTTACTCCCATCCCAGCCCACCCACCCATCCCTCCCCACCTCCCTCCCATTTCTACCCCCTTAGTTTTTGTCCACTTGTCCTTTACATTTGTTCCTGTAAACCCTTCCCATTCTCCCCTGAAATTCCCTCCCCTCTCCCCTCTGGTCACTGTCAGCCTCTTCTCTATTTCAGTGTCTTTGCCTATATTTTGATTGTTTGTTTTGTTTTGTTTTTTAGGTTCCTGTTAAAGGTGAAATCATATGGTTTTTGTCTTTCACTGCCTGGCTTATTTTGCTTAGCATAATGCTTTCCAGCTCCATCCATGCTGTTGCAAAGTGCAGGAGCTCCTTCTTTCTTTATGCTGTATAGAATTCCATTGTGTAAATGTACCATAGTTTTTTGATACATTCATTTATCAATGGGCACCTAGGTTGCTTTCAGCACTTGGCTATTGTAAATTGTGCTGCTATGAACATTGGGGTGCATAGGTTATTTTGGATTGGTGTTTCAGGGCTCTTATGAGGAGATCTCATCAAAATAAAAAGCTTCTTCATGGCTAAAGAAAACAGTATTAAAATAAAAAGAGAACCAACTGTATGGGAAGACATATTTGCCAATGATACCTCAGACAAGGGTTTAATCTCCAGAATATATAAAGAACATACACGACTCCACTCTAAGAAGACAAGCAACCCAATTAAAAGATGGGCAAAGGACTTGAACAGACTCTTCTCCAAGGAGGACATACAGAGGATCCAGAGACACATGAAAAGATGCTCAATATCGCTAGCTAAAAGAGAGATGCAAATTAAAACCACAATGAGATACCACTTCACACCAGTCAGAATGGCCATCATAAACAAAGCAACAAACAGCAAATGTTAGAGAGGTTGTGGAGAAAAGGGGACCCTAGTGCACTTTTGGTGGGATTGCAGACTGGTACAACCACTATGGAAAACAGTATGGAATTTCCTCAGAAAACTAAAAATGGATCTGCCTTTTGACCCAGCAATTCCACTGCTGGGATTATATCCATAAAGTGTTAATTTAGATAGGGTGCTCAAAGAAGGCTTCTTTCTGGAAGTGATACTGAAGCCAAATCTGAATAAAATGAGGCAGCAAACCACTGAAAGAATTTGGAGTGTTATAAGAAGAGAAAATGCCAAGTGCAAAACCAAGAGAGAGGCTAAACTTGGGTGTCCGAGGAACATCAAAAAGACCTACATATGGTAGAATGAAATACATAAAACAGGTGCTAAGAGATGAAAGTTTGGAAGGACAGAATTTAGGCAATTGAGAGCCTTGCTAGGAATGAAGAGAAATTTACATTTTATTTCTATTATAAAAGAAAGAGTTCAGAAGCTTTTGAGTAGAGGAGATGGTATGATTTTTGTTTTTCAGTATTGTACTGGCTGCTGTGAGATACGGACTCTAGAGCAGTGTTTCTCCGTGTGGGGTGGTGGTAGTTGTTTTGACTTCTAGGGGACATTTGGCTATACCAGTATCTTTCCTGGGACATTTTTGGTTGTGGCACATAGGGAGGGTGTTACTAGCATCTAATGGGTAGAGTCCAGGGGTGCTGATAAGCATCTTACAATGCACAAAACAGCTCCCCACTAAAAAAGAATTGTCTAGCCCAAAATGTCAATAGTTCTTCCATGAGAAACCCTGCTCCAAAAAGACAAGGGTCGAGGTGAAGGGACCAATTGCAAACCTATTGCAATAATATAGATGTAAAATAATGGTGGCTAAGCTGAAAAAAACGGTAAAGGCTGGTTGGATTTGCATTATCGTTTGAGAGTAGAATTATTAGAACTGCCTCAGTTTGTATGTGTGCTATGACGGATGGTCACAGTTGGCTTTTTTGAATTTTTGCCTAAGAAACTGGGCAAATAGTGTTTATTTACTAAGATAGGTCCACATGGTCTAGAAGAAAATTTGGGGTAGAGGGAATTAAATCTAGAATTGATTTTATATATGTGAAGTTGGAAGTGTCTATAAGACATCCAAGTGGAGGCATTGACTAGATTCTCAAACTCAGGAGACAGACTCTGGGCTGGATATGTAGATTCAGAACCATTAGGATAGAGGTGACATTTGAAACCATAGGACTGGATGATATATAGGCAGTGAGTGAAGATGGGGAAGAAAGGCAAGTAAGATCTGAGGCAGTCTGACATTGAAGTACAGGGAAATAAGACTAGGAAATATAGCCAAAGACAGTCAGTGAGGTAGGAGGGGAACCAAAGCAGCAGGGTGGTATATAATTTGAGAGGAGAAAATATTTCAGGGAAATAGGAATCAACAATATCAAATCGATATGGAAAGGTGTGCTAAAAGGAGTTTGATCACATTCTTTTTTACATCAGTTATGAAAATCAAATCTGTAAGAGTCAGAGCATATATTTCTTTATATTTTAAAAAATAATTATTATTAAATCAGAAAGATCGTGAAGTGGATTAAATAAAAAATAGAGCTTTTCAATCATAAAGATATGGAAATCACAAGGAGTGGGGAAAGAATATAGTAGAACTAAATAGGAAATGACTCCATGACAAATGATAATAAAACATGCCATTTAAATTAGAAGTCAGTCAAAAGTTTTTAACAGCAAAAGTCATTTATTAAAAATCTGCTTTGTATATGGCATCACAGGCAAGAAGGAAAATTTACATTATATTGTGGTTAGCTAGCTTTGGTCATTGATTTTATCTTCCCCTTTATTCTGATAGTTGGTTCATTCATCTAAATGCTGAACTTCAAAGGTTATTTGTGTTAATGTGCTTGTGGAGGGGTGGGCAGTTTGACCTGTCACTGAGGAAGTTCTCAGGAAGGCTTAGTTTGGTCAGCCTCATTAATTGCACAGTACTTTGTAAGAAGTGCTCTGATTAAGTTTTTATTATTTTTACTATTAGTTTCAAGAACCATGAATTTGCAAGACTCTGAGTTTATTTTAACCCAATATTCTACTTGATAGCTTAACTAAACACATTCTCTTGAGTGAGAAGTTAAAAGAATTGCTTCTCTTCTGCTTTTGTCCAACACTGGTCAAAGTACCTTCTCTCACTTTGTGAAATCTCTGGAAAGATATTTTTAAAAAAAACAAGGAAGGGGTACAACTAAATTATGAATTATTTCAAATGGAATCTGATATATTAGAAATTATACAATGAAAAATATGCAGCTATGTATAAAACATATAGCAGCATTATTTATGATAGCTGAGATCTGGAAATAGATTAAGTGCCTGTCAGTAGATGAGTGGTACATTCACACAACGGAATATTACTTGGCTGTAAGAAGATGGAAATCTCACTCTCTGTGACAGTATAGATGGACCCGGAGGTTATTATACTAAGTGAAATAAGCCAGTCAGCAAAAGACAAATACCATATATTCTCACTTGTATGTGGAAACTAATGAACAAAATAGAAACAGAGGCATGGATACGTGGAACAGACTGACAGTTGTGGGAGGAGAGGGGAAGGGTTGGACAAAGTAAAGAAGGTGAAGGGATTGCCTGGGCAACATGTATGCATGAGCCATGGACACAGTGGTGTGGTGATGGCCCGAGGGAGGTGGGAGTGGAGGCTGGGTGAAGGTGGGCAGAGGGAGAAAGAATGGGGACAACTGTAATAGTAAATAAAGTAAAAAATAAAATAAAGTAGCAGTCACCCTTTCCATTTTTTACTAACTGCCTTCCAGACAGAAATACCTTAAAGCAGTGCTGCTACAGATTATGAAGATTCTTCTGACCTTGTACAGAGACTCCTGCTTCTCACTTCTTGCTCCCTCTTATGGCAGAATTCTTAAGCTTATATGTCTTCTCTTGATTTTACAAAGCACCAGACCACCTGCTGATAGATTCTGTAGTGATTTTCTGAAGGTGGCACTACAGCTAAAGTTTGTGGTTTCTTCCTTGCCTGCAGACCATGGTCTACCTTCTGCCTGTGCTCCCTACCTATCAGAGCTTGCTCTCCCTGCAGTACTAATGAGTTTGCATAAGGAGCTCCTGCAGAGTGGTAGGAAGAGGTTCATTTTTGGCATACAGTTTGATGGGGATGGCTGCGGGTCAGCTGGGTGATACTTCTAGTGAGATAGTTTCTGTATGTCTTGGGTAGAGTGCCTGATTGAGACAGTAAGCAGTCAGCAGGAACCATCCCCTTTAATGCCCTCCAGGATTCTTATATGCCACTCTCCATCCCTTTAGAGTTCCTTTTTTTTTAAAAAAAATCAATTATTAAAGTGGCTTTATTTTATTTTTTTAATTTTGTTTTTTTAATGTAACAATAGACCTCTAAAACAATGAACTATGCTAATTTTAATTATTTTTCAATTACAGTTTACATTCAATTTTACTTGTATAAGTTTCAGGTGTACAGTATAGTGATTAGTCAATCATGTACTTTACAAATGGTACCCCAATATTTCAAGTACCCACTTAGCAGCATACACTGTTATTAAAATATTATTGGCTGTATTTCCTATGCTATAGTTTTCATTCTCTCTACTACTTTGTGACTACCAGTTTGTGATTCTTAATCCACATGGAGCTCTTTTTTTTAATGTTCTGGATGCTGCAATAGAGAAATGCAGCAGCATTCCACACAGCTCAGGAAGCTGTATGTTTTTACTCACTGGCTCTCCCTTTCCCTCATGACACAAATCACAAGCCATCTAAAAAGCTGTGCTGCCTTGGATGTGGGGTGATGCTGGCAAAGACAAGCAGTTTGTCTTACCTACGCCAATGCTTCCAAACTGTTTTTTGTTCCAATGGAGCACTACATCTTCTTTGGAAAACTAGACTTCCACAAAGGTTCTCTGATCTAAGATGACCACTCACATCAGTGTTCTGTAGATGCTCCTAGAGAGTGGTTAAGAGAGGCTGGATCCAGTTCACAGTCTTTTGCAGGTTTCACAGGGCTGCAGTCCATCAACCTATTCCCTGATCCACCAGTGGGCAAAGACTCCTCCCGAGTCTCTTGGTGTGTAGTGCTTGGCTCTACAGATCCCACAAAGGCACTGCTGTTCATGGATGGATGACAAATTACACTTGTTTAAGGGGAGAATAAAAACTATGGGATGTCTTCTGCTACCATGATGCTAAGGTCACTCTCCATACCTTTATTCTATCTGTGCCTTTATATTTAAAATGAGTTTCTTATAGACAAAATACACCAGTTAAAAAACAGTTTCTGCCTTTTAATCGGTATATTTAGACTATTCACATTTAAAGTGATTATTGATATAGTTGGATTAATATCTACCATATTTGTTTTCTATTGATTGCCTTGTTTTTGTTTTTTTTTGTCTTTAGGTTGATTTCTGCTTTGTCTGATTTTAAATTTGTATATTATATGCTTCATTTTTTCCTTCTGTCTTAGTATTTTATAGTTATTTTGAAAAATTTTAATGGTTGTCCTGGATTTTGCAATATACATTTACCACCAATCTAAGTCTACTTTCAAACAGCACCATACCCATTCATGGGTAGTATAGGTGTCTTATAAGAAAATATTCTTAATTTCTCCATCTCATTCTTTATAACATTTTTGTCATTAATTTTACTAATCCATAAGTTATAGTCACTAAATTTACTTTTGCTAGTAGTATTTTGAATAGTTATCTGTGAGATCAATTGAGCATGAGAAATAAAGATTTTACTGTCATTTATTCCTTCTTTAATGTGTTTTCTTTTTTATAAAGATCCAAGTTTCTGACCTATGTAAATTTTTCTTTTCATTGAAGAACTTCCTTTAACAATTCTTCTTAGACATGTCTACTTTAAATGAATCCCTTCAATTTTTGTTAGTCTAATATGATCTTTATTTCTCCCACCTTATAGGATGGTTTTCTTTTTATTTTCAATACATCAAACATTTCACATCATTTTTTTATATGCTTGTATGGCTTCTGAAGACAAAGTCAATGTAATTCTTATCCTTGTTTTCCTATGTAGAAAGGTATTTTGTTGTTGTTGTCATTATTGTTTTTTTTTTTCACTATGGCTTCTTTGAAGATTTTCCCTTTGTCTTTATTTTCTTCAGTTTCAATATGATATGCCTAGGTGCAGGTTTTGGTGTATATTTCCTACTAGGTGTTCTTATACTTCCTGAATCTGTAATTTGGAATATGGTATTAATTTTGCAAAATTATCAGTCATTATTACTTCAAATGTTTCTTTTATTATGTTCTCTCATTCTTGTCAAAGAGAGAAATGAATTGAAGACAGAATGGTTATACAAAAAGGAACCAGAACCTGAATACTTGAAAAATTTTCAGGCTGTTCATATTATAAAAGAAGAGAGAGAGAAAGAAAGAGAGAGACCACTAAGGGTGTGGTTGACCAATCATTTGATCAGGAGATTAATGTTAATATCAACCAGGGATCGAAGCAGCAACCCCTGCAGGAACACTGCCAGTTTGAAATGAAGGGGGTGGAGATGGGACAGAATAAAAAAATGCTGTTAGACTTCTTGAATTTTACAAGTTTGGACCGCAGAGTTATTTGGCTGTGAACAAGCACTAATCTTCAAGATTAGGGGAAAATGACCAAAAAGGTGATTTAGGGCTTCCTCCTTGGTTTCTGAAGTGGGGTTTATTGCCTTGGTTTCAACAGGCCAGCTGGCCTTCACCTAAAGTCTTGCAGGTGATGCTGCCTGAATCTGTAGACGTTGAGCTATTGAGAACTTTAAAACCCCTGGCTAGGAAACCCCCAGGGACAAGATCCCCACCTTGCAGAGCTCTAGGAACAGAACCTCTGCTACAGTAAATTCACGTGGCAGGGCATCAAGCCAAAGAGTATTATTCTTTAGCCTTAACATCTCATGAAGGATTCCTTGCTAGATTTTGGAGTTGTTTGAAATTCATAATCCCATTCCTTCTTTCCTACTTTTCCCTTGTAGAGTGGGAATGCATATTTTATGCCTCTGTCACCATTGCATTTTGGAGGCAGATAATTTGATTTTACAAGTTCACATTTACACAGGGATTATGCCTCAAGATGAATGTTATTTCATCCATTTCTGATTTAGATGATATTTAGAAGAAAATTTGGACTTTAGACTTTATAATTGATGCTGGAATGAGTTAATATTTGGGGGGCTGTTAGGATACAATGAATGTATATTGCATGTGAGAAGGACATGATTTTGGAGGGACCAGGAGTAGAATGCTCTGAACTGAATGTTAGTGTGTTCCCCAAAAGTTATTTAAAAGTCAATCCCCACTATGATGGCATTTGCAAGCAGGGCTTTTAGGAGGTAATTAGGTTATGAGGGTCATATGAATGGGATTAGTGCCTTTAGAGGAAGAAAGATGGGAGAGATCTCCTTTTCTGCCCTGTGAGGACACAGAGACAAGTTGTTCATCTGTAAACCAGGAAGAAGGATCTAACCTAAAACCAGACTGCACTGACACCCTTGTCTTAAACCCCCAGCCCCCAGAACTATGATAAATAAATTTCTGTGGTAGGTTGTTAGAGCAGTACAAACTAACTAAGACAGAGTCCTTAGCAAATTAATCCTAGTTATTTTAAATTTTCAATGTAATAGAGTTCCAAAGTATGTGCCTTAACTGAAGCTGGTTCTGAAGCTTGCTTTATCTCTCTTCAGATTATGTTTTGCCTTTTAACATGTCCTGTAATTTTTTTGCTAAAATTAAGACATGGTAAATTGGGTAAAACAAACTTCATTTGTAAACATTTAGTGAGAAGTTTTATGTTTACATGGCCAGAAATTATGCTGTTTACTATTTGTTGAAGTTGTAGGTTTCAGAGGCTAAAATCTCCTGTAGTGCCCTTGTTTTGTCTTCCCTGTTTCTTTGGATTTCTTTCTTCTTACATAGTATTTGAGCTATGCAATTCTTTCCATTTTATTCGCCTGTTATTATATGGAAACCCCACGGATGTGGTGGTAAGGTTCAGAGGGAGGTACACTCCGGAGAATCATTCCGGAGTCCTATGATTAGGTCTCAGTCTTGTAGCTTGAGCCTGTGCCCCTGGACTGTAATCTTTACAAGTGCTTTTCAGCTTCCCACAACCCCCTTAGGTGAAATAGAAAGGTTAGAGAGACCTGGGGTTGAGTATTTCCTTCACCCACATGGTTAGGCACTGGTAAATAGTTTCACCTGAGAGCAGACCTTTATTAAGGAGAACAGAAGTTCTGGGTGTATTTCAAAATGATCATTTTTCCCTCTCCCTGAAGGAGGCCCTAGAGAATTTTTCTCTGATCTCCACAGTGAGAACCTAGCAGGACTCATGTAAGTAAAACCCATGAAGGTATGGGGGCTCCGTAAGCTGTGCCCCAGATTTTCTCTTTCCAGCTACTCCATGCACATTCTTCAGCAACTAGTCAATCATCTTTCAAGTATTCCCACCAGTTGCTGACCCTAATTGGTGGCTGTGTTCCCTGTCAGCCATGATTCTCTGTATTTTCTTGTCTGCCTGTCCAGTTTTCAGGGTATAATTTTCCTTTCAATCTCAGTTCTCTGATGGATCCAAGAAATGTCATTAATTTTCAATAGATGTGAATGATATGGACTGGAAACCAAAAGTCTCCCAATTGTGTTATTGCTTTGTACTTTTCATGAAGCAGAACTTCAATGTCTTGACAGAATGTATTAGGCTTTAAATTTACTATTTTTCCTAGATTCTCATATAAGCATATTACACAATGTCATTTAATGTGAAGACTTTCACGCGTATCCTAAAATCATTATCAAGCATGCCATATATGGAGAAGGGACAAAAATCCACCATTGGACTTAGTGCTTCAATTTTAAGTGTATGAAGCAGCATCAATAGAAAATCCTCATAATATCTAAAAATGGCATGGCATTGATGGAGATGGAAAACAAGCTTTTCAGTTCTGGGTATAATACTAACTAAATGTGTTACTCTGGATAAGTTATTTAATCTTATCTTTCTTTAATTTCATCATATAATAATATTAATAATAGCAAGAGTAAATGTTTAATGAATGCTTAGTGTTATTAAAGCACTATTCTAAATAATTTATATATATTATCATTAAATCATCAAAATAACCTATGAGAAGGAACCCTTGAGGCACAAAAATGTTGAGTGTTGATAGTTTATGCAAGTTTGCACAACTAGTAAATGGTGAAGACAGACTCTAAAACCCTCCCTATTAGCCACAGGAAAAGAACATGTATTGATAGTAGTGAAGAGTATCCCAAATAGAACAGTAAGTTAGGTGCAAAGGCCCTGTGGTAGAAATAACTTTTAAATAAAGTATACAAAGAAGGCCAATATGATTGGAGAAAAGTAAATAAGGTAAAAAATTAGAGAAGAAATTAAGCCATATCCAATAAAATCTCTAGGTAATGAAATAGAGCTTGTATTTTATCTAATTGCAACATAAGGCCTTTGAGAATTTTATACCAATAGATTCATTTGTTTGTTATTGAGAGACTAGACTGTAGACAGGCAAGAGTGGAAACAAGAAACACTAACTAGGAGGTTGTAGAAGTAATTTAGTTCAGGGACGGTGGTATCTTGGACTAGAATGATAGGAGATTGTAAAAATTGTCTGAATTTGGGATATATTTTTGCAGATACAGGTGGCAGGTCTTATAGATGGTTGGGTGCTGAGTGTGAATGGGGAAAAAGAGAAGAATTAGATCTGAGGCCTAGGTTTTGGGCTGAAGTGACTTGTTGAATGATCATAGCATTAGCTAAGGCGAGGAAAGTCTGGAATGGGGAGAGCAGATTGGATGGAACATAGGGCTTATTGACTTGGAGGTATCTATCACATATTCAAATGCTAATGTCAAGAATACAACTAGAGATCCCAATTTGAATCTCCAAAAGAGGTCATAGCTGCATATATATATATATTTGTAAGACTTCAGCATATAGACGATACTTAAAATTTAGAGCTTGAATGAGACCATTAGGGGAGAGAGTGTAGCTAGAAGAAAGTAGAGAATAGAACACATGTGGCAAATACAAGGCCCATGGGCTGAATCCAGTCCTCCACTTTGTTTTATCTGGCCTGGCACCTTGTTTCTACCCAGCAGCAGTGCCAAGCTCTTGCTTAACTGTTAGGGGTAGTTACATTTATATGGTCCTAAAATTCCATTTGGCCCTTTGAAAGTAACCTTGAGGCTGATGTGGCCCCTGGTGAAAATGAGTTTGACATCTCTGGAATAGAAGAAAAGTGAGAGGAAGAGTAAAGGGAACACTAGACATCAGACTTTGGGAACTCCCACACTGAGAGATGAAGCACAGATGGCAAAGCCAGAAGAGAAATCTAAGCAGTGGCTGGTAAGTAGGAGGGAGAAAAAAACAGGAGAGTGTAATGTTTGATGAAGGCAGTGGAGAGTTCTCTGAAATACTGCTGAGAGGTAAGGTGATTTTGTAAAGATAAACATCTTTGACAATAATTCAGTGGAGATGTGAGGGTGGTATTGGATAGTAATCTGAGTATGTAAAAAAAAATTGAGAGTGCACACTCTTCTAAAGATACACAGGAGCACACTGGCTGGGTGGCTCATTTGGTTGGAGTGTAGTTTCATACACTGGAAGGTTGTGGTTTCAATTCCCAGTCAGGGCACATACCTAGGTTGAGGGTTCCATCCCCAGTTGGTGCTCATATGGGAGGTAACCAATCAGTGTTCTCTTTTACATGATGTCTCTCTCTCTCTCTCTCTCTCTCTCTCTCTCTTTCCCTCTCCCCGTCTCCCTCACACCACCACCTCTAATTCAGTAAATGTAGCCTCAGATGAGGAATAAAAAATAAGTAAATAAAGACACACAGGAGCTGAATCATGCCAGGCTTCATAGAACATACTTGTTAGGCCTTTGGGTTCTTTATTGTGGTTGTTTATTTTTATTTCCAAAACAATGTGAATTCATTGAAGGGTTTTAATCAGGAAGAACTAAGGTCAGACTTATATTTTGAATGTGCACTCTGTCTACTACATGAAGAACAAATTGAGGCATTGGAGCTGGTGTCCATAGACCCGTGAGGGGAAACTGTAGCAGCTCCAGTGGGATCATAAGAGCTTGACTAGGCTGCTGATTATAAAGGTGAAAACAAGTAGATGGTGTCTACAGAGAAATATTTAAGATATAAAATATTTAATATGTAATTTAAGATATAAAGCCAATGGGATTTAGCAAGGCATAAGATTAGGGCAGTAATGAAGAGAGAGGTAGCAAAGATGATTCTAATAAAAACAATCATTATGAATAATTTCAAACATATACAGAAGTAGACTGAATACTATAATGAGCTCTCATATTCCTTACTTTGTCATTATTCAGTGTTAAAAACCATAGCCAGCCCTGATGTTTACATTCTCATCTACCCTGCAGTCTCATACATATATTTTGAAACAAATCCAAGACTTTTTTATTTATTAACATTTCAATTGGGCCACTTATAAAAATACCTCAAAGTACTGTTAAAAATTAACAGCAACAATTTCTTAACCTTTTCAACAATTTAGACAGCATTTAAATTTCTCACATTATGATAGGTTTATATATTCCATTAAGTAAAATATCTTTCAGCTTTTAAGTGCACTCTTTCTGTGTTTTTTGCATGTATCTACTATAATGCGTGTCATACAGACAATGCACAGTATTGGTAACTATGTAAAACTCAGTTTAGACAAAATCAAGAGCATTGGTGAAAAAGTAATTCATAAAGAAAATACAATTAATTCTGACTCCAAAATGTCATATATGAGGGGGATCACAAAAAATAATGGAATTATCCTCTGGGGGAGGGTGCCTTGTAATATAGGCTTCCTTCAGTAGGTGAATATTCTAGGATCAGCAGGCATTATTGGGAGAGGCTATGTTCAGCTTCAGTGAATTATTTTGAAAATATTTTCAACATGTCGGTCAATTTTATGATAGGTGGTTTACGAGCATACCTGCCCATACTGAGTGTTCAGCAGTTTTTGATCACAAATGGCACGACCCTATGCTCCACCCATCCTATTCACCTGATCTTGCCCTGAGCAACTTTTTTTTGTTTCTTTTCCTAGATGAAAAACCTCCTCAAAGAGAAATGTTTTGTTGATGTGGAAGAGGTGAAACAAAAAATGGCAGAAGCACTGAAAGTCCCAAAGTCGAGTTCAAATACTATTTTGAGCATTGGAAAAAACATCTTAATGGGTGTATTGCATCAAATGGAGAGTACTTTGATACTTTGAAGGTGACTGAAGTTTGAACACTTAAGAATAAATACACATTTTTTTATAAATCAATTCAGTTTTCTTGGGTCCTCCCTTGTAAACTCCCAATCAACTCATTGACAGATAGTAGCTGAGATACCATGATTAAATAAATTGTGCATGTATGCCAAACACACAAGAGTTCTGATGATAGGGGAAACTATCACAAGATGCATAACATCTGAATATAACAAAGATAAAATCAATTCATATTATTTTGACAAGCTGAAAAAATAAAATGTAAATATTAAAACTATTCTTGGCAGATGTATTCACCACATAGAGGACAGATGACTGTTTGTTTCACTATATGCATACAGTGGTATATATTTCAATCTATAAAGTATGGTGAGCAGAAGTATACATTTCTTTTCTATGAAAACTTATATTTTGAGTCCCCAAATTTTATAGGCATGGAATTAATTTAATCCATTCAGTTTTGTATCCCTCCACTAATTTCCCCAGAATTGTAGCTAAATTCCAGGGGCTTACGTAGTGATAAAGTGTTGCTGGAAGTTGATACTGCAGTCATCCATCAGATATCCTCTTAAATGTCTTAGACAACCTTGATAATTGGACATAGGTTCACACAGAATAAGTAAAAAGTGATACTCTATTTTCAGAATTTAGAAAGACAATAAAGAGAAAACTTAAAGAAAACAGAAAAAAAATAATGATAATTATTTTAAATAAAAAGTAGTTTGAATAACCCTGGCTGTTGTGGCTAGATGGATTGAATGCTGGCCTGCAAACTGCAATGTTGCCGGTTTGATTCCGTCAGGGCACATGCCTGGGTTTCGGGCCAGGTCCCCAACCGAGGGTGTGCGAGAGGCAACCCATGGATGTGTCTCTCACACATTGATGTTTCTCTCCCTCTCTTCCTCACTTCCTCCTCTTCTCTCTAAAAATAAATAAAAAATATTTTTAAAAGAAGTAAATAGCTTAAAAAAGAATAGGTTTAATGAAACAAAAAGCTAAATCTTGGAAAAGTCTCACAATAGCTTTACAAAATTCATGAACTTTATTGTAATGAATTTTATGAATTCATTAAAATAAAGTGCAAATAACATTAGGAATGAAAAGGATTGAAAGCTGAAGATAGCGATTAAACATTTTAAAAACAAGCTACAATATTTGTATACAAGAAAATGCCATAAAGAATTAAAAAGAAAAGCCAAATAATACTGTATTTTATAAGTATATATAGATACAAGCAGGGTACAGAACTATACCTAGATGATAATATTTATATGTATTTAAAAATCTCAGAACTATATTAAATGTTTTGAGAACAAAAATATACTAAAAATATAAAAACATGGATGGAAAACACACAATCTAGGTCGAGATTTGTGGCTACTACTCTGGACTGACACCAGTACTTGTGCTCATTTCAAAGCACAGAGATTTTTACAGCCTATGGTAGTGCAAATCCGGACTCCAGATCCACTTGAAGTAAATGGCTGGAGTATTCAGTTTTTGGTAGGTTTTTGTGAGATAGGAACAAGTTACCTTTCCTGCTCTTTAAACTGCCGCTGAAATTTTCTGGAGCCCTTTGCAAGGGGTTGTATGTATGCAAGGGTCTCACTTTCAGCCTCTTCATTTAGGTGGTAAGTTCCATCTCCTGTCTTTCCATATGTTATTTTCTAAATAGCTTCATTCAGGTATTGTGACTGACATGTAAGTTTCCCTGTGTCCCATTGTAATCCCTCCCTCTTGCCTGTTTTTTCCCTAGTTTTCCTCCATCCCTTCCCCCCAAAATATTCTGACCTGATTTCTGTCACTACAGATTAGGCTGGATTTTCTAGAGTTTTATATAAATACAATCATACAGAATGTACTTTTTGGGGAGGGGGTCTGATTCCTGTCATGCAGTATCATTATTTTGCTATTAATGCATGTTGTGGTGTGTATGAAAATTTCATTCCTTCTTATTGTTAAATAGGATTCCCTTGCATGAATTATGATCAATTTGTTTATTCATTAACCTGTTTATGGGTTGTTTATTTGGGTTATTTCTGATATGAGGCTGTTACATGTAAAGCTTCTACGAAATTTCATGTAAAAGGCTTTGTATGAATATATATTTATATTTCTTTTGAATAAATACCTACAAGTGGAATGACTTAATACATGGTAGATGTATATTTAACTTTTTAAGAGATAATATTGTGCATAAATTTCCAAGTGGTTGCACCATTTCACATTCCTACCAGCAACCTATGAGAGTTTCAGTTCCTTCATATCCTTGGTATTCTCAGTCTTTTTAATTTTAGCCATTTTCATAGGCATTGTACCAGTATTTCTTAGAGATTTTAACTTTCATTGGCTTAATGATTAATAATGTTGGGCAGCTTTTCATGTGCTGATTTGTCATCTGTTATCTTCTTCAATAAAATATGTCTTCATATTTTTTGCCCGTTTTTAAAATTTGATTCTCTGTTTTCATTTTGTTAAATTTTGAGAGTTCTTTAAATATTCTGGATAAAAATCCTTTGTCAGAAATAAACTTAACAAATGTTTTCTCCAAGTCTGTAGCTTGTCTTTTCATTACTTTTACAATGTCTTTTGAAGAGGAAAAGGTTTTAATTTTAATTAAGTCCACCTTATCAATTTGTTCATCTATAGATTATGCATTTTATATTGTATATAGTAAATCTTAGCCTAACCAAACCTTACAAAGATATGCTCCTATTTTTTTCTTCCAAAGTTTTATAATTTAAAATTTTACATTTAGTTATATGGTCCATTTTGAGATGATATTTACATATAGTGAAAAGTATGGGTTAAAGATCATTTTTTTGGTATATGGTTATCTAATGGTTTCTGCACCAATTTTTGAAAAGATTATCCTTTCTCCACTGAATTGCCTTTGAATCTTTGTTGGAAATCAGTTGTTCATATATATGTGCATCTATTTCTAAACCTTCCATTCTGTTCTACTGATCTATTCGTCTGTCTTGACACCAATACCAGTTTCTTGAGTACTGTAGCTCTATGATATGCGGTGATGTCAGGTAGTGTTAGGCTTCCAAATTTGTTTTTCTTTTTTAAAGTTGTTGAGCAATTATTCTACACCACTCACACTTATACATAAATTTTAAAATCAGTTTATCATTTATACACACACACACATATATATGCACAAAATCTCCAGGGAATTTCAGTAGGTTTGCATTAATCTGAAGATCCACTTAGGGAGAATCAACATCTTAATACTACTGAGTTTTTGATCTATGAACATGGTTTATCCCTCCATTTATTTAAGTCTACTTTAATTTCTTTAAGCAATGTGTTGTAATTTTCAGTGATAAGTCTTTCACATCTTTTTTGAGATTTATCCTTAAGTGTAAATGGTATTGTTTTAAGTTTTAATTTCTGATCGTACCTTTTTTTAATATGTAGAAATGCACTAAATGTTTTTATGGTCTTGCATCCTGCATTCTTGCTAAACTCATTTATTTGTTTTAATAGTGTTTTTTGTAGATTCCATGGAATACAAAAATATCATGTCTTCTTGATACACAAATATCATGTCTTCAAATAGTGACAGCTATATCCCTGTCATTTACTTTTTTATCCCTGATTTAGATATCTTTCATTTATTTTTCTTTCCTTATTGCACTGGCTAGATAACCTCCTTTACAAAGTTGATTAGAAGTGTTGGGAGAAGATATCCTTGTCTCATTGCTGATTTTAGGGAGAAAAGATTAGTTTTTCCTATGACAAATACTATGGCTTTAGTGTTTATACCTTTTGATTCTGCCTTGATTATTTTTTTCTATGCCAAGGAAAATAAATTTTGGAAGTTATAGCAGCATTAAACTAAGACACAATGATCACATAGATAATAACACCCTTGGTAATATATATTAAAATATCTGACTACATAATTTTCAAAATATGAGGTTGTTTGAGTTAAACATTTTATATTAATAAAAATTGGTTCAGGAAGCACAAAATGCTATTGGAAATCTTTGTTTTGGCAATGTTGTAGGTGGGCTTTAGGGTATATAATGTTTTCTATATAAATGTATATTTACATACCTATATATTCACTATTTTTTGTACTTACAGTAATTTCACAAGTGCTGGAAGAAATACCTTCCTTATATATTGTTAATTTCTTCTCAGTAGTATTTCATAAGCCTAATTTTTATAACTATGTTTTTACTCTTATAAAAGTAATATATTTTCTTATAAATAAATTTTGTCAAGTCAGAAAAATGCAAAGAAAATAAAACTGCCAAATCCATATCCTACTGAAATATTTGTGACATCTTGGTGTATAGTCTTCCATAAATATACACACTTACACATGATTATGCATATGGAAGCAAACATATACAAATATTCTTTTTAATGTGGTATTGTACTGTATAGTAAGTCCTCACTTAAGGTCATCAATAGGTTCTGGTACTGTAAGCAAAACAATATATATCAATCTTATCATAGGCTGATATAAACAAGAGTTAAGCTCCTATGACATCTCATCAATGTTTAGTGAAACAGTATTATTTGAGAACCCACCATATAGGAAAGTTTATATTTTGACTTTTGCTTCTAGTTATGATAAAGTAGCTTGTATTACACAAATGCTCCTGTTATGACCTACCATAAAAATTAAGAAAAGACTGAAGCAGGTATGTGAAGGTACTGGGAACCAACCAAAAAAGCCAGGATTTAAGGGGCCAGATTGAAGTGCAGAAAAAAAAATGGTGAGCAACAGATAGAAAAGAGAATGAAAGGCTAACACACACATTGTAATAGTACTCCCAGTAAAAAATGAGAGAGTATGGACATTGGCAAAACTTGATGAGAGAATACTGAGAATTTTCCAACATTGTAATAAAATATCAAGTCACGGATCTTAGATGCTCTAAAATTCAAACCTGGTCCTGGCCAGTGTGGGTCAGTTGGTTCAGCCTTATACCACAAAGTGAAATGTGGTGGTTTGATTCCTGGTCAGGGCACATGCCTGTGATGCAGGTTCGGTCTGGATGAGGCACGTTCAAGAGGCAACCCATCAATATTTCTCTCTCACATCAATGTTTCTCTCCCTCTCCCACCCTTCCCCTCTCTCTAAAAATAAAAAAATAAAATCCTAAACAAATAAAATTCAAACCTGGATAAGTGGAAAGAAAATCACTCTGAAGCCATCATAGTATAACTTCTAAAAGACACAATAAAAAATGTACAGAATGATTATAGAAAAAAAGCAAATTACTTTCCAAAGGGCTACAGTAAGATAGAAAACTACATCTCTAATAAAACAATGGAAGCAAAAACATAGAAAATTATTAAAACTGTTGCAATAAAACAACAGAAAGTCCAGAATCTCATAGTTAGTGAAACATCTTCAAAAAATGAAAGAAAAAAGAAAGAAATTTCAGGCCAAAAGAACAATAGTGAGAGTTTATCACCAACAGCACGGCACTTAAAATATAAGGGAGTTCTTTAATGATAAAGGAAATGATACTGGATAAAAGGAGATTGATGCTGGAAGGAACAAGGAGAACCAAAAGTATAGTATGTACATACCTATGAAAGCATATTGACTATTTAAAACAATAATGATGGTAATAATAATGTTCTGTGGGGTTTAAAGTATACATAGATTTAGAAGATATATTAACAGCACAAAAGGAGGAGGGAAGCAAATGGAGTTTGTGTTAAAAATCCTTGCATATAATTTTATTAACCAATGTCACCCCAATAATTTAAAAAGTCCTTGCATTATTAGGAAGTTTACAAAAGTAATAATTTAGACAGTACATTAATATGTAAAGGATACATACTGTAATCTGTAGGATACCTTTAAAATAATAAAAGCATTTAGAACTAATTTACTGAAGTGAAGGAAACTGAATAATAAAAAAATTAATAATAATCCAAAAGAATGTAAAAAAGGAAAAAGAGGAGACTTCCGGCCAAGATGGAGGTGTAGGTAGAAACACTGTGCCTCCTTGCACAACCAAAATAAGGACAACAATAATTTAGAAATAAAAAACAACCAGTACCGACAGAAAATTGAACTGTATGGAAGTCTGACAACCAAGGAGTTAAAATACACACATTCATCCAGACTGGTAGGAGAGGCAGAGTTGGGCAGCTGGGCAGAGAGGGGTCACCGCAAAGCAGTGGCTGGTGGACCCAGGACACACAAGGCAGCAGCTGGTGGACCCAGTGAGGCAGTGGATTATGGAGGGGCGCAGCATACACGGAGGCTGGCGGACCGGGTGGTCCCACATCTGCATGTAGATAAACCAGGTCAAATTGGGAAGTGAGACAGATTGCACAACCCAGAGTCCCCAGTGCGGGGAGATAAAGCCTCAAAACACCAATTGAAAACACCTGTGGGTGTTGAAGTGCTAAGAGAGACTCCCAGCCTCACAGGAGGGTTGGTGACTCACAGGGTCCTAGAATGTACACAAGCCCATGGGAATCAGCACCAGAAGGGTCCAATTTGATTGTGGGAAGCAGGGGAAGTGACTAAAAACTGGCAGAGAGCAGAGCAAGTGCCATTGTTCCTTCTCAGACCCCACCCCCACATACAGCATCACAACAGAGCGATGTGGGTAGCCCCATCCTGATGAACACCTAAGGTTCTGCCCCTCACTACATAACAGACACAATAAGACAAGAAAAAAAATGGTCCAAGTGAAAGAACACTTCAAAGAACTAGAACAAATTGAACTAAGTGACGAAGAGATTGCCAATCTATCAGATGCACAGTTCAAAACACTGGTAATCAGAATGCTCACAGAATTGGTTGAATTTGGTCACAAATTAGATGAAAAAAATGAAGGCTATGCTAAGTGAAATGAGGGAAAATGTACAGGGAACCAATAGTGCTGGGAAGAAAACTGGGACTCAAATCAATGGAGTGGACCAGAAGGAAGAAAGAAACATCCAATCAGAAAAGAATGAAGAAATAAGAATTCAAAAAAAAAATGAGGAGAAGCTTAGGAACCTCCAGGATATCTTTAAACATTCCAACATACGAATTATAGGGATACAGGAAGAAGAGGAAAAGCAACAAGTGGAAAAGTTATTTGAGCAAATAATAAAGGAGAACTTCCCCATTCTGGAAGGAAATAGACTTCCAGGAAGTCCAGGAAGCTTAGAGAGTCCCAAAGAAGTTGGACTCAAGGAGGAACACACCAAGGCACATCATAATTACATAACCCAAGATTATAGATAAGGAGTGAATTTTAAAAGCAGCAAGAGAAAAGGATAGTTACCTAAAAAGGGGTTCCCATAAGACTGTCAGCTGATTTCTCAAAAGAAGCCTTGCAGGCAAGAAGGGGCTGGAAAGAAGTATTCCAAGTCTTGAAAGGCAAGGACTTACATCCCAGATTGCTCTATCCAGCCAAGCTATCATTTAAAATGGAGGGGAAGATCAAATGCTTCCCTGATAAGGTCAAGTTAAAGGAGTTCATCATCACCAAGCCCTTATTTTATGGAATGTTAAAGGGACTTATCTAAGAAAAAGAAGATAAAAAACATGTACAGTAAAATGACAGCAAATTCACAATTATTAACAACCACACCTAAAACAAAAGCAAAAGCAAACTAAGCAAACAACTAGAACAGGAACAGAACCACAGAAATGGAGATCACATGGAGGGTTAGCAACAGGGGAATTGGAGGAGGAGAGAGGGGGAAAAGGTACAGAGAATAAGTAGCATAGGTGATAGGTAGAAAATAGACAAGGGGAGGGCAAGAATAGTATGGGAAGTGTAGAAGCTAAAGAACTTATAAGTATGATACATGGTCATGAACTAAAGGGTGGGGATGTCGGTGGGGGGGGTAGGGTGGAGGGGAGTGAAGGGGGAAATGGAACAGCTGTAATAACATAATCAATAAAATATATTTTTAAAAAGGAAAAAAGGACAGAAATTAGGTAAAAGTAGAAAACAAAAGATAACATAATATGTATACCCTAATGTTATCTATAACTACATTAAATATATTATTAATATAAATAATCCAATTTGAAGACAATTGTCAGGCTGGATTAGAACAACCTTTATAATGCTTATATGGGACATAGGCTAAACATAAGGATGCAGAAAGTTTAACCAAAGATATTTCATTATAATACTAAGGGAACTACTATTGATATAGCTGTAATAATATCAAACAAAGAACAATACTCACAGCAAGAAGTAATAACCCAGTTAAAGAAAGATATTTTATGATACAAGAGCCCATTGCACAGGAAAATATAATAATATTACATTTGTGTGCACCTAAGAAAACAGTATCAAATCACATAGTAGTAAAGTTGAGAGATTTAAAAGTATAACTGAAGAAATCCAACTTGACATTTTGAACACACCTCTGTCAGCAACTCATAAAACAGCCAGATGAAAATACTAATAGAGAGATTTAAGTAAATAATGTATTTAACTAGTTGACACATGTAGAGTTCTGCATTCAAAAAACTTAGAGCATTGTTTGTTAAGTATACATTAAATAATTGGAAAAATATATACTGGGCATTGTTTCAACAAATGCCAATGAATTCTATGTTCTTTGTCCATAGTGTAATTAGAAATCTTAATTAAAATTAGAAAATTTCCAAATATTTGAAAACTAGGCAACTATATGCATGTGTGTGTATATATATGCATATACATACACACAGATAATTGTGTATGTACCTAGGTGTTTATTATATATGTCATACATAATTTTTCTTTTTGTTTAATTTTACATTGTATGTTGCTTTGTCACATATTTTTTCCCCTGGATGTAGCCTAAGACTTTTCTGTCATTTTCTTCACACAAAGCATGAAACTTCAGGGAAGCCAGATTTATGCGGTTCCTAGCTGAGAGATTTGAGTGGGAGTGGGCAAGGGAAAGTGTTTGTATTTCCATCCCTAAAGGCTTCTGCTGGCTACTTCCAGTCTCTCAGTTGCCCAGGCTCTTTTCTCTAAAATGCATAATGAAGGAACAAAACTGCACTTTATTTGGGCATTTGCCTGCTCTTGTGGAAGGAAAATAGAGGGAAGCTGGATAGAATTCTGTGTTTTAATTTGCTGAAAGAAAGGCGAAGGAAGAAAATAGGAATTAGAGAGAACTAATATTTAGTTTATTTCCTTCAGTGCACAAAGGTGATGTGCTCATTTGAGTTCTGCTTCAGACAGTAAGAACTCAAAGCTCCCTGAGAAGCTGTTGGAGCCCAGGTCAGCAGTGACTGCAAGGTAGGTAGTTCTCTTTAGGGAGAGGTTCAGAGCTGTGTGTTGAGCAACTTGCAACGTTTTATTAAGTCTCTAAAAAGCTGCCAGAGGTAGTTTGCCTTTATTAATAAAGTCATTACTTTGACATGTTTTCAGAAAGCCTGAAGTATCTCAAATTGTATTTGTTACTAACGATCTTGTAATTTTGCGAAGACAAGAGCATTTGAAAACAGGTAATTTGCCTTTTAAAACTGCGTTTACTTTTCTGTATAGCAATATAGTATGAATGTAATTTGAAATTTAAAATTATGCTAGCCCATGTGCCTGCCTTTGAAAAACAGAATGGTTCTGGCTGGGTAGTCCATTTGGTTGGGGCGTCATTCTGATGCACCACGGTTTCCAATTGGACCCCCATAATCTCACATACAAGAATCAACCAATGAATGAATGGATAAGTGGAACAACAAAATTGATCTCTCTCTTAATAAAATAAAAAAATAATGGAAGCATTAACTGCATTGCTCATTTACAACACACTAACTTTGGTTTTCTTTAATTCTTCATAGGAGAGCTTTTCATTAATTCAAATGTGACGAGGTTACACAATGGGAAAAAAGAATTCCTTAATTTTTGAGTAATGCGCTTCGCTGTTCCACTGCTGTTTCACCGGTGGTGGGGTGGTGGGGGTGACTGGTAGGTCAGCGGAGCGCAGTTGCGACTGCGCCATCCCTAAAAGCTTACAAGCACACTCGCGGGACACGCGGAAGCACTCGCGGTGGGAAGACCGACTAGCTGCCGGCTAGCGCCGCAGCCTCGCAGGCAGCCCGCGGCCTCCTCTCCTGACCGCTCCAGAAACAGCGTACTCTTTCCCATCCAGGTGAGGTGGAGATTGTGGTTGAGTTACAGAGAGAGCACGGAAGCTAGTGACCGAACCTTGCTTGCCATTGCAGCATTCGCTGGACCTGGGTCTGACTGGGACGTCATGAAACAGGGTAGATGGTTTCATATTTTTCCTATAAATAGAAAGGACTCTTTTCGCTCTATCACTTCGTTTCATGTATTTAATTGATTACGATAAGATTTCAACAGGTGGCACAGAACGATGGGGGAGGGGCGGGTTGGGGGCACCGCCGCCTGCCGCCTGGTCCTGCACCCTCTACCTAAAGTTACACGTCGACGAGCCTAATCTATGCTTTTTTTTTTTTTTCTGCTTCGCAGCCCCCGAAGCAAGCTGCGACAGTGGCCTAAGGAGGGAGGCCAGGAACGCGTATTCCAGGAACAGCCAGAGAAGGGCTTGAAGCCCCGCAGGGTGGCGGTGTTTAAACCGGAATCTACTGCACCCCGACCTTCGTGGAGATGCACAACGCATCGTCCTGGGAGCCGGAGCCCTCCAATACCTCGTGCCCCGGCCTCTCCGGGGGCTGCCCCAACGTGTCGAGCCCACCGCCGCTGCCACCGCAGCCTCTGGCTGTGGCCGTACCAGTGGTCTACGCGGTGATCTGCGCCGTGGGGCTGACAGGTAACTCTGCGGTGCTGTACGTGCTGCTGCGGACGCCCCGCAAAAAGAATGTCACCAACCTTTTTATCCTCAACCTGGCCATCGCCGACGAGCTCTTCACGCTCGTGTTGCCCATTAATATCGCTGATTTTCTGCTGCGGCAGTGGCCCTTCGGGGAGCTCATGTGCAAACTCATCGTGGCTATTGACCAGTACAATACGTTCTCCAGCCTCTATTTCCTCGTGGTCATGAGCGCCGACCGCTACCTGGTGGTGCTGGCCACCGCGGAGTCGCGCCGGGTGGCGGGCCGCACCTACGGTGCGGCGCGCGCGGTGAGCCTGGCTGTGTGGGGGCTTGTGACGCTGGTTGTGCTGCCCTTCGCGATCTTCGCGCACCTGGATGAGGAGCAGGGCCGACGCCAGTGCGTGCTGGTCTTCCCCCAGCCGGAGGCCTTCTGGTGGCGGGCGAGCCGCCTCTACACACTAGTGCTCGGCTTCGCCATCCCCGTGTCTACCATCTGCATTCTTTATATCACCCTGCTGTGTCGATTGCGTGCCATACGCCTCGACAGTCATGCCAAGGCCCTGGACCGCGCTAAGAAACGGGTAACTCTTTTGGTGGTGGCGATCCTGGCCGTGTGCCTCCTCTGCTGGACGCCCTACCACCTGAGCACCGTGGTGGCGCTCACCACCGACCTCCCGCAGACGCCGCTCGTCATCGCGGTCTCCTACTTCATCACGAGCCTGAGCTATGCCAACAGCTGTCTCAACCCCTTCCTCTATGCCTTCTTGGACGACAGCTTCCGCAGGAGCCTCCGCCAGCTGCTGGGGTGCCGCACCGTCGCCTGACAGTCCACTGCGCCCTGCAACAGCCAGTCCTGAGGTGCTCAGGGTGCTGTCCCTGACAGACCATGTTTTACCCCACTCTCTTCCCAAACTTGATAGAGATCCAAATTCGGTCTCAGACCGCATGAATCCGACACACTGTGGCTCCACCCGCAATTTGAATTTGCCAGACCCTCCGGGTGATGCTGGAGCACTTGGTGTGAGGACCATTGAGGCTGAAAACGCACCTTGATCGCCTTGTAATGTCAAAAGGCATCCCCTGAACTTGATAGGGGAGAGGTAAAAGGCAGACTTGCTGGGGACTTTTCTCTCTCCCCGACTCTCCCCGTTCCCCACCAAACTGTGCACAACCCGAGTCTAGGTGGAGTCCTCAGCGCTGTCACGGGTGAGGCCCGGGGATGCCATGGCTCAGTCGGCTCCGCGTTCGCCTCTGCATCTTGTTTCTTCGTTTTTCAGCAGCAACTGACTGCTTTTGCACAAGCTGCAAACAGCCTCCGCATTCCTCTCGCCCTTCTCCGAGTGGTCTAACAGCTGGAGAAGAGGGGCAAGGCACCTGCGTTGGGTGCCTACTCCGAAATAAGCGACGATAGTTGATGAGGCTGCTCTGGCCTCTTTGTGGCAGCCTGGCTGTGTGTGTGTGTGTGTGTGTGTGTAGAGGAGGCATGGGGTGAAGGAGGCTGGAGCTTGGCCGCGACTCTTTACACTAGTGGTAAAACTAGTGTACCCCACTTTCTTGATCCAGCCCCTTCTTTTCTTTGTCTTTACCCTTACCTACTCCTACTGTCACCTGAAAATAATCCAGGGCTCTTAGGCTCCGCAGGGCTGCTGACTCTGCTCAGGAAATGCCTGAAGCCTGCTATGCCCAGGCACGCGGTTGTTGGCGCCCCCTTGCGGAACCAGCTGTCCAGTGCATAGCGTCCTAAAATGGATCAAGCGCCTGCTAACCTGCTCCTTAAACTTCCTGCTTAGTAATTACCGCTTCTTTCTACGGAGGACTTCATTACCCTCGCCCCACTTTGTCCCCCTGGACCTCTCCTAAAGCTTGGCCAAGTTTGTTGCAACTTATTATGTATTGCTTTTCAAGGCTGAGAATTTTATAAATATATAATGTCCCAACCTCATACGTTTCTGTGAGGAGCAAATGAGATAAAAACAAATGCATATTCATTCTTTCCTTCCCCTTTCCTCATATTCTTCATTCCGTGCGCCCTAGGGAGAGCCAGGAAGATGCAGTGATGACGCCCTCACATGTCTCTCTACTGGATTTCTTTCCACTGCGAGCTATGGATTACATACGCTTTATTTCTTAGTCCCAGACAACTCCTGGTAGTCAGGTAAACCTGGTAATACCTGGTTCTGGAAGTATTGTATACAAGGAAGTATTGCCACCAACCTAAGTACCTTTATTTTATCTCCCCTTATGTGGGGTTGGGCAAACCCTTGGGTTTGCCCAACCAAATGTAGTTTGCATCTGAGACTATGAACACTAATTGCAGGTTTTTAAAAAGTAATTTTTTCTTTGGGATAAACTCAAAACAGGAATGAGAATTTATACAAATATTTATTTCCTATTGCTCAGTGTTAAGTGTGAAAAAGAGTGTTAGTGTCACCAGCAGGTTTTGTTTCCTTAGCTTGATGGGCATTAATCAATTTCTAAATTGTTTAGTTTCAAAATATCTTTTTGAAAATATGTGGAAGGGTAAAACTCTCTCTTGGGTGGGGGTATGCAAACTCCTTCTCTGATTTTGGTGAATGAAAATTGCTTCTTTAGCTCTCAAAGTTATTAGGAACAATAGGATAACGCATAGCCATAAGTTTAGAAAATGTAAATTCAGAAATGTACCTTGGGTGACCAATAATGGTAAGTCATTCAAGCTATAGTTTTCATCTTCAATCCATTTCAAATGATGGATATCATGGCATTGAACAGTCCTCTGCTAACTTCAGAGGAATTCATTGTAGTAGCTCTCAAATTTCTTGGAAACATTTTATTGATTTTTTTAGGACTCAAAAGTTCTTTGATGAACCCTCAGTAATTTTTTAAAATTAAAGTTTTAAACTTAGAGTAACTGTGACATCATCTAAAGTGATGAACAAGGAGTGAAGTGGCAAGATGCAATCATCTGGATTTGAAGCCTCACCTGTCTGCATAAACTCAGTTGCTATACTTTGACACCCTCTGGACACAGATGGGGAGAACTGGGTGGCCCACCTGTGTACCATGACATCCCTACCACAAACCGACCTGGAGCTGTTTTGGAATCTCTGGATAGGACTGCTGGACAAATGTGCAAACTAACATTGTTGTGCTATCTACATTGCTGTGCTGTGCTGGCATCGTACGGTACGTGTTTGATCAAACAGGACTTAGTAAATCAGTTTCACCCTGGCTTTCTAAATTATTGGATAAACTGTTGTGTTGTTATTTCTAGGTTGTCTTCGTATTAACATGCAGGAGTCCGGATTGTATGTCTCAAATTTCCTTTTTATGTCATAGGTCTTAAGTAGAATAAATATTCAAATAGCCATGTAAAAGTAGGATTTATTTACATCATTGTATTACAAAGGTTTTAACTCTGTGTTGAATTCTTGCAGTCTCCATGTAAAGTACGTTATTTGGTTAGACCACTTCTGATATTTAAATATGTCTACTTAGTTTTTGTTAACTTCATAGAGTTATGTAATGTATGTGTTTAGGCTTTCTCTTGAGCAATACAAATTCAGAGAGAAACTCAGTTTAGAATAAAAGCTGAAACATTCTGTGTGATAAGTAAATATTCTATCACTTGAGAACATTGGAGTCCATAATTTAATCACTTTAGAGTATATGCATTATTACAGTTTTAAAATACTGCCTTCATGAAAATGTTATTTTAATGAATAAGCGGTGAATAAATAGGAGTCTTTAACAAGACAAGATTACGAATTAAATTTCCCCTTTATTTTCATTGATTGTGAAAATGATGTGTAACTGCTGACTAGCACAAAAACTCTAGAATACATGCTGGACAGAAAATGGATGCTAAGTTTTCATCACATGATCACAAACCTTGTTTCCTGAATATCTGAGCAGCATGTGTGTCAGTTGATTGCTTATTAGCACACACATTGATGTTTTAGCTAACAGTAAGCACAGATAGGGCCCACATAGATGCAGGGTAGACAGGCTCTAACCACCAAACTCTCATACTTACTGAAAACTCTCCTTTTTTCAGAAATATGCTGGGAAAATAGCAATGAACAATATTCCACTATGGATGGCAATCATCCCGCTTATCCAGATTAAAGAAGAGATCAGAGAACACTTCACGTAATTGTCTTATATTGGCCAGATTTGGGTCTGGCACTTTGGCCCCCCCTATATATACAGAGAAGTAAAATACAAGGAAATGGATCAATTTGGCCAGGCCCAAAAAGACTGGTGTCTAATTAGAGCATTACTGTTTCCTCCTTAGGAATTGTCTCATCCTATTTCATCAGAGAGGAAATTGGTTTCCAAGTATAATTTGGAATTACTAGATAAAAGATATGAAGGCATATCACATCAATTCAAAGACATTGATGTCTTTGAAGTATTTAATGGACCAAGCAATATATACTTACTATTATATCATGTACTATGAAGGGAAGATAAGATTTAATAATAAAACTTCAGCCCTAACTCAGAGTCTTGCAAGTGCATGGCACTGTTAAAGATTATATAAGAATAAGTTGTTCTTGAGCAGATCTGGCTGCACTCATGGTTGAACTGCAAAAGCACCACATGCATTGTAATTTGCACACTTCACACATACAAAGCTGTGCTCCAGGGTGCACAATTTATGTAGAATAGGGTGTTCACAACTCCTCTATTTCTATAGAACAGCGTTTTACAGTGGATAACATTGTCATTGAATTTAAGGCAAGGTACATTTATTTATTTATGCCATATATCATAAAGTTACATGAAGATATATCACATCAATTAGAAGAAAAAAAATGAAAAAAAAAGGGAAGAAGTGTTAAAAACATCACTGAAAAACTCTTAAAATGGATAAACTCCATGCTCCCCATAAGCCAGAATAGGATTTCTTCAAATACCTACTACTGGCAGCAAGAATAGGTCACATTCCCCGCAAAAGCTGGAAGAGTGTCCTGCACATAGCCCTGCATCTGTCTGTGAAATTTGGATCCTCTGACAAAGACTGTGTGACCAGAAGAGGTGTCCTGAGGATGACTCAATTACTGCACTAACTAGGGCACTGCATGCCATGGAAAGACTAGGTGGATTTTTACTATAAAACTGGGTATGGTCAGCAGTGTAGGGGAGATGGTTAGTGTTCCCCAAACCAGGGACATCATTTATTAATACTAAATAGTAACTATAAAACAGATATTATAAATGGCTCATCCACTGACAAATTATTTTGTTTTAAACAACAGTGAATTATGAGGAAAGACTATTCAGTATAGGTGATAGGAATGAAGCAGTCACATTACAAAAGATATAAATATTTATACCTGTAAAAGTACCGAGGGTATTATTCATAATCTCCTACAGGATGTTTTGAAATCTGTAACTCCTGCCTCTCATACAACTGACACCCTTATTGTTACATTTTTATTTGTTCTCTTTACTGGAGAATCACAGGGATCCTTCTTAAAAGGGAAGAGATTAGTCAAAGAACATATATGCAGATCCCATAGAAAGAGAAAATAGTGTGGTGAAGGCCAGGGGAGGGGCATGGGGTGGGAACTGGGTGGAGATGGGCCAAGGGGGGGAAATGGGGGACATGTGTAACAGTGTCAGCAACAACGAAACACTTCTCTTTCTGCTGTACTGCTTAACCCTATCAACACTTTCTGATAGTAAACATTTTCAAAGAGAAAAAAAGGGAAGTTTCTTACATCCTAAAGAAATCTCATCTCAGGATTATTATTACCATTTGTTATTATAGTTAAAATTTATAATGTACCTTTAAACATGTTTATTTAAAATGAAAATGTACTTAAATGTACAAAGTATGTTAAATAATGATCTCTTGTGATTTTTTATACTACCAGTTAGTATAAAATGCATTCCAGAAGGAATGCATTTGCCTCACTTTCTATTGAATTTTTTCTGAAATGATATTAAAAACAATAACCCATTCCATTTTTTGAAATGTCATTTAAAGATTTCTAAGCCCATGCATGTTTGATTTTTGTGTGTGAAGTAGTTTCACTTCTATCAAAAATACATGCGCATGATTTAAAACTTTAAACTTTAAAACTGATTTTACTGGAAGAGCTAACCATCAGTTTCCTGCCTAGTCCTTCCAGCCCTCATTCTGTCTCAAGACTTTTGTTCTTTGTGTGTTTTTTTTCCTAAAGATTTTATTAATTTATTTTTAGAGAGGGAAGGGAGGAAGAAAGAGAGAAAGAGAAACATCAATGCGTGGTTGCTGGGAGCCATGGCCTGCAACCCAGGCATTTACCCTGACTGGGAATCGAACCTGCGACACTCTGTGTGTTTAACTTATTGCAAAATTATAGGTTTACATGTCAATGTTTTAATCCATTAAATCTAGCCATTCTGATTAAAAGGATTTTGAGGGGGGCATCTGTCTGCACTTTGGAAAGCTAACTGTGTTCAAGAGGTCTCTCTCTTCTGTTTTCAGATTTTTACTTTGTTGCTCTATTTTTGTTCCATAACTTGGTTCTTGTCCTCTTCAGCACCTGGTTCCTTGTGTCCAGTGAACCACTGGGTTCGATTTCTCCAGAGCATGAACTTCCGTCTGTCTCTCACAGGAGTAGGGAGGGGGGAATCACCCAGCTGCGTGGTCAGTCTTGGCAGACTAAACACTCTCTATACAAACTTCTGTTTAGCCTTCCTGTTTGTTGCCCTGCAGCTCACTCCTAACTCCGGAGGGCAAGGTGGCCTCCCTAGGGTGCTGTGGAGGTAAATCAGATTGGATGGAGTTGGTGTGTCCCTCTGCAGACATTTCTTCATTTTGCTGGTCATGAACACTCCTGCTTACCATCCTTTCAAAATCTACTCTCTCTTCTCTGTAGACCCTGATCCAGTTCTCTTTGTTTATTAATTTTTTTCTTTTCTATTATTATAGTAGGGCGTTAAGACAAAATAATAAAATTGTGTGTAAGTGCCATTTTAAGCTGGAATGTGTATGTGTGTAATAGGTTTGATTAAAAAATTAAAAAAAAATTTCACCTGAGGATATATTTATTGGAGAGAGAGAGAGAGAGAGATTGGAGGGGGGGGAGAGAGAGAGAAACATTGATGTAAGAAAGAAACATGAATCGGTTGCCTCCCATACTTGCCTCAATCTAAGTAAGTGTCCTGACCAGAAGTGGAACCTGCAGCCTTGTGGCATATGGGATGAAGTTCCAATAGAGATATCTGGCCGGGCCAGGTTTGATAAAACTTTAGTGAACCTTCTTATTGACCTAGAATACCTCAGTAAGAAACCAGTTACTTGGAAAAAGCTTAGTGTGTAATGGTAGATATGTCATCCAAAATGTCCTAAAATATCTGGGAATGAAAAGATAAATTCAAGCAACCTCAAATGTTATGTTTCTCTGACAGCAAGCCTTTTGATATTTGGAGATACCCACATGGAGTCAGTAAAGAAAACAGAACTCACTTGAAGCAGACCCAGGTCTTTACATAATTCAGCACCACCCACATACCCAGACACAGCTGACATGTGCAATTTTAGTCAGATCCTCCTAAGTTGCTTTGAGACTCATTAAGTTAGTTTCTCTGGGTGGCATCTAGGCAGCAGCATTTCTAAGTCTCCCAGCTTGTTCCCTAGAATGATATACTGTGCAGCATCTGCCATTCAGCATCTGTGCAGAATGAATGCTTGTCCTTGTATGCCACTAATATGTGGCATGGTGGTGGTAAAAGCTGAGATACCTGGCAAGACTTTATTTTCACACCTTTCATTACATAAACAACTGATTTAAGACTGCTTTTAATTGATCTTATAAAGAAGTTTGCTCTTTTTCTTGCCTGATCATTGTTGAAGTTATATTTTACAATAACTAATTAGAATCACTTGAGTAACTAATAATAGTGTCTAAAATACAAAAATATTGATTGGTTAGGCCTCTCAAGGCACAGGTGTCTCTTGATTGTAGGTCTTTTTTTTTAAATCATATAAGATTTATTTATTGGGTCTGCTGGCATGCTTCAAAGTTTTATTATTTTCCTGTGATTAGTATATTCAAATATAAGTAGCCCTTAAAATAATTATTCTTCTTGCGAATACTAGTTTATGCTCAGTGAGTGAAAAAATAACTAGTTTAATTAATTCTATTTGTTATTCTCAGTAGGAAGAATCAAATTGAAAACATAAATTTACAGGAGCTAGGTTTTATCTCTACTATTTAAGGCATTTGTAAAAGGTGGAATTATGTAGAATAATCAGGCTTTATAGTTGCAGCTGTGTTTTTACACTTAGAATGTCCTTAGAAAACTACAAGAGGAAAATGATTTTTTAACTTGGTTTCCTATATTTTTATAGGTTTTCTTATTATTCCTAATGACATAATATTCCATAAAGAGTGAGAATGTAATAACCTTTGCTATTTTTAGCTCCTGTTTCTTTGTTATTCTTGTGTAAAATAATTTTTTTCTTATTACTACAATGGGTATCTTCATCTTCGTGAATATGTTTTATCTCCCTTTTATTTTTATCATTTCCTTATGATATGGCTATAAGTAGGATTGCTCTCTCACCTTCTCACATCTAAGCCTTGAAGCCCTTGCGTCTTCCCCTCTCCCGTCACATGAAGTATCTCCCATACATCAAACATATGGCACAGGCTCTCCATTTTTTCTCCCTCCTTCTAAAATTTTATTCATTTTATTTTATCTTATTTTTTTATTGAATATTGGGGTGACACTGGTTAACAAACTTATACAGGTTCCAGGTGCACAATTGTACAACCCATCATCTGTACACTGCATTGTGTGTTCACCACCCCAACTAAAGTCTCTGTCCATCACCATTTATCCATCCCCACTATACCCTTTAGCCACCCCCCTTTCCAGCAACCACTGCAGCATTGTCTGCATCCATAAGTTTCTTTCTTTTTCACTCAATCCCTCCATGCCCCCAGCCTCTAACCCTGTCCTGAGAGCTGTCAGCCTGCTTTCTTTCTGAGTCTGTATCTATTTTGCATGTTAGTTCATTTTGTTCAGTAGATTCCACATATAAGTGAAGTCATATGGTACTTGTGTTTGTCTGACTGGCTTATTTCACTTAGCATAATGCTCTCCAGGTCCATCCAATGTATTGCAAAGGGTAAGAGTTCCTTCTTTTTTATGGCTGAATAGTATTCCATTGTGTAAATGTACCATGACTTTTTATTCACTCAATTATTGATGGGCACTTGGACTTATAACAAATATTTGCTATTGTAAATAATTCTGCAATAACTGCAGAGATGCATGTATTCTTTTGAATTAGTGTTTCATGTTTCTTTGGATGATGGTTTCCTTTAGCTGTGCAAAACCTTTTTAGTTTGATGTAGCTCCATTTGTTTATTTTTTCTTTTGTTTTCCTTGCCCTACGAGACATGTCAGCAAAAATACTCCTGTGAGCCCTGGCTGGCATAGCTCAGTGGATTAAATGAGGTGATTGATGCCTGGCTGCGAACCAGGCATTGCAGGTTCGATTCCCAGTCAGGGCACATGCCTAGGTTGCAGGCCATGGCCCCCAACAACCGAACATTGATGTTTCTCTCTCTCTCTCCCCCCCTTTCCTCTCTAAAAATAAATAAATAAAATCTTTTTTTAAAAAAAGTTCCATGCTTTAAAAAAAATACTCCTGTGAGAGATGTTTGAAATGTTTACTGTCTGTATTTTTTTCCTAGGCTTTTTGTGGTTTTGTGACTTATAATGCATTTAAGTCTTTTACTCATTTTGAGTTTATTCTTGTGAATGGTGTAAGCTGGTGGTCTATAGTTTAGTTTTGTTGTTTTTGCATGTATCTGTTCAATTTTTTCAACACAATTTAGTGAAGAGACTTTGCCCCATTATATGCTCTTGCCTTCTTTCAAATATTAATCACCACAATGATGTGGGTTTATTTCTGGGCTGTCTGTGCTGTTCCACTGACCTATATGTCTGCTCTTATTCCAACACCAGACGTTTTGATTACAGTGGCCTTGTAGTATAGTTTGATATCAGGTATTGTGATCTCTCCAACTTTGTTCTTCTTTCTCAAGCTTGCTGAGGCTAATTGGGTTTTTTTATGGTTCTAATAAATTTTTGGAATATTTGTTCTAGTTCTGTGACATATGCAATTGGTATTTTAATAGGATTTTGTATAATCTATAAATTGCTTTGGGTAGTATGAATATTTTAACGATGTTAATTTTTCCAATCCATGAACATGGTATATGCTTTCAATTATTTGTATTTTCCTCAATTTATTTTTCAATGACCTGTAGTTTTCCAAGAATAGGACTTTACCTCCTTGGTTAAATGTATTCCTAGGTACGTAATTTTTTTGTTATTGCAGTAATAAATGGGACTGTTTTCTTACTTTCTCCTTCTGATAGTTCATTACTGGCATATAGAAATGCCACCAATTTCTGAATATTAATTTTCCACTCTGCCACTTTGCTGAATTCATTTATTTGAGCTAGTTGCTTTTTGGTGGAGTCTTTAGTGTTTTCTTTGTACAATATCATGTCATCAGTGTTTAATGACAGTTTTACTTTTTTCCTTTCCAATTTGAAAGTCTTGTATCTCTTCTTGTCTGATTGTGGTGGCTATGACTCCCAGTACTATGTTGAAAAGAGCAGGGAAAGTGGATATCCCTGTCTTATTCCTGATCTTAAAAGAAATACTTTTAGTTTTTGCCCATTGAGTATGATGTTGGCTCTGGGTTTGTCTTATATGACCTTTGTTATATTGAGTTATATTCCCTCTAATCCCACTTTGCTGAGAGTTTTTATCATAAATGGGTGTGATTTTATCAAATGCTTTTTCTGCATCTATTGATATGATCATATGTTTTTAAAATAATTTTAAAATCCTCACCTGAGGATATGTTTTATGATTTTAGACAGAGATAAAGGGGTGGGGGGAGAGAGAGAGAGAGAGAGAGAGAGAGAGAGAAACACTAAGAAAGCAATACTGACTAATCAGCTGCCCTCTGCACGTGCCCTGATCAGGGATCAAACCCAAAACCTAGGCATCTGCCCTGACAGGGGATTGAATCTGTAACCTTCTGGTGCAGGGGACAACACTTCAACCTACTGAACCATCTAGCCATAGTTGATTATGTGGTTTAAATTATTCATTTTATTTATGTGGTTTATCACATTCATTGATCTTTGGATATTGTACCAACCTTGTATATGATCTTTTTAATGCATTGCTGGATCTGGTTTCTAATATTTTTTTGAAGATTTTTATTATCTATGTGCATCAGGGATATTGGCCTATAGTTTTCTGTCTTTATAAGGTAACCTGGTTTGAGAATTAAGATAATGCTGGCTTTGTAAAATGAGCTTGGAAGTCTTCCCTCCTCTTGAATTTTTTGGAGTAATTTGAGAAGAATAGTTGTTATTTCTTCTTTGAGTGTTTGGTAAAATTCACCTGTAAAGTCATTTGGTCAAGGACTTTTGTTTGTTGAGAGTTTTTTGATTACTGCTTTGATTTCACTAGTTGTGATGTATCTATTCAGATTCTCTGATTCTTCCTGATTCAGTTTTGGAAGATTGTGTGTTTCTAGAAATTTGTCCATTTCATACAGATTTTTTAATTTGTTGGCATGTAGTTGTTAGTAATATTCTCTTACAATCCTTTGCACTTCTTTGGTGTCATTTGTTTCCTTTCCTCTTTCATTTCTGATTGTATTTATTTGGGTCCTCTTTTATTTTTGATGAATCTGGTTAAATGTTTGTCAGTCTTGTTTATCTTTTCAAAGAACAAGCTCCTGGTTTCCTTGATCTTTTGTATTATTTTTTCAGATTTATTTTATTTATTTCTGCTCTGATCTTTATTATTTCTGTTTTTCTACTCACTCCAGGCTTTGTTGTTATTTTTAAAGTTCCTTTAAATGTAAAGTTAGATTGTTAATTTGAGATTTTTCTTGTTTTCTGAGATAGGCCTGTAATGCTATAATTTTCTTCTTAGGAATTACTCTCTCACCTTCTCACATCTAAGCCTGGAAGCCCTTATATCTTCCATTCTACCTCCTGTCACATGAAGGAAGTGTTTCCCCAAACATTGATCAAATTGCATATGCTCTTCATTCTTTTTTTTTACAATTTATTTAGTTTTTTAAAAATTTTATATGTTTCTGGTGTACAGCATAGTGGTTAGACAATTATTTAATATCCATTCTTTTTTCTTGTAACATTCTCAAAGATTTGTTCCTTTTGACTCTCCCAGTCCTCTTCTAAATGATCTACATCTACTTTATACTACGTATTGTTTATTGGCATTCAAACTTTTAATATCTTCAACAAAAAGTCTTTCTTAAGCATTTCTTTGCAGGTGAATGCTAGCTAATGTGTTTGAAGAAATATCAGAATTAGAAAAAATCACCATTTGCAATTAGAATATCAACGACTTTAAAATAATTGATTTGAGCAAGGCTTACCAATGGATACAAAAACTACTGGTTGAAAGATTTATTAGGAACAAGGATATTTACATGGTGCTAAAATATCATCCCAAAGACTGCTTGCTAATTGCAAGGGTAAGGACATATGTTTATAAAGGAGAAATCTGGTTAGATTATCTAGTAACCCAATTTAGTGTGATTAATGCAACATAACCTGATATGATTTGCCATCTGATATTATGCACTATAATATATACATATGCATATATCATGTACTATAATATATACAGGACCACAGTGATGTGTTTAACTATAACTTAAAAATACCAGGGATAGAGGAATAGAAAAACTATATATCATAAAGAAACAATCACACAAATTTAGAATGTGGGACAATTTTACAAAACTGTCTTGTTGAATTTTTCAAAAAGACAATGTGACACATACCCACCAGAGATGAAGAAAATGCTCTGGGTGACAAGAGACAAAAGAAAAATAATAATCAAAGGCAATGCATATACCTTGCCTGGATCCTGATTTGAAACACCAGCTTTAAAAGTGCTTTCAGAAGCAATTGGAGGAAATTTGAATATGAATTGGACTTTAGAAATTATCAGACTTTTTTTTTAATTTCCTTAGCTGTGTTAATAACATTTTGGTTATACAGAAAAATTTCTTTGTTCTTAAGATATGAAGACATAATCATTTAGGAGTGAAGTGTCATGATATGTCTTTTACTTTCCAACTATTGGGCAAAATATCTATGTATATATGTGTGTATGTCTTTATAGTCAAAACAAATACATCAAAATACAGTTAGAGGAAAAATAGGTGCTCATTGTACTTTCAAATTTTCTTTATGTTTAAATACTTTTGTAGACTTTTCTGTATTTATGTTTCATACTTTTTTGAATATTTAAACACATTTTTGGGAAAGACAATACTAACGTATAAAGAAGAAATAATTTTTAACCACATGTGTCCCCTAAATCTATTGGTCCTTTATAGCCAGTCCTGAAGGAGTTACACCACATTTTGTCTGTACCTCCTTCCCCTTGTCCACTCTGCAGGGTACTCTCATCTTATTTCTCCCATGCTGTCAACCCACGCAAACAAATTCTATATTTCTACTGGGTGAAAACTGTCCTCCTGTTACTTAATTTTTCAGCAGTCCCTCTTTGAAACTACATCTTCTAAGGTATCACTTCCCCTGCACCCCTCCCCCGCTTACTGCCTCTTCCTGGTGTAAATTACTGGATCCTGCTTTTTTGACCTTAGAGTGTTGATATCCCTCAGCCCTACCTTCTCTGTCAGTGATCTGAACAAATTTGAAGTGTCAAATACCTTGAATTTGCTGATGATGCCCATATTTCCTGTCCAGCAAACATTTCCTCTGATCTTTAGATTTGTATATCTAACTTCTACTTAACATCTTTACCCGGATGTCTCAAAACAACCTTATGTGTAACAGACCCTTTGAAATCTATCTTTGAGTGTGCTGCTTGTGAAGCTGATAGGGTCATGCTCTGGTGTTTTCTGAAGCCAGCCATCGAGGGTGTTGGTCCTGGCCTATAACCCTTAAACTAGAGCCAATCACATAATTTCTTTGCTTTGCCTCTGTGTCTTTTGTATAAGTCTTTCCCTGGCTACACTTGGTGAAGTGCTCCCGATTACTTCTGCTTTTTTTCTCAAATAAATTTTTAAAATATTTAATCTGCATAATTTATATTTTACCCCTAGTTTTATTGAGATATAATTGACTTACAGCATTGTATAAGTTTAAGGTGCAGCATGATTTTGCTTATATATATTGTGAAAGGATTACCACAAGTTAACATTCACCTCTCATACAGATACAAAAAAAAGGAAAAGAATAATATATTTTTAAAAGATTTTATTTATTTATTTTTAGAGAGAGAAGGGAGAGAGAAAGAGAGAGAGAAACATCAATGTGCGGTTGCTGGGGACCATGGCCTGCAACCTCGGCATGTGCTCTGACTAAGAATCGAACCTGTGATGCTTTGGTTTGCAGCCCACGCTCAATCCACTGGGCTACGCCAGGCAGGGCTAGAATAATATGTTTTAAAAAAGAATAATATTAAGAGTTTCCTAATTAACTCTTAGGATTTATTCTCTTAAAAACTTTCAAATAAACCACATGGCTGAGTTAACTATAATCATGTTGTACATTGTATCGCTAGTACTTATTTATCTTGTACCTGGAAGTTTGTATCTTTTGACTGCCTTCATTCAGCTCTTCCTCCCTTGAACCTCCACCTCTGGTAACCACAAATTTGATCTCTTTTTCTACAAGATTTTTTCTTTTCTTTTCTTTTCTATTTTAGATTCCACATATAAGTGAGATTATTTAGTGTTTGTCTTTTTCTGTTTGGCTTATTTAGGTTAGCATAATGTCCTCAAGATCTATTCATGTTATTGTAAATGATGGGATTTTTCCTTTATGGTTGAGTAATATCTATTTATATATAATGTCTATCTATATATCACAACTTCCTTATTCATTTATCCATCAATAGACACTTAACTTGTTTTCATGCCTTGCTTATTATAAATAATGCTACTGTGAACATGGGATGAGGATATCTCTTTGATACAGTGTTTCGTTTCCTTTGCCTATATTCTCAAAAGGAGAGTTGTTGAATTACATAGTAGTTCTTTTTAAAAATTTTTTGAGGTACTTCCATACTATTTTCCACAATGGCTGTAAGAATTATAATTCTGCCAACAGTGCATAAAGTTTCCTTTCTTCAGATCCTTACCAGTATTTGTTATCTGTTGTCTTTTTGATGATAGCTATTATAACAGGTGAAAGTGAAATCTTATTGTGGTTTTAATTTGAATTTCCCTGATGATTAGAGATGTTGAATACCTTTTCACATCCCTGTTGGTCATTCATATATCTTCTCTGGAAAAAATGTCTATTCACATCTTTTGCCCATTTTTGCCCATTGGATTATTATTACTTTGCTATTGAGTTCTATGAGCAATTTATATTTTTTAGATATTAATTTCTTATTAGATATATAATTTGCAAATATTTTTCAAATTCTTTGGCTTGCCTTTTCATTTTGTTAATTATTTCTTTTGCTTTGCAAAAGCTCTTAATTTGATGTAGTCTCACCTGTTTATTATTTATTTTGTTCCTTATATTTTAGATGTTATATTAAAAAAAAATTATTGCTGAGACCTATGTCAAGGAGCTTCCCCCCCATATTTTCTAAAACCTTATGGTTTCTAATCTTACATTTAAGTCTAGTCTATTTTAAGTTGATTTTTGTGAATGGTGTAAGATAAGGGTGTAGTTTTAATCTTTTACATGTGAACATGAAATTTTCCCAGAACCATTTATTGAGGGTATTGTCTTTTCTTCACTGAGCATTCTTTGTTCTCTTGCCAAGTATCAGTTGACTTCGGTTTTATCTTTTGACAGTAGTCACCCAGTGAATTCCTTTGAGTGAGGACTAAATGATGAATTATCTTTAAACTCAAACATTATGTTTCAGGCAGCTTTATTGCACATTTTATCATTTATATAAATAGTTTAGAGTTTCAGTAAATTTTCTTTGAAATTTTAAGAACTAAAAGCACTTTGAATGTAGAGAGAAGATAAAAGTCCTTTTTTGAGAGAAGCCACAAGAGGGAGCATGAAGATAATTTTTGTGAGGAAAAAAACCAACCCTCAGCATTATTGTTAATTATTCAAGTCAGTTAAATCTTTTATATAGGTAAATTCACTAGGTTTCTTTCAGGACAAAAAATTTTCCCCTGACTGTGTAACTAACTATGTCTTATATATTGGAACAAAAAGTATAGTTAACTTAGAACCACAAAATTTAAAATACTGATAGTCATAGATTTACTCTTAAAATGGTATCCACATTTAAGAACACTTTGAGCTGAAGTAATTCCAATAATTATGTTAATATTATATATTGTTTAGAATTTGATAATAAATTTGAATAAAATTTTTAGAAAATTTAAATTTAAATTTTATACTTATGTCCACATGATTAAAATGTCAGGATTTTAAATTAATGATAACTTTTCTTGGATATTATTTTTTTATTATCTTAACCATCTAGATGTCTCTCAATACAACCAATTTAAACACAAGCTTTTAATTCTATTATGTGGATGTTGATAAACCTAGTTGATTAACTACAAAATAAATTAGCTTATTAGTAATACATAAATGATAAACAAGTAAACATTGGTTTCCATATTACTCTTTTGATGGATGACACTTTTCTTACAAGTAGAAGGTTGGCAGTTCAGAGTTGATGCAATGGCTCCATAATGCCATGAATGTCCTAGGATTCTCCAAGCCCTTCATTGCACAACAACCCTATTACATGCTACTTGTCTTGCCACTTCATTTTCACAAAATGGCTGCCCAACTCCAGCCTCTTTTTTATATTCCCTTCAGAAAGAAATAAAGGAGAAAGAGGATGATGAGATCCTACCTGTGTAGAGAAAGCAACAGTTTTCCTGGAGATCCCCCACATCTTAGAAATATTTCCTGTGCACACCTTATTTAGGTGTGCACATTTTCATCTGGAATAAAATCAGTATTGTCAGAGAGAAGGGAAGGAAAATTGATATGTGGATGTAGTTAGCAGCCTCTGCCACACTTCTTTTTCTTTTTTTAAAGATTTTATTTATTTATTTTTAGAGAGAAGGGAAAGGAGGGAGAAAGAGAGGGAGAGAAACATAGATATGCTAGAGATATATCAATTGGTTCCCTCTTGCATGCCTCCAATTGGGGACTTGGTCCTCAATCCAGGCATGTGCCCTAACTGGGAATTGACCTTGTGACCTTCGGGTTTGCAGGCCAGCACTCAATCCATTGAGCTATGCCAGCCAGGGCTGTCACATTTCTTTAATGAGCTGTACATCATACAAGATACTAGGGTCACAAAGATTTTGAAGACTGCCTCTTGGCTTCTGGTTTTCTCTAATGGAGCAGACAAAAAAAATCAAAATACAGTAAATTACATGATGCAAAACAGTAATTAACATGCATTTTTTTCTGGTCTAAGAGTTTTACATGTGATATTTCATTTTTTTCCTTATAATATCCTTATGTAGATCATTTCGCTAGAGCAGTTTTAGAAAGTATAACACTGAGGCTTAAGAAATGAGAGTATCTTGTCCAAAGTTACATAGGTTGTAAGACCTTCAAATCATCTAACTTTAGACTGGCACAATTTATATTCATGGTCTCTATGAGTCCCCAGTCTTGCCTGGAAATCTGTATGTGTGGTCAGAGTCATCACCCCTCTCCAGTTAGAGGATCCAGTTAGAGCAACACCGTTGCTTTGGTTTTATCCAACAAATAGTTATGTTTGTACTCACATGTTTATTTACTACGTATCAGCACTGTGTACTAGGCTGGGATGCAGCAGTAGCAAGTTGACATAATCTCTGCTGTTTGGGTTCCTGTTCAGATTCTAGCAGATGTTAGTTTTGAATTAATTAATTTCAATTTGAAAAGGGTTGTAAAAGAGGAAGGAAGTTTAGCTCTGTTTTGAAAAACAAACTAAATCCTCACTCAATATCCTATCCTTTTTTACTTGTAACTAATATTCTTTTCTCTAATTTTCATTAAATTTGGCAATTAAATGAGAATTCCCTCAATTTCCCACCCTTTGACTGTGATTTTTTTTTGTTATAAATGTAGGTGACATTTCTGAAACTAGAACTTGTACCTGTGTTGTGGGTCTCATTTCCACCATGAAATGTTCTTCATCAGTTAGCCCCACTCCTGCTTCTGTTATCTCTCCTCTGCTGGTTCTTTCTCTTCAGTGTGGGCATGCTCAAACTTTCACTCATTTTGAGTTGGAACACAGCAGGAGAGCATGCAGGAGTTGATTCACTGATTCATTCAGCAAATGTGAAATACCTCCTACCACACAGGTTCTGTTCTGGGCACTGGGAATGCACTAATGGACCAGACAAAGGTGGCCTGTCTGCCCGTGGAACTTGTATTCTAGATGAGAGATATAAAAAACAAGCAAACAAAAAATCAGTAACAAGATGAACTTAAATGTTGGTAATTATTACAAAGCAATGTGATTTTGTACATATATATGCCCTCAAGTATGTGTGAGCTATTGTATGAATTTGCATGTGTATGTATATACATAGGTATTTGTTACTTTTACTTTAGACCTGATGGTTCTGTAAGTTTTTTGTTCATTTTATTTTTACATCTGAATGAACATGTAACTATATTTTCTCCCTAAGAGCTGAGTGCCTGGGACACTTCTCTAGCAGGGAATAGAGTCTGAAGTGGGTTTATAAAGTGGGTTTCTCTGGCCTGGGCCTTTGGGTAAGATTCTCTTGATATCTGACAAGTGGTAGAGGGATGGGTCCACAGAAATGCATGTAGTGGAGGCTGAAGTCAGGTTAACTCATGTCATCCCTGGTAGTGTCCTAGCTTGTTTCCCTCTTCTGCCTTTACTTGATCTCCCTGCAGTTAAGCAAATCAAGGCAAAGGTTCTGTTTGGTCAAAAGGAAAGCCAGTTGGGCCTGGCGCTGGCCAGATGCAGAAAAGGGGCATCACTGTACCCTACCCTACATTCCTCCTAAACAAACATGGTGTTAAATTAATATGTGTCCTCAATGTTTATGTGGTTCAGTTCTGAATCTGTAAACTGACATCAAGTAGGATCACGTAGTCTCCATTTAGGTCTCTGTCTATCAAGCTGTGTATCTTTGTCATTTGTCACTCTCCTATGTAAATTATGCCTTTGCCTTTTGAATAGCAGTTCTTGTTTCTGTTTAAATATGTGTAGTTCCTTTTATGGAGAGTTGCAGCCTTGCTGAAGTTTTACTAAGGGAAAAAGGAAATTTGTTTCCTCTTGACAACCCCTGTGGAATTCTTGGATTGTCTAATTTTTTTTTAATCAGTAAAGGCAGCAGAATTGATGTCCTGTTCTGATGAAGACACTGGCCCACAGTGTCTGTGTCATTATGGATGAAATGACACATTCACATGGACTACTGAGTCCAGTGGAAGAAAAGGGACAGCAGGGCTTTTCTCTCAGGGGAGCAAAAGCCACAGCTTCTGTTATGATGGGCCTTTATTTCTCCTTCCTGCACATTACATGATAGTTCTCATTTACTATACACAGGTTTGCTTAAGGTGGTTACCTTTTACAGAAAACAAAGGACTCAATGCCACTAATCACATCACAGAAGAGGGATATTTGCAAATGAAAAGGCAAGAGTAGTTGAACCAGTTACACTCATCCTTGGAAGGTTTAGCATGGATTTTAGGAAGTTATTTTGCAGTAAATGTCCTCAATTCAGGATGAGGGAATTTTTAGCAAAAAGCAAGACTCAAAGTGGCCTAGGAACATTGCAGGCCTAATTCCCCATGGGAGAACCTATCTGTGGGTGTGGGTCCTGTGCATCTCCAAGTGGGAGCTAGGCCCATGCCATGCAGAATGGTATCCTACACTGCTCAATCCGCATTTTATTCCTGGAGAGCTTTGATGAGATGGATTTTCTTGGATGGCTGAGCATGCCATGAGCGAGTCAGAAAAGAGCAGCTGCATGGAGGCTGTAGTGGGAAGTTGTGTTGAAACAGTAACAATGCCTTTCGGCCATTACAGACTGACATTACCTTCTGTCAGGGACTGGCATGGAATTCCATCCCCATGCCATCTGGCCAGAGGCTGTCATTTCTGGTTAGAAGGCCACCACCTATCAATCTATACTTTCTTGCCTTGGTGCCTTTTGAGGACTCAGTCTCTTATCCCCATTTGCAAGCCCCAGAAATTAGGTTTTCTTTGTAAGGATTTTCCATTTCTTCTAACAAATTTCTGTCAATATATTCCTTTTAGAGAGTCACCTGAGTTTCCTGAAGAGGGGACTCCCAACCTTTTAATGATCAATTAGCTCACTAAGCTCTGGATGCTCACAGGACCAGGAAGAGTCATTTGACATTTGCCTGACACTGGAACAGTGCCCCACAGTACAGCTCACATCAGGCAGAGCCCTGAGTGACAGGCCCCTGTGTGTGCCCCAAAGTCATCCCTCTGCTATCCAAAAGCTGTTCAAAATTTCTGTTAACTTGGTTATGGAAAAAGGCATTGAAGGTGGTTTCTAAAACAGATACCAACCTGTACAGCTACCCTAACAAGACTATATAGCAGTGATTACTAAACTGTTAGATTTTATGGAATGGTGAAATTTTGGTACTCCAAATGTTTTGTACTGACTTACTTTGCCAAATAAGGATTTAAAAAAGCCTTGGCATGTATCATCACCAACATCATTAAAAAAAAGACATTTTCACATAAAAATGTGTTGATTGTAAACAAATAAACAGCCAGATATTTTCTCAGCATAATTAGTTTATTCAGGAACAACAAAGAATTGCAATTTGGGACATATAGTCTAATGGTGAACCAGGTTCATGTCTTGAAAAACAGAAGAGGGAACTCTTCCATAGAGAAGAAGAGGAAGCTGGGAGAGCTGTTATAAACAGAACTCTTCCTGTTGGTCTCTGTATGGAGTGGACATGAGCGCGGCCCCAAAAGATCCCCCAAATCCAATTTAACTGAGGTTTCTGTCCATTAATGTTCACATAGAGAGTAATGACATAATCTCAATATTAAATTGAATATTTTAGCCTTGTAAAACACTCACTAAAGTCATGTATCAATCCTGAACCATAGACCATATTTTGGGAATCTCTGTTTTAGAGAAAGAGCCAACTACTCTCTCTCTCTCTCTTTCTCTTTTCTTATCAATGCCAGGTGGCCTATGTCTGAATACCATCTAAGGAAGTCCTACGGTTAAGGTCTAGACAATGGAGGAGCAAGGTAACAGGGAAACTAGAATTTCTCAGGCATGTATTTTTTTGCTTTCTTCATTAATGGAAATTGCAGTCTGTGGTGTTTAAGAGCATTATCTCTAATAATGACTGAGATAATTTTGTTCAGCTGGGGGCTAATGTGATTTTTCTGAACACATTTAAGGTAGACTAGGTGAAGCTATAATGTTTGGTTGGTTAAGTGTATTAAGTGCATTTTTGACTTACAATAATTTCAACTTATGATGTATTTATCAAGATGTAACCCCATTGTAAGTTGAGGATCATCTGTACTACTAGTGGGATTGCCAAGCTGGGTGATATGTATGTGTTCCACTCCATAAGTAACTGTCAAATTACTTTCCAAGGTGCCTTAATCATTTTGAAACATACCAGTAATGGAAGATATTTCTAACATTCTCATCAGTGCTTGGTATATTCAGTCCTTTTTAAAAAACCATATAAATCAGCATGTATTTGTGGCATAAATTTTCATATTCCTAATGTTTACTGTTGAGTTTTTTTTTAAGATTTTATTTATTGAGGGGGTTAAGATGGCATTGGAGTAGGAAGGAGCAGATTCGGCTTCCCTCTGCTCAGGGGAGAAAATCCTGACCGACCTATGGAGTAGAGAAGCAAGCAACCGAAATACTTCAGCATTTGTGAAAATAGGGGACCAAGGATTGTGGCAGAACCGAAAAACTGGACCCTAAGAAGAGTGCGGCAACAAGGTGGATGTGGGGAACACCAGGATACCCACTGGAAGAGGAAACCAAACAACAAAGGAACCACTAACAGATAACAACAGAAGAAGGTGAAGGAGGGAGTAGTAACCACACAAACCTCAATCCAGGGCCTATCTGGAAATACAACTAAACAGTAGAGACAGTACCCAATACAAACAACTGAACAAGAGCAAGAGAGAATTCTTTAAACCTTATACACATGAAAGAACCAGCTTCAACACAATCTGCCCTCACCAGCACAACAAAATACAGGAGGTGGTGGACAGAATGACCCGCATTTAACCAGCTGGTGGGAAGGAACCACCAAAGAAAGACCCAACAACAATCAAAACCCAAAGACAAACACAAAGCCAACTTAAATGACAGCCCAAGACCAGTGAGCTTGGGAGATCAAGGAAACTGCACCACTGAAACTCACTGCTATTCTACTAAAGAAGTTCACACTACAAACCCAGGGAGCCAGAACTGATCAATTTAAGAAGCTGAGGCTAACAAGAAGAGTCTCACAAACAATGGGAAGACAAAGAAACAATCCCCAAATGAAAGGAAAGGAGGAAGCCTCAGAAAGAATGCTGAATGAAATAGAGGCAATTCAACTATCAGATATAGAGTTCAAAGGAATGATCGTCAGGAAGCTCAATGAGCTCACAATGAGCTACCAGAAACTACAGGGAAGCTACAATGAACTCACTGAAAACTACATCAACATGAAAAAGGAAATAGAAACTCTCAACAAGGGCCAAGAGGAAATGCAGAATACAATTTCTGAATTGAAGAACACAGTAGAAGGAATGAAAAGCAGGATCGATGAAGCAGAAGATTGGATCAGTGAGCTAGAGGACAAAGTAGAAGAAAACACCCAGAAAGAGCAAGAAAAGGAAAAGAGGCTCAGAAAGAAGGAAGAGGGATTAAGAGAAATGCAAGACAATATGACAGGTAATAATATCCGTATAATAGGGATACCAGAAGGAGAATAAAAAGAACAAGAGATAGAAAACCTATTTGAAAAAGTAATGAAGGAAGACTTCCCTAATTTGATGAGAGAAAAAGTCACACAAATCCAAGAAACACAGAGAGTCCCAATCAAGAGGAACCCAAAGAGACCCACCTCAAGACACATCATCATTAAAATGGCAAAATTTCAAGACAAAGAGAGAATCTTAAAGGCAGCAAGGGAGAAAAAGGAAGTAACATACAAGGGAGCCCCAATAAGGCTAACAGCTGACTTCTCAATGGAAACACTCCAAGCCAGAAGAGAATGGCAAGAAATATTCCAAGTAATGAGAACCGTAGGTCTGCAACCAAGGCTACTTTACCCAGCAAGTCTCTCAATCAAGATAGAAGGACAAATAAGGAATTTGCCAGACAAAAGAAGTCTAAAAGAATACACCTCCACCAAACCAGCTCTGCAAGAGATGCTAAAGGGACTGCTTTAAGGAAAGAAAGGAAAAGAGAGAGACAGAGAGAGGAACACACGTACATAAAAGGCAATGAATAAGTACCTATCAATATTAACCTTAAATGTAAATGGATGAAATGCTCCAATCAAAAGACATAGAATAGCTGATTGGATAAGAAAAGATGACCCACACATATGCTGCCTACAAGAGACCAACCTCAGGACAAAAGACCTGCACAGGCTGAAAGTGAAGGGCTGGAAACAAATTTTCCAAGCAAATGGACAGGAAAAAAAAAGCCAGGGTAGCAATACTCATATCAGACAAAATAGACTTCCAAAAAAAGGGCCATAAAGAGAGACCCAGAAGGTCATTTCATAATACTCAAGGGAAGAATCCACCAAGAAGACATAAATATTGTAAATATATATGCACCCAACATAGGAGCACCCAAATACATAAAGAAAATCTTAGAAGACTTCAAGAAAGATATTGACAGCAACACAATTACTGTGGGGGATTTTAACACCCCACTGTCAAAAATGGACAGATCTTCCAAAAAAACATCAACAAAGATATTGTGGCGTTGAACAATACCCTAGATGAAATGGGCTTAACTGACATATACATAGCCCTCAATCCCAAAGTAGCTAAATACACATTCTTTTCAAATGTACACAAAACATTTTCAAAGATAGACCACATGATAGGACACAAAACAACCTCAAGAATTTCAATAAAATTGAAATCACACCAAGCATTTTCTCGGATCACAAGGGACTGAAACTAGAAACCAAACCCAAGGAAAGAAACCCAAAACACGCAAAATCATGGAGATTAAATAGCATGCTGCAAAATAGCAGCATGCAATAGCAAAATGAATGGGTCAAGAATGAAATTAGGGAAGAAATCAAAAGGTATCTGGAAACAAATGAAAACGAACTCACAACAACCCAAAACTTATGGGACACAGCCAAGGCAGTTCTGAGAGGGAAGTTCATAGTGATAGAGGCATACCTAAAAAAGATAGAAATATTTCAAACAAACAACCTAACCCTACGTCTACAAGAACTCGAGGAACAACAACAAAGACAACCCAGAGCAAGCAGAAGGAAGGAAATAACCAAGATCAGAGCACAATTAAATGGCATAGAGACTAAAAGCACAATTCTAAGGACCAATGAATCCAAGAGCTGGTTCTTTGAAAAGATAAACAAAATCGACAAGCCTTTAAGCAGACTCATCAAGAAAAAAAGAGAGAAGACCCAAATAAACACAATCAGAAATGAAAGAGGAGAGATTACAACAGATACCACAGAAATAAAAAGGATTGTAAGAAATTACTACAAAGAACTGTATGCCAAGAAATTTGAAAACCTAGTTGAAATGCACAAATTTCTAGAAAAATATAATCTTTCAAAACTCAATGGAAAAGAAGCAGAAAGCCTGAACAGACCAATAACAGCAAAAGAAATTGAAGCAGTAATCAAAAAACTCCAAACACACAAAAGCCCTGGACCAGATGGTTTCACAGGAGAATTCTACAAAGCATTTAAAGAAAAACTAACCCCTATCCTTCATAGACTATTCCAAAAAATCCAAAAAGATGGGAGACTCCCAAACTCTTTTTATGAGGCCAACATCATCCTAATTCCAAAACCAGATAAAGACACAACAAAGCAAGAAAATTTCAGGCCAATATAACTGATGAACATTGACGCTAAAATCCTCAACAAAATATTGGTAAACCGCATCCAACAGTACATTAAAAAGATCATACACCATGATCAAGTGGAATTCATTCCAGGGATGCAAGGATGGTATAATATTTGCAAATCAGTAAATGTAATACATAACGTAAACAAAAGGAAAGACAAAAACCACATGATCATATCAATAGATGCAGAAAAAGCATTTGATAAGGTATAGCACCCATTTATGATAAAACCACTCAGAAAAGTGGGAATACAGGGAGCATTGCTCAACATAATAAAGGCCATATATGAGAGACCTACAGCCAACATTATACTCAATGGGCAAAAATTAAAATCTTTTCCACTAAGATCAGGAACAAGACAAGGCTGTCCACTTTCACCACTTCTGTTCAATATAGTACTGGAAGTTTTAGCCACAGCAATCAGACAAGAAAAAGAAATAAAAGGCATCCAAATTGGAAAGGAGGAAACAGAACTGTCACTGTTTGCAGATGACATCATAGTGTACATAGAAAATCCTATAGACTCTACCAAAAAACTGCTTGACCTAATAAATGAATTTAGCAAAACAGCGGGATACAAAGTCAATATCCAGAAATCAAAGGCATTTCTTTACACTAACAATGAAACAGCAGAAGCAGAAATCAAGAAAAAAATCCCATTTGAAATAGCAAAAAGAAAAGTAAAATACCTAGGAATAAACATAACCAAAGAGGTAAAAGACCTATATTCAGAAAACTACATAACAATGAGGAGAGAAATCAAGGAAGACACAAACAAATGGAAACATATACCGTGTTCATGGATTGGAAGAATTAATATCATCAAAATGTCCTTACTACCCAAAGCAATTTACACATTCAATGCAATACCTATTAAAGTACTAATGGTCTACTTCACAGACATAGAACAAACACTTCAAAAATTTATATGGAACTATAAACGACCCCAAACAGCTGCTGCAATTTTGAGAAAGAAGAGTAAAGTAGGAGGGATCACAATACCTAACACTAAACTATACTACAAGGCCACTGTAATCAAAACAGCCTGGTACTGGCATAAAAACAGGCACATAGACCAATGGACCAGAACAGAGAGCCCAGAAATTAAATCAAGTCTCTATGGTCAATTAATATTTAACAAAGGAAGCAGCAACATAAAATGGAATAAAAATAGCCTCTTTAACAAATGGTGTTGGGAGAACTGGACAGCTATGTGCAAAAAAATGAAACTCAAGCATCAATTTACACCTTATACAAAAATAAATTCAAGGTGGATGAAAGACTTAAATATAAACCGTGACACCATTAAAGTCCTAAAGGAGAACACAGGTAGGAAAATCTCAGCTATTTCACGCAGAAACTTTTTTACTGACATGTCTCCTAGAGCAAGGGACATAAAAGAAAGAAAAAACAAATGGGACCTCATCAAAATAAAAAGCTTCTGCACAGCTAAAGAAAACAGTATCAAAATAAAAAGACAACCAACTGTATGGGAAGACATATTTGCCAATGATACCTCAGACAAGGGTTTAATCTCCAAAATACATAAACTTACACAATTCCACTTTAAGAAGACAAGTAACCCAATTAAAAAAATGGGCAAAGGACTTGAACAGGCACTTCTCCAAGGAGGACATACAGAAGATCCAAAGACACATGAAACAATCTTCAATATCGGTAGCTATCAGAGAGATGCAATAAAACCACAATGAAATACCACTTCACACAGATCAGAATGGCCATCATAAACAAACAAACAACAAGTGTTGGAGAGGCTGTGGAGAAAAGGGGACCCTAGTGCACTGTTGGTGGGACTGCAGACTGGTACAACCACTATGGAAAGCAGCATGGAACTTCCTCAGAAAACTAAAAATGGATCTGCCTTTTGACCCTGCAATTCCACTGCTGGGACTATATCCTAAGAACACTAAAACACCAATACAAAAGAACCTTTGCAGCCCAATGTTCTTGGCAGCACAATTTACAATAGCTAGGTGCTGGAAGCAACCTAGATGCCCATCGATAAATGAATGGATCAAAAAACTATGGTACATTTACACAATGGAATTCTATGCAGCAGAAAGAAAGAAGGAGCTCCTACCATTTGCAACAGCATGGATGGAGCTGGAAAGCATTATGCTAAGCAAAATAAGCCAGGCAGTGAAAGACAAATACCATATGATCTCACCTTTAACAGGAACCTAAACAACAAAACAAAGAAACAAACAAAATATAACCAAAGACACTGAAATAGGGGACAGACTGACAGTGACTAGAGGGGAGAGAAGAGCGAATTTCAGGGGAGAATGGGAAGGGTTTACAGGAACAAATTTAAAGGACACATGGTCAAAAGCTAGGGGGAGGGTGGTAATGGGAGGGAATTTGGGAGGGTTGGGTTGGTGGGCTGGAATGGGAGTAAAAGGGAGAAAACTGTACTTGAACAATGATTAAAATAAAATAAAAAAAACTATTACTAACTAAAAAACAAGATTTTATTTATTTATTTTTTTAGAGAGAGGAAGGGATAGAGAAACAGAGAGAAACATCAATGTGTGGTTGCCTTTTGCATGGCCCCCACTGGGGACCTGGCCCGCAACCCAGGCATGTGTTCTGACTGGGAATAGAGCCTGAGACCCTTTGGTTTACAGCCTGCACTCAATCCACTGAGCTACTCCAGCCAGGGATACTGTTGAGTATTTTTATGTGCATATTGTATGTGCTTCCTTGATGAAGTGTTTATTCAAATATTTTGTCTATGTTTTATTGGCTTGTTTATTTATTTTTGAATTGTAAAAATTCATTTCATATTTTGAACACAGGTCATTTAACAGATATTTATTTGGCAAATATTTTATTCCAATCTGTGTCTTGTTTTATATTCCAAAGAACAATTTTTCAAAAATTTGAAGTTTTTTAAACTTTGATAAAGTCCAATTCTTTAAGTATTTTTAAGTTTTTATGTCTTATAAAAATGTCTAAATGAAGGTCAAAAGATTATATTTAATATTTGTTTTTCTAGAAACATGTTCTAGAAATTTCATAGTTTAACTTTTATATGTAGCTATATTATCCATTTCTAGTTAATATTTGTCTATGTTCAGGCAAAGGGTTAATTTGCCCTTCTTTTCCTACTTTTCTTCTCTTCATCCCTCTTCCCCTTATTTCTTCTCCTGCTGCATTTTCTTTTCCTTTTCTAGTTTTTTAAGGGGAATATAGGTCACTGATTTGAAACTGTGTTCTTTCTAATAAAAGCATTTTGTATGGTAAATTTCTAAGCACTGATTTAGCTCTCACAAATGTTGATATATTGTGTTCATTTTCTTTCAAATAAAAATATTTTCTAAATATTTTGAAAATTTTCAATATATTTAATAAATTAGATTTCAAAGAGATATTTGTACTGTTTTAATTCATTTAAAATATTTAAATAATTAATTTAAAATATTTATAAATTATTTTTAAAATTTTATATGATCCACAGGTTATTTACAGATGCAATTTTCAAATTTTAATTATTTTAGATTTTTTCCTAGAAACATTGGTTAATAACATATGTTTCAGGTGTGCGGTTTCATCGTGTGCTACCACACATAGTGCAGTTTTGATGGGAAAGGACAGGTCTCAGATCTTTGGTAGAAAGACAAAATGAAGTTTTCCCTGAAGTTGCTGACTCAGTGGCATAAAGTAGCAGGGTATATAGTGCAGGAAGCCGAAAGTTCAGTTTGAGGTTCTTCCTGATATACAGAGTACATGAGAAGCCCCTGTCAGCAAATGATCACTATACTCTTATTTATAAAATTTGCCCTAAAAATGAAACATATACCCAGGCATACCTCGTTTTATTGTGCTTTGTTATACTGTGCTTCACAGATATTGTATTTTTTACAAATTGAAGGTTTGTGGCAACCCTAAATTGAATAAGCCTATTGACAACATGTTTCAAACAGCATTTTCTTGCTTTGCGTCTCTGTCACATTTTGGTAATTCTCACAAAATTAAATTTTTAAATCATTATTGTATTTGTTATGATGATCTGTGATTGATGTTTTTGATATTACTCTCGTAATTGGAGTCCCAGGAACCACATCCACATGAAATGACAAACTTAATCAATGCTGTGTGTGTTCTCAGTGCTCCACCAACCAACTGGTCCTTGTCCTCTCTCCCTCTCCTCAGGCCTCCCTACTCCCTGAGACACAGCAATACTGAAATTAGACCAATTAATAACCATAAAGTAGCTTCTGAGTGGTAAAGTGAAAGGAAGTGACACACATCTCTCACTTTAACTCCAAAACTAGAAATGAGTAGGCTTAGCCAGGAAGGCATGCCCAAAACTGGGATAAGCTGAAATCTAGGCGCCTTGTGCCAAATAGTTAGCCAAGTTGCAAACACAAAGGAAGTCTTGAAGGAAATTAAAAGTGCTACACAAATGAACATACAAACAGTAAGAGGTAAGAGCAAGGACCTAACTCTATCCAATTCCATGTAGGCTGAGAGTGGTGAGAAAGATGCAACAGAAAAGTTTGAAGCTAGCAGAAGTTGTTCAAAGAAGTTTAAGGAAAGAAGCTATCTCCATACCATAAAGTGCATGGCAAAGCAGCAAGTGGTGATGTAGAGCTTCAGCAAATTATCCAGAAAATCTAACTAAGATAATTAATGCAGGAGAATACACTAAACAACATATTTTTAATGTAGACAAAATAGCCTTAAAGTGAAAGTAGATGCCATCTAGGAATTTTACAGAGAGGAGAAAATGCCTGGCTTCAAAGCTTCAAAGGACTGACTCTCTCATTAAAAGCTAATGCAGGTGGTAACTTCAAGTGAAAGCAGGAGCTTATTTACCATTCTGAATACCCTAAGGCCCTTAAGCTTATGGCAAATGTATTCTACCAGTGCTCTATAAATGAAACAACAAAGTACATCTGTTTAGAAGATGGTTTACTGATTATTATTTTTCATTTTTTTTTTTACTATTGTTCAAGTACAGTTGTCTCCATTTCTCCCTCACCACTCCCCCACTACCACAGCCATCCCCACTTCCTACCCTTGATCCTACTCCCCTTTGGTTTTGTCCATGTGTCCCTTATACATGTTTCTGAAAACCCTTCCTTCTTTACCCCCATTATCTCCTCCCACCTCCCCTCTGGGTACTGTCAGTTTGTTCTTAATTTCAAGGTCTCTGGTTATATTTTGCTTGCTTGCTTGTTTTGTTGATTAGGTTATACTTATAGGTGAGATATTGGTATTTGTCATATGGTATTTGTCTTTCACCACCTGGCTTATTTCACCTAGCATAATACTCTCCAGATCCATCCATGCTGTTGCAAAGGGTAGGAGCTCCTTCTTTCTTTCTACTGCATAGAATTCCATTGTGCAAATGTACCATAGTTTTTTGATACATTCATTTACTGATGGGCACTTAGGTTGCTTCCAGCACTTGGCTATTGTAAATTGTGCTGCTATGAACATTGGGGTGCATAGGTTCTTTTGAATTGGTGTTTCACTATTCTTAGGGTATAATCCCAGCAAAGGAATTGCTGGGTCAAAAGGCAGTTCCATTTTTAGTTTTCTGAGGAAATTCCATACTGTTTTCCACAGTGGCTGCACCAGTCTGCATTCCCACCAACAATGCACTGCAGTTCCCTTTTCTCCACTCATCTCCAGCACTTGTTTGTTAATGTTGGCCATTATCACTGGTGTGAAATGGTATCTCATTGTGGTTTTAATTTGCATCTCTCTGATGGCTAGTGATGCTCAGCATCTTTTCATATGTCTCTGGGCCCTCTGTATGTTATTCTTGGAGAAGTGTCTGTTCAAGTCCTTTGCCCTTTTGTTAATTAGGTTGTTTGTGTTCCTGGAATGGAGTTGTGTGCATTCTTTATGTATTTTGGAGGTCAAACTCTTGTCCAAGGTATCATTGACAAATATGTTTTCCTATATAGTTGTTTCTCTTTTCATTTTAATGTTGTTTTCTTTAGCTGTGTAGAGGCTTTTTATTCTGATGAGATTTCATTTGTTTATACTTTCCTTTATGTCCCTTGTTGTAAGGGACATATTGGTGAAAATATTGCTGGGTGGAATACCTGAGATTTTCCTTCCTATCTTTTCCTTTAGGATTTTTATGGTGTCATGACTTATATTTAAGTCTTTTATCCACCTTGAATTTATTTTTGTGTATGGTGTAAGTTGGTGATTGTATTTCTTTTTTTTTGCATGCAGCTGTCCAGATCTCCCAACACCATTTGCTGAAAAAGTTAGTTTTACTTCATTTTATGCTTCTGCCTCTTTATTGAATAGTAATTGTCCATAGAGACTTGGGTTTATTTCTGGGTGCTCTATTCTCTTCCATTGGTCCTGTGTCTGTTCTTACCCAGTACTAGGCTATTTTGATTATGGTGGCCTTGTAATATAGTTTGATATGAGGTATTGTGATTCTTCTTACTTTGTTCTTCTTTCTCAAAATTCCTGCAGCTATTGGGGTCATTTATGGTTCCATACAAATTTTTGAAATGTTTGTTTTATACCTGTAGAATATATTATTGGTACTTTAATAAGGATTGCATTGAATCTACAAATTGCTCTGGGTAGTATGCACATTTTGATGATGTTAATTCTTCCAATCCATGAGCATGATGCAAGCTTACATTTGTTTGTGTCTTCCTTGATTTCTTTCTTCAGTGTTGTGTATTTTTCTGCATACAGGCCTTTTACCTCCTTGGTTAGGTTGATTCCTAGGTACTTTATTTTTCTTGTTGCTATATCAAATGGGATTTTTTTCCTGATTTCTGTTTCTGATATTTCATTGTTAGTGTATAAAAATGTCTTTGATTTCAGAATATTGACTTTATGTCCTGATGTTTTGCCAAATTCACTTATTAGGTTGAGTAGTTTTATGGTGGAGTCTATTCAGTTTTCTATGTACACTATGATGTTATTTGCAAACAGTGACAGTTTTGTTTCCTCGTTTCCAGTTTGGATGCTTTTTGTTTCTTTTTCTTGTCTGATTGCTGTGGCTAGGACTTCCAATGCTCTGTTGAATAGAAATGGTTAAAGCAGACATCTTTGTCTTGTTTCTGATCTTATTGGGAAAGCTTTTATTTTTTTCTCATTGAGTATGATGTTGGCTGTAGGTCTCTTATATATCTCCTTTCTTATGTTGAGGAATGCTTCCTGTATTCCCATTTTGCTAAGTGTTCTTATCATAAGTGGGTGCTGCACCTGATCAAATGCTTTTTCTGCATCTATTGATATAATCATGTTTTTTGTCTTTGCTTTTGTTTATGTGATGTATTACGTTTACTGATTGCCAAATGTTATATCCCTGGGATGTTCATCCTTGGGATGATCCCAAATGTTCATCCCTGGGATGAATCCCACTTGATCATGGTGTATGATCTTTTTAATGTATTGCTGGATGCAGTTTGCCAATATTTTATTGAGGGTTTTAGCATCTAAGTTCACCAGCAAAATTGGCCAGTAGTTTTCTTTCTTTGCTGTGTCTTTATCTGGGTTTGGGATAGAATGATGCTGGCTTCATAAAAAGACTTTGGGAGTCTTCCATATTTTTTGATTTTTTGGAATAGTCTGTGAAGGATGGGGTTTAGCTCTTCCTTAAATGCCTTGTAAAATTTTCCTGTGCAACTGTCAAGTCCAGGGTTTTTGTGTGCTGGGAGGTTTGTTTTTTTTTTATTACTGCTGAAGGGTGCTTCTATGTTCGGTGCATATATGTTTATAGTTTTTATGTCTTCTTGATGGATTCTTCCCTTGTGTGTTATGAAGTGTCCTTCTGTGTTTCTTTTCATGGCCCTTATTTTGAAGTCTGTGTTGTCTAAAATGAGTATTGCTACCCCAGCTTTTTTTCCCTTTTTATTTGCTTGGAATATTTTTTCCAAATCTTCACTTTCAGTCTGTGTAGGTCTTTTGTTCTGAGGTGGGTCTCTTGTAGGCAGCATATGTGTGGGTCATCATTTCTTATGCATACAGCTACCCTATGTCTTTTGATTGAAGTATTTAATTCATTTACATTTAAGGTTATTATTGTTAGTTATTTATTCATTTCCCCCCCTTTGTACCAGTGTTCCTCTCTTTCTCACTGTTTTTCTTTCTCTTCTTAAAGCAGTTCTTTAGCATATCTTGCAGAACTAGTTTGGTGGAGGTGTATCCTTTTAGCCTTCTTTTGCCTGGGAAGTTCATATTTGGCCTTCCATTTTAATTGAGAGCCTTGCTGGACAAAGTAGTCTTGGTTGCAGGCCTTTGTTTTTTCATTGCTCAGAATATCTCTTGCCATTCCCTTCTGGCTTGGAGTGTTTCTATTAATAAGTCATCTGCTAAACTTATTGGGGATCCCTTATATGTTACTTCGTGTTTCTCACTTGCTGCATTTAATATTCTCTCTTTGTCTTGGAGCTTTGCCTATTTATGATGTGTCTTGAAGTGGGCCTCTTTGGGTTCCTCTTGATTGGAACTCTCTGTGTTCTTTGGATTTGTGTGATTTTTTTCTCTCCTCAAATTATGGAAATTTTTCATCATTACTTTTTCAGACAGATTTTCTATCTCTTGTTCTTCTTCTCATCCTTCTGTTATTCCTATTACACAGATATTATATTGTCCTGCAGTTCCCTTATACCTCTGCATTCTTTCTCAGTCTTTTTTCTTTTCTTGCTCTTTCTGGGAGTTTTTTTCTACCTCTTCATCCAGCTCTCTGATTCGACCCTCTGCTTCATCTAACCTTCTTTTGATTCCTTCTACTTTGTTCTTTAATTCAGAAATTATGTTCTTCATTCTCCCTTGACTCTTGTTGATAGTTTCTATGTCCTTTTTCATTTTGATATAGTTTGTAGTGAGTTCATCGTAGTTTCCCTGTAGTGTTTGGTAATTCTCAGTGAGTTTTGAGCTTCCTTATAACCAGTGCTTTGAACTCAATATCTGATAGTTGACTTGCCTCTATTTCATTTAGCATTTTTTTCCTGAGGCTTCCTCCTTCCCTTTCATTTAGGGTTTGTTTCTTTGTCTTCCCATTGTTTGTGAGACTCTTCTTGTTAGCCTCTGCTTCTTAAATTGATCTGTTTTGACTCCCTGAGTTTGTAGTGTGAACTTCTATGATAGGAGTCCTGTGAGATTCAGTGGTGCAGTGCCGCGGCCAGCGAGGCAGTGGGTTCGAGACGCGCAGTGACGGACTGAAAAGAGAGAGCGACCAGTTGCTCTGGTGGCAAAAGGCAAGTTTATTGAAAACTCTTGTCATTATATAGTGAGATGTTCTAAAAATAGAAGGCTTGCTACACGAAGAGAGTCTTTGTTCAAGAAAGTTTACACACCCCTTCAGGTCACGTACAGAACATCCTGGTTTAGATTAACTCCAAGGACACGACGCATCGCCCCAAGGCTCCGGCACCTCCCCGTCCTTCTCTTGGGAACAATCCGATAACACACAAGGCCGGGGTAGTGTCAGATCACCTCCCCCGAGGCCAAGGAACAGGCCCAAGCATCATTCTCACAATGCAGGACCCTAACTCTTGACCCCCTTCCTGGGGGGCTTGGTTCCCCCACATCTCCCCCCTTTCTTGTTTAGGACAATTAAGGCAGATATTTCCTGCAATGAGCATTCCTACGAACCGTTTTGTGCGGGCCAACATTAAGTCATTAACCTTTTGGATGATAGCAAAACCAGGATCCCCATACCAAGGGGTGGAAAGGTTAACAGGTACAAAGGCAAAAGAAGGTTGTTTCAATACAGCAAATGAACTAACATTCATAGATAAATTAAGGCAGTTAGTTAGATAGCACTGATCACAGGTTAGGTTATATACAGTATTATGAGAGACCTGCAAGTCTCCAGCGATGAACGCGAAAGGGTCGGGTACACAAGCTATCACAGAAACATTCTTCTGATTTCCAGACCAAGAGATGGCGTCCTGAGCTCCTATGTGCATCCACTGGACCGCTCTCTTTGCTATGGTAATATACTGAAGAGAGGCCACAGCTTTCCACAACATAGTCTGATAGGTTCTATTGTTTTTGGTCCAAATTCCGTAGAGAAGATTTTGAGGCCGCAACGAGCCGTTGCGAAAGTCACTCCAGTCACAAACCCCTTGGTCGCAAACTGTTTGATTGAGATGGCAAATCCTCCAGGCCGGTCCCCCATTGGCTGGGCGATGGGGGTCCGACTTCTGCAAGTTGGAATGTCGGCAGGGGGAGTTCCTATGCCAATCGTGGCGGAGGTATTGTTGCGTTTCAAATACAGCATATCAACACCCCAGTGAGTCCCATTACTAAAGTCACTGTCCCAGTCCTCATACCTCTGAATAAGAGTACAGTTTGCCAGAGAGGTGGAGAAGCAAAGCGGCTGCGTCGTAGATATGCCTGAATAATTGACCATCGCACTCACTGGTATCACGTGTCCGACGGAAGGGGGTGCCCAGTACCTGGGTGTTGTTGACATAAACTGGAATGAACTCGTTGTCTTCCCAAGTGACTGGGTGCATGACAGGGGGGTTCGGGACGAAAGCCCAATACACCTCCGCGCTCACCGACAGCCTCAAGAGCCAGATAAGGCTAAGTAACAGCGCCAGCCGGCGCAGCTTCTTCTCCGGCCTCCTGATCCGAGGCTGTGTCGTCAGCGACATCTTCTCCATCCTTCTCGTCAGCTTGCGAATTTTGCTCTTGGGCATGACGAACACAGCGTTCAGGCAGCCAACGAGGAGTCTCAGCGTCTGTAGGAAAAACACACACATACCCTCTTCCCCATACTAATACTGGGTCTGGGCCATGGCGTGACCCGTCAATGGGATCTCTCCAATAAACTTGTGGGTATTGACTCATACGTGGGCTCCAATGACGGTCAGCTGCAGAGCGCCCCTCGGTATCTAGAGTGAGGAAATTTAAAACGAAAAGAGAATGGGCTAACAGTAACTTCGGGGACCGAGGATCATACCATCTCCCCCCTTTTAATTTAGTAAGCTGGTGTTTCAAAGTAAGATGGGCACGTTCAACAAGTCCTTGGCCCTGTGGATTATAAGGGATACCGGTTTTGTGAATAATTCGAAAAGAGAGACAAAAATTGTGAAAAGTACGGCTGGTATAGGCGGGAGCATTATCAGTTTTCAGTACACGAGGGGTTCCTAAAATGGCAAAACAGGAAAGGAGGTGAAGAATAACGTTACGGGTATTTTCGCCGGGAAGAGCTGTAGCGCATAAAAAATGAGAACAGGTGTCAATCGTAACATGCAAATATTGAAGTTTTCCCGAAGGAGGGAAGGTGGGTTACATCCATCTGCCAGAGATCGTTAGGGGCGAAGGCCCCTAGGGTTGACGCCAAAATGAGGAACAGGGGATAAGGGAGCACAGGAAGAGCATGACTTGACAATCTGTCGTGCAGCATCCTTGGTCAAGCGGAATTGATATCGTAACGAGCGGGCTGACTGATGGTGAAGGGCATGAGAATCCGTAGCTTGCTGTACCTGTGACAGATAGACTTGTGTATGAAGATCAGCAAAATGATTACCTTGCGTAAGAGGACCAGGGAGCCGGGAGTGACCTCGAATATGTCCGACAAAACAAGGGGAAGAACGAGATTGAAGGAGGGATTGAATTGTAAGGAATAATTGGAAAATAGTAGGGTTGTGAGTATGGATCAGAGGGACTGTTTCAAGGACAGATAAGGCACGAACGATATATTGACTGTCAGTGTAAAGATTGATTGCCTGCTGAAAAAGCTCTAACGCGCGGGACACTGCATAGAGCTCAACTTCCTGTGCAGATGAAAAGGAGGTGGACCATACAAAAGTTTTATCAGGAGTAACTAAAGATGCTCTGCCATTAGAGGAGCCGTCAGTGAAGAGAGAAATGGCTCCCTGCGATGGGGTCACTGACGACAACCTTAGGAAAAATGAAAGAGGCAACGTGCGCGAACTGTAGAATCTTGTCATGCGGGAGGTGATGAGCTATTTCACCTGCAAACCCTTCAAAGGCAAGAGCAAAGGAGTCATTAAAATTCATCAACCAAGAATATTGCTCTGCAGTATAGGGGATAATAATTGTGGGAGGATCTCTGCCTAGGACTTGTACAGATAATTTACGGCCTTGCTGAACGCGCTCCGCCACCAGGGTAGGGTAGGAAAGAAGGGCTTTCCGCGGGGTGGCAGAGCCATGGAGCCATTGCAAAACACCCTGTTGGTAGAGAACGCCCGTTGGTGTCAGCGAGGTGGGAATGATAATTAACTGCCAGGGCCGAGCGCGGCGACGGTCTCGGCTTCCTCGGCCCCGGGATGCGGCGAGCGCTGCTGCCGGGGGGCTGTAACACTCGGGAGGGCGGGCCCCCGCCCGACCCCCCCACGAGGGGGGAACGAGACGGGGGCCCCCCCAGCCACCTTCCCCGCCGGCCTTCCCAGCCGTCCCCGGAGCCGGTCGCGGCGCACCGCCGCGGCGGAAATGCGCCCGGCGGCGGTCGCCGGCCGGGGCGGTCCCTCGGCGACCCCCACCCCTCGGCCCCGCCCGCCCGGCTCCCACGCACCCGCCGGGTGGCGGGGGAGGGGAAGGGCGGGGGGAGGGACCGGGAGGCACGGGGAAGCGGGAAAGATCCGCCGGGCCGCCGGCACGGCCGGGACCCGCCGCCGGGTTGAATCCTCCCGGGCGGACTGCGCGGACCCCCACCCGCTTTACCTCTTAACGGTTTCACGCCCTCTTGAACTCGCTCATCCCTTAATTCTTTAAGCACAGACAATAATTCTTTCAGGGTTGGATCCGCCTCGCCGGCCGGCTTCTCATCCTCAGCCGAGGCGAGGAACACCTCCTGAGGGGGGTGATACGATGCTGTCTGCTCAGCAAGGTCCCCCCAATCAACTTCTGCTGGACCGGGAACCCGCGGTTTCTCCGATAAGTTCACTTCTGACTGATCATACTTCGGCGGTTCCCATTTTAGGGGGGGTGCGGTCGGGCGGAGGTGGTGGGGAATATAGATTCTCCGCCGAGCGAGCAGCACGGAGACTGCCCCGCGTGCTGCGCTCCCACTTGGCAAGCTCAGAATCCCCCCTTAAGCAGTCTCGAACAAGAGACCAAAGAGAGAACGCATCTACAGGTGTCTTCTCAGGACCATTAGCTTTGATAATGCTCTTTGATGCGCTCCCCCACTTTCTTCCACGTATCTATATTTATAGTCCCTTCTTCCGGAAACCACGGGCAGATCTGCTGAATGAAATCTACAAAGTGATGGATTTGCCCTTTCGACGTGGAAATTCCCCGTCCCCTCAATAGGGAACATAATACCTGCTCAAAGAGTTCCCTCTCGGTAGAAAGTGAAACCCCCCATTTTTTATTAGCTCTCTTCGTCTACTCCCTGCTACTTTCGTTTTTTCTTTTTCTTTCGTATACTTACTGGGCCCCTGTAGCAGCGGTCCTGTCAGGCTCTGCTGTCGTCAATCTCAGGACTCTGGTGGTCCCCCCGAAGACCTCTGGTTCCGGTCCCTTGTTCGGGCGCCACTTGCCGCGGCCAGCGAGGCAGTGGGTTCGAGACGCGCAGTGACGGACTGAAAAGAGAGAGCGACCAGTTGCTCTGGTGGCAAAAGGCAAGTTTATTGAAAACTCTTGTCATTATATAGTGAGATGTTCTAAAAATAGAAGGCTTGCTACACGAAGAGAGTCTTTGTTCAAGAAAGTTTACACACCCCTTCAGGTCACGTACAGAACATCCTGGTTTAGATTAACTCCAAGGACACGACGCATCGCCCCCAAGGCTCCGGCACCTCCCCGTCCTTCTCTTGGGAACAATCCGATAACACACAAGGCCGGGGTAGTGTCAGATCACCTCCCCCGAGGCCAAGGAACAGGCCCAAGCATCATTCTCACAATGCAGGACCCTAACTCTTGACCCCTTCCTGGGGGCTTGGTTCCCCACAGTGCAGTCTCCTTGATCTCCTGATCTTGCTTCTCTTGGGATGTCATTTATGTTGTCTCTCTGGATGTATTTTGGATTTTGATTTTGGGTTGTTCTTTGATGGGTCCTTCCCTTCAGCTGGTTTACTGAGGGTGACTTCACCCACCATGTCTTGCATGCTGCTGTGTAGGTCCTACCAGAAGAAAAGCACAAACCCCAGGGAACAAACCCACATCCACAATATATCTCCCCCTAGCAATCTCAGTATCAACAGCAAATGAACCAGTATTAATAAGGGTGTAAAGAGATTAAGACTATTTTAATAAAGGAGAGAAATAAACTATAGTATAAATTCTTTTTACTTAATATGCATAAATCTGCTAAATAAGAAATGAATCTTAAAAAGTTATGCAGGAAAAAAAATATTGCTAATCATCTAGAAAACCACAGTGGATTTCATCTTGGTAACCTCTAGTATTTACCACTGTCTTTTATTTCTGGATCCACCTCCTCTGATGAGAGATGTTTACCCAATCTGACCTTAGGCAGCCTGCTCTGAGACTGCCAGAGATCTGCTGTCTATAGTTGTCTCCTTCAGTCGTTAATTAGTCACTTTGCACTCAGCAGTCAGGCTTAAGCCCCATAGGATGAAACAGAATTATTCCTGGGGTTGGGGTTATTGTTTTCCCTCAGGCCCCTGCTGCATGAAGGGGAGTGATCTGCCTCAGCAGGATGGCTGCTGTAGTATGGGTGACAACTCAGCACTGGGATCCTAGTGGCTGCTCTCTCAGTTCTCTGCCACAAGGCTCAGTCCCTGGTCTCTCCTCAAGTGTCTGCAGTCCATTCTGCCCCCCTTTTGCCAGGGATCTACATCTGTGGCTGTCTCCTTCAGTTATTAATCTAGTTGCTCTGCACTCAGTAGTCAGGTTTAAGCACTACAGAGCTGGGTTCTCTCCCAATCACAGATTCTCTCTTGTGGATGGGGTTGCTGTTTTCCTTCAGACTGCTGATGCTTGCAGAAGAGTGATCTGCCTCAGCAGGATGGCTGCTGCTGTTTGTGGGATGACTGAGCACCGGGATTCCTGCAGCTACTCACTCTGCTCTCTCAAAACTATCTAATGGCATCACAAATCAATTTACAAACACATATTTAAAAAGATTATTTTATTTAATAACTAGACATGTAACAAAGTCTTCAATTATTTGGTTATTAACCTAGAAAATCTTTAGTGGTCTTTTCTAATTCCAAAATCATGTAATTTCTATTCTCCCCTAGTGACTTCAGAGGGAAAGTGGCCCTGTCAACATTTTGAGTGCAGACTTCTGGTCTCCAGAGCTCAGCTAGCTTGCTTTCTGCTGCTCTTAAAAGGAATTCCCTGTGGTTCCTTTAGAATTTTTGAGAACCATCCTTCAATGTTTTTACTTCACTCTCTCCATTGTCTCTCTTTCCTTCCCTCCCTCCCTCCCTCCCTCCCTCCTCTTTGGTTTACTGATTATTTTTTTTAAGATTTTATTTATTTATTTTTAGAGAGGGAAGGGAGGGAGAAAGAGAGAAGAGAGAAACATCAATGTGCAGTTGCTGGGGTTATGGCCTGCAACCCAGGCATGTACCCTGGCTGGGAATCAAACCTGCGACACTTTGGTTCACAGCCTGCGCTCAATCCACTGAGCTACGCCAGCCAGGGCTCAGTTTACTGATTATTTTAAGCCCACTCTTGAGGATTACTGTTCAGACAAACAATATCTTTCAAAAGATTACTGCTCATCAACAAAGCACCTGGTTAACCAAGAGTGCTGATGAAGGTGTACATGGAGATTAATGTTGTTTTCTTGCCTACTAACATAACACAATACTTATTCTGCAGCTCATGTATCAAGGAGTAATTTGACTTCTCTACCTTATCATTAAGAAATACTTCTGAAAAAGCTATAGTTTTCATAGATAGTGATTACTCTGATGGATTTGGGCAAAGTAAATTAAAAAATTTATGGAGAGGATTCAACCTTCTAGATAACATTAAGACTGTACTACATGAGAAGAGTTCAAAATATCAACAATAACAGGACTTTGGAATAAGTTGATTCCCACTCTCATGGATAACTTTGAAGGGTTCAAGACTTCAGTAGAGAAAGTATCTTCAGATGTGGGAAAAGTAGCATGAGAACTACAATTAGACATGAAGTCTGAAGATGTGACTGAATTGTTGTAATTTTGCGATAAAACTTTAATGGATGAGGTGTTGCTTCTTATGGAAGGCAAAGAAAGTGGTTTCTTGACATGGAATTCACTCCTGGTGAAGATGCTGTGAAGATTATTGAAATAATTGCAAAGAATTTAGAATATTACATAAATTTGGTTGACAAGTCAGCAGTAGACTTTAAGAAGATTAATTCCAATTTTGAAAGAGTTTCTACTGTAGGTAAGATGCTATCAAACAGCATCTTATGCTATAGAGCAATCATTCATAAAAGAAAGAGTCAATGGCTATGGCAAACTTCACTGCTGTCTTCTTTTTTTTAAAGGAAATTACCATAACCACCACAATCTTCAGCAACCACAATCCCAATAAATAAGCAGCCATCAATATTGAGGCAAGACCTTTACTAGCAAAAAGATTATGACTTGCTAAAGGTTCATATGGTGGTTAATATTTTTAGAAATTTATTTTTTATATTTTACTTTATATTGTTTTATTTTGTTTTTATTTTACTTTATTTTACTTATCCTCACCTGAGGATATGTTTATTGATTTTAGAGAAAGAGAAAAGAGGAGAGAGAGAGGGAGAGAAACACTGATGTAAGAAACATTGATCAGTTACCTTTTGTACACATCCTGACTGGTGGTCAAACTCACAACCTAGGTATGAGGCCTGACTGAGAATCAAACCCACAACCTTCTTTTTATGTGTGTGTGTATGGGACAATACTCCAACCAACTGAGCCACCTGGCCAGGGCAAGCAGTATTTTTTAAATGAAGGCACACACATTTTTTTTAGACATAATGTTATTGCACACAACCATAGTATAATGTAAACATAACTTTTATAGGCATTGGGAAACCAAAAAAATTGTGTGACTCACATTATTACAATATTGAAGTTATTATAGTACTCTGAAACTCAACCCAACTTGTGGAGGTATGCCTATGTATTTATCTTAGAGCAGTTTCTGTTCACAGCAAAACTGAATGGAAAGTACAGAGTTCCCATTTTCTCCCTGTCCCTGCATATGCACAGTTTTATCTGAAATCAACATCTCATGCCAAAATGATACATTTGTTACAAAGGGATGAACTACATTGACACATCATTATCACCCAAAGCCTATAGCTTACTTTAGGGTTCACTCTTGGTGTTACACATTTTATGAGTTTGGACATATATCCTCCATTATAGAATCATACAGAGTAGTGTCACTGCCCCCCAAATTCCTGGTTTCATGTATTCATTTCTCTCATCCTCCAAACTCCCAGTAACCATTGATCCTTCTACTGTTTTTATAGTTTCGCCTTTTAAAAATGTCTTGTATTTGAAATCATGCAGTATCTAGCTTTTTTATACTAGTTTCCCCCAGGTCTTTTTGTGGCTCATTTTTTTTTTTAGTGCTGAATAATATTTTACTGTATGGTTGTACAACAGTTTGTTTTCCCATTCAACTGTTGAAGGACATCTTGGTTGCTTCTAAGTTTTGGCAATTATAAATAAAGTTGCTGCAAATATCTATGTAAAGATTTTTGTGTGAACATAAGTTTTCAACTCCTTTGGGTGAATACTAAGCAGCATGTTTTCTGGATCATATGGTAAGTGTAAGTTTAATTTTGGCAGAAACTGCCACACTATCTGCTAAAGTAACTATACCATTTTTATTCCCACCAGCAATAAATGAAGTTCCTGTTGCTCCACATCCTCTATAGAATTTGGTGTTGTCACTGTCTTGGATTTTAGCCATTCTAATAGGAATGCTGTGGTATCATTGTTTTAATTTGCAATTCTTTATATACTTAACATTGTATATATTTTTTAGTAATGTGTCTTTTGCCCATTTTTAAAATTGGGTTGGTCCTTTTTGTATTGTTGAGCTTTAAGAATTATTTGTATAGTTTAGATATAATCCGTTATCAAATATGTCTTGTGCAAACATTTTCTCCCAGCCTGTGAAGTGACTTCTCATTCTCTTGACATTGAGTTTCACATAGAAGTTTTTGATTTTAATATAACTTAACTTATTGACTATTTCTTTAATTTATCATACCTTAGCTACTACATTAAAAGTTATCACCAGGACAAATGTCATTTAGATTTCTTTTATGTAGTGTTTTAGGAGTTCTATAGTTTTGCATTTTACATTTAGGCCTTTGATCCATTTTGAGTTAATTTTCTATTGAGCTATAACTGATATAACATTGGTATAAGTTTACATAACATGTTGATATGATACATTTATATGTTGCTACAGGATTACCACTGTAGCTAACACCTCTATCATGTCACATTGGCTGTCACAATTAGCTAACACTTTCATCATGTCATATAATCATCATTTCTTTCTTGTGATGGGAACAATTAAGATCTGGTATCTCAACAACCTTGAAATTGATGATACTGTATTGTTGTCTATAATTGCTATGCTGTGCACCAGATATCTAGGATTTCTTACCTAGTGGTTGCAAGTTTGTGACCTTAATCAACATCTCTCCAATGTCCCCTCCTCAGCTCCTGGTAACCACAATTCTACTTTCTATTTCTACACAGGTAATCATGTCAAATGCAAAAAAATACTACTTTATTTCTTCTTTTCTAATCTGTATATCAATTAGTTTCTTTTCTTGTCTTATTGTATTAACTAGGACTTTCGTTAATATATCAAAAAGGAGTAGTGAGAAGGGACATTCATGCCTTCTTCATGGTCTTAGCAAGAAAGTTTCTAGATTCTTGCCATTAAGTACTTCAGTATAGATTTTCTGTAGATGTTCCTTATCAAGTTTAGGAAGTTTCCCTCTATTCCTTTTTTGCAGAGATGAATAGGCATTCCTACCCTGATGTCAGCAAAGTGATGATTTAGGCAGATGTAAAGGAAAACACAAAGGTTGTATTGGAAATTTGAGTGCTAATGGCAAGTTTATTTGAGTACAGAAAGGGTGTGCAGGGCACAGATGCCCTTGAAAAGGCTGCTGCACTCAAGGAGGCATTTCCCTGGGTGGTTCAGCAGCAGAAGCTGGTTGAAGTTGCTGGTCTGCCCCAATTCCAGTTGTCTCATTCAGGACCAGGGGGTACAGCTCTGTTTTGCTGCAGAAGTCTAGCCTCCAGCTGCAGTCTTGCACTTGTGATCACCAGGCTAAGGAAGGTCAGGGCCCAGAAATGCAGCACCATCATCCTTGATACGTAAGGCTCCTGTAGTCCATATCAGTCTCTGCTCCCGGCAGGCATTAAAATTCTTAGCTGTGTGAAATTGAACCACTTACTTAACTTCCCTGTGCCTTATTTCCTCACCTGCATTCTGCCCTGGGCCCACCTTGCTGCCCCCAGATATGGACCTTTGTGTCTCACTATGTTTCCTTGGGCTTGGGAAAAACAGTAGGTTTTCTTTCAAACTACTCAATCTCTTTTCTGGCTTTTTCCAGGCCTGTGTTTGTGCCATCCCCCATCCGATTCCTTTACTCGATCTTCTGGGGTTGTGCCCTTATCCTACCCAGTCTTTTCTCCAGATTTTCCCAGAGTAGCCTGCTTCTGTTTATGGTTGTCATTTTGGCTTCTACTGCACATGTGCTTGGTAAAAATTCCACCTTACCGTTACTCCCTCTTGCATTAAACGAGGGCACTGTGGGCTGTTCCCTGGGATGACTAGAAAACAGGTATTTCCTTGCCACTCTGATGTTATCTGTTTGGTGGAGTGATGCTGGCTGTTCCCTGGAGTGACTGGGAAATTGACTCTTCCTAGCTAATCTTGCTTAATCAAATGCTTCCTTCCTTCCTTTTCATTAATAACTCACTGCCTACTGTAATGACTATGTTATGTTAGATCTTTCAGAAGACATTTTCTTTAATAACATGAAATCAAGTTATGGTCAAGAGTAGCTTTTTTTAGAAGAAAATTTTACCCGTTTTCTATAGTATGGATGGACCTGGAGAACATTATGGTAAGAGAAATAAGCCAGTCGGAGAAAAACAAATACCATATGATATCACTTGTGTGGAATCTAATGAACAGATGGAGAGCAGGATAACAACTAGTGGTGGGGGTGGGAGAGGTTGAGGGGGGAGGGACTGAGCAAAAAAGAAAGACAGCTCATGGACATGGATAACAGTGGGGTGATTGGTGGGGGTGGGGGGTATAAGAGAATGAAAAGGTAATGTAAAAAAAGACAATGAATATTAAAAGTAATAGAAAACAAGTAGTTTTTAAAGCCTAGGATGTCAGGAGCAGGGGTAGTAGTAAGGGAAAGAGACACTAAGAAAAGTGATATTTGCCTTCTGAAGCTCATACCACCAACCTGCACCTAAAACATAATCGAAACTTGACCATCTTTAGAAAAAGTTAAGCAGTATTCTTTTGTATGTCACTAATAGAATCAGCAAATTCAAATGAATCAAATGAGGAAATAATAATGAAAATTCTTTTTCAGCTAAGCAAAGAACTAAAATATATTTTATCTGAAACTGCTATGCATTCATGTAAAGGGCATGACAGACATAAATGTAGAGGGAGAATATTAAGAAAACCAAGAAAAAAGTAAAATGCAATAGAAGTGCTTTTTTGTAAAAGTAAAATCACTTTTTAATACTTTAAAGTTATTTTTATATAATGTTCACAAAATATTTATTTTTGAGACTATGAATTTTATGGAAAGGGGATTTAAATTTATTCAGTAATAGCAAACACAAAAGATTTAAACAAATTACTTAAATATCATTAAATTACACATCTTCAGTAAAAGCTTCCTGGATTTCATTTTCAATTAATAGTTTGCAAATGTTCACTAGGTGGCACAAAGAGGCCAGTGAATCAGCCAGACCAGTAGAAATCATGTACTTTAACAGGTTCTGGGAAGGCTTAAGTGCTATCATGAATGTTCCTCTAAAAGAATCTCAAGGAAGACTCTAATTATAAGTACTAAAGTCTACAAAGACTAGAATGTACCACTGGGTGTTACCTTAGATGAACAGTTGGGCTGAATGTCATTTCTCAATTGACATCTTTCTTCTTTTTCATATCTAATATATATTGATCCATGTTATAAAATTTAAGGTACTATTAATATATAAATGTAATATCTAATAATTTATAAAAATATTGTTAAGGGTTAAAATTCAAAGTATCATAATGATTAACTTTTATTTAAAAAATAAATGAGTTTTTAAAAATATATTTTATTGATTATGCTATTACAGTTATCCAATTTTCCCCCCTTTATTCCCCTCTGCCCTGTACTCCTTCTCCCACCCACATTCCGCCCCCTTTAGTTCATGTCCATGGGCCGTATATATAAGTTCTTTGGCTTCTCCATTTCCTATACTATTATTAACCTTTCCCTGTCTATTTTCTACCTATCATTTATGCTACAGATTCTCTGTACCTTCCCCCCTTCCTCCCCCTCCCACTCCCCCACCGATACTCCTCCTCCATGTAATCTCCATTTCTGTGATTCTTTTCCTGTTCTAATTGTTTGCTTAGTTTCTTTATTGTTTTGCTTTTTTTTAGGTTCAGTTGTCAATAACTGTGAGTTTGTTGTCATTTTACTGTTCATATTTTTGATCTTCTTTTTCTTAGATAAGTCCCTTTAACATTTCATATAATAAGGGCTGGGTGATGATGAACTCCTTTAATTTGACCTTATCTGGGAAGCACTTTATCTGCCCTTCCACTCTAAGTGATAGCTTTGCTGGAGAGAGTAATATTGGATGTAAGTCCTTGCCTTTCATGACTTTGAATACTTCTTTCTAGCCCCATCTTGCCTGCAAGGCTTCTTTCGAGAAATCAGCTGATAGTCTTATGAGAACTCTTTTGTAGGTAACTATCTCCTTTTCTCTTGCTGCTTTTAAAATTCACTCTTTATCTATAATCTTGGTTAATGTAATTATGATGTGCCTTGGTGTGATCCTCCTTGGATCCAATTTCTCTGGGATTCTCTGAGCTTCCTGGACTTCCTGGAAGCCTATTTCCTTTGTCAGATTGGGGAAGTTCTCCTTCATTATTTTTTCAAATAAGTTTTCAGTTTCTTCCTCTTTCTGGCTCCCCTATAATTCAGATGTTGGAATGTTTAAAGATGTCCTGGATGTTCCTAAGCCTCTCCTCATATTTTTTTTTGAATTCTTGTTTCTTCATTTTGTTCTGGTTGAATGTTTTTTTCTTCCTTCTGCTCCAAACTGTTGATTTGAGTCCCAGTTTCCTCCCTGTCACTGTTGGTTCCCTGTATATTTTGCCTTATTTCACTTTGGATAGTCTTCATTTATTCCTTCATTTTGCAACTGAGCTCAATCAGTTGTGTGAACATCCTGATTAGCATTGTTTTGAACTGTGCATCTGATAGGTCAGCTATCTCTTTGTTGCTTAGTTGTATTTTTTCTGCAGCTTTGATCTTTTCTTTTATTTGGGTCATTTTTTTTCTCAGTGCACCTGTAATGTAGTAAGGGGCAGAGCCTTAGATGTTCACCAGGCTGGGGTAACCCACATTGCTGTGTGGTGAAGCTGTCTGTGGGGAAGGGGTCTGAGAGGGAACCGTGCTGCTTGCTCTGCTCTCTGCCAGTTTTCAGGCACTTCTCCTGCTACCCACAATCAAATTGGGACCTTCTGGTGTTGATTCCCAGGTGGTGGATTTGTGTACATTCTAGGACCCTGTGGGTCTCTTTAACAAACCCTTCTGTGAGGCTGGGATTTTCTCCCCCCTGCTGCCTCAATACTTACTGGTGTTTTCAATCAGAGGCTTTGAGGCTTTATTTCCCTGTACGAGAACCCTGGGTTGCTCAGCCTATCTTGCTCCCCAGTTGTTCCTCCCCATTTATCTGCATACAAATGTGAGACTGCCAAATCTGCAAGCCTCCACCACACCAGGTCCACCAGCCGCACCTTGCCCACCCTGGTGCTTCACCTGCTGCCTTGCTGTGAGTCCTCTCAGGCCTTCCTATCAGTCTGGATGAATATTTCTTCTTTAACTCCTTGGTTGTTGGACTTCCACACAGTTTGATTTTCTGTCAGTTCTGATTGTTGTTTGTTTTTAAATTTGTTGTTGTCCTTCTTTTGGCTGTGTGAAGAGGCACTGTGTGTCTACCTACATATCCATTTGGCCGGAAGTTGGCCTCAATGATTTTATATTATACCTTGAAAATAATGGTACTTTACAAGACCAGGGTATTTAGTCACACTTTTTGTTGGCATTACCTACCTCCTTTTATTGCTAGGGAGTAATAAGAAGATAAGCTAGTACTATGACGCGTGATCACCGGCCAGCAGTGATCACACAACACTGTGGACGGCTCGTCGAAACACCAGAAATGAATATACACAGAAACAGGCAATTTTCTGTGGAGAATTAGGGACCGAGTGGCCATTCTCCCAAGTGGAAAAGTGCCCTGCCCCCGCTGCACAAGCAGGGTTTTATTCTTGAATACCAATACAGTTTGCAAATTACAAGTAGTTAGCTTTTGAAAGGTGCTGGTAGATTTCCTACTGGGATCCTAAGCCAGAGATTTGGGGGTTTTATCATTTAAAAAGACTACAGAATTTAAAGCTTAGTTCTGTTTCCTGCCCATGACTTCATATTCTAATTAAAGAGCATCCTCCAGAAAGCAGATTTCACAGGGTCTTTCATATTCTATGTTTTAGGCCTGATTACCCTGGGAATCTGCCATTTCTGGTCTGGACTGTACCACCCCTGTTACTTCCAACGGGTCTGAGTTGGGCAGAGGAGACAAAGGCAGCTGGGAGACTTGGATTTCTCAAGGACTCAGGCATTGGCAAAGCCGAGGGGACAGGGGTTGATGTCGATCACCCTGTTATTTCCACAATGCCTCAAGTCTTGTCCCTGTTATTCCTTCATGAACACGTCTGTCTGAGATTCATTCTCCATCCAAGAGAATTGTTACCCGTCATTGACTGCCATTCAAGCATGAAAAGGAATGAGGCATATGAACAGGCAGCGTTCATGCCAGGGAAATAAGTTTTATCTCTTTAGTGTCTCCTGGTTCAGAGGCCTCTTACTCAACCATAGTTATAGGCAGTTACAGATTCCTGAGACCAGGCAGGGTGGTCCCCAACAGTACTAGGTTGCAATTTTTGGTTTAGTCATGATGGACTTAATGAATGTAAAAATAATAATAAAATTAAATCACATTACAAAGTAAATGATATTACATTTATAAAGACATCCTCTTAAAAACCTCTCATGACCCCCCAAATTGGGTTTAGCACCTTGGCCATATACCCTTGTACCCTCTATCTGTACTCACCACATCACAACACATTTTATAATGAACAGCTGGTTACTCACCTACCACATTTGACTCTGAGCTCCTTGAGGCAGAAGCTATATCTTATCAACTACTGAATTCTCAGCATTGTGGCTGATAATTAGAAAACACTTCTACAAGTGTGGGTTCTCTTACCCCACAGACATCGGTTTGTATTTGTGTTCCACCACCTACCAGGTAAAATTTTGGTCAAGGTTCTTAAGCTCTATAAGTTGGCAGTTAATAATAATAAATCAAGATAACCACAGCAGCTATTCCATAGAGTTTTGTTGAATATTAAATAAGATGTAAAATACAGTATCTGGAACACAGAAAGATCTCAATAAATGTTTTTTATTATTACTATTATTAAAATATTTGTTGAATAAATGGATCTTAAATGATATGAAATCAGTTTTATCTATAATATTTTGTATTATTAATATTACTGTGGTGTAGAAATTTCCTCTTGCTTTGTTGTATAGAATTAAGAACATGGTAAAATAAGATTGTTGAATATATAGAAAACTCAGACACACTATTTCTGCGAAGTTATCAGAAAACTTACCTGAAACTTGGAAAGAGGTTAAGATTACCCAACATTCTTTTAATATAGTGATGGGCTTGATTTTGTCTGGACAATTTAACTTTGTAGAAGAAAAGGTTAACTTAATAGATTTTTGCCTGTTAAAGATGCAAGTAACTTCTGTCTGCTCATCAGTTAACCTAGAGATTGTGGTCTATGGTTCTATTAGACTTAAATCACTTTTATATTTATTTATTTACTTATTATTTATTTTTATAGTATTATTCCCATTTTATTTCTCCTGCTTAAATGTTAAAGAAATTTATTTTAATTAATTAATTTCCTTTTAATTTTTTATTGTTGTTTAATTACAGTTGTCCCCATGTCCCCCCACTACTTTCCCTTGCCCTACCCAGTCCCCTCTCTCACATTCAATTCCCCCCCAACCTTGTCCTAGTCCATGGGTCTTTTATACTTATTTCTTGACTTGACCCTTCCCCTTTTTTCCCCTGTTATCTCCTTTCCCCTTCCCCTCTGGTCACTGTCAGTTTGTTCCTTATTTCCATGTCTCTGGTTCTATTTTGCTTGCTTGTTTGTTGTGTTGATTAGGTTCCACTTACAGGTGAGATCATATGGTATTTGTCTTTCACTGCCTGGCTTATTTCACTTAGTATAATATTCTCACTTTTATATTTAATGTAGCTATTATATTCTAACATTGTCTTGTCAAAAAAACTATATACATGTAAATTTTTAAGTGTATTTAGACTTGGCTTAACATCTTACTGACTCCTTCATTGATTACTAAGTTAAAAAATCTTTCACAAAATTTCATTTTATATCTGCATGAGAGTAATAATTTTACATTTTTGAAAATTATCCTCTAACATAGTGCAGTTTAATAATATTTTAGCATGTTGTGAACCTAAACTCTGACAGTTAAAGAGTAGAGAGATTTCCCTAAGAATCTGAGCAAGGTTTTCCAGTACATAGGATGGTACTCTATCACATCTATATACCCAGTTGATTTTCTTTGATGACTTATATTTAATAATTGGAAGTTAAGTGTGGAGATATGACATATTTTTTTGTTGACATTCTATGAACCCTGATGATATAAGAGATTTTAGTTTAATTCTCATAAAAAGATCTTTTGAAGAACAACAACAACAACAATAAGAGCAACAAACTCACAAGGCTTGTTACAGCTCCTTTGTCTTATAAGAGAGCGGTATCATATTTGTGTGTTCTTAACCACTGCTGCTTTCACTCAATTTAGCTCACAGTACTGATGCTGGAAACAATATATTTGGAAACAATGTCTGTAGATACCTTTGCTTTTGGCCTCAATTTAAAATCCTCCTTTTAAATATATAAGATAGTAACCAAAGTAAAACCTAGATTTGGTTTAATGTTGGCAAAGAAAATTTTCCCTTCAAAGAAAACAATTTGGAAAGGCTCCATAAAGCAAGCTGAGAATCCGCAGCTTTTTTTAAAAAAATTATCTGTTGTTCACTTACAGTTGTCCTTATTATATTCCTAATAATAAAAAAAGAGAACCAACAACAGCTTTTGCTGAAGAATACCAGAGTAACAGAATGTAAAAGAGAAAGAGATCTGAGTTTTAGATTTTCGTGAAATAATCCTGATGGGCAAAGAATTTCTTGGCAAGATAAATGTGGGATTTTTTTCCAGAACCAAAACATCTTAGCATTTTTTACACAGAATAATTTTGATTATCTGTATATAAGGTTGGGCAAAAACAGGCTTAAAATTGTGAGTATGTGAAATGCTTTATTAGTAAAGCTATTGGAATAATCATAACCCGCATGTCTTTCTTCATATGTACAACTATAAACCTAATTTTGCCCATCCCTGTATGTTAACATTATTTACTTTATTCATCAGAACATTCTGGAGGCCAGAAGTCAGGTTTCTGGCATAAGACAAAAAAACAGCTGCATTAATAATAATAATTCTTCATAAACTATGTATATCATATCTAATTCTCAGTTACTTTTTCCAGCTCTGTGATTTGGCCATAGGATTTGCATTTGCCATAGTAACAGCCAAACATTTGATTCTAAAGATACAAATGATAACTTGCACTAATCTTTTCAAATATAAGCAAATATTCCAGAAACACCTGTAATATGAAATGGTTTATATAGGTATTTGAAAAAAATTCAGATTATTTATTATATATGGACATGTATATACACACATACACAAAAGTTTACACATTAAATATTTAAGAAATTGAGACTTTGGTTAAAACAGTGTATATTCAACATTTAAGCCATTTTAAAATAACATACTTTCTATGATTCTAAAGATACTTTAAATTTCTAAATGTGTCCATTCAATGTGAAAAGTTTGAATATTTACCATTACTTTCTTGTGTTTATATTGATCTACCAGTTATTAAAATATTCTTGCTAAAATATCTGATAAGCAAGTTTTTAAAATATAGTTGAATGTAAAAAGTATGTTTTAAATAGCTTCAAAGACTCTCCTTATTCCCCACTTACTACTGTTGTTGTTTCCCATGGGTGAGAGGACAACACTTTTGCAGTGGGATAGTGCAGCATATGAATACTTCTTACCAAAGAAAAATTACTTTAAAGGCAGGAAACCAGGCCACAGTCACCCTTTCATGACACACCCTTTCAAATTTTGAGAGGCAAATCCAGAGCAGAAATTGCAGGTCATTTTCCAGAGTGAGGGGATATATCAGTTCAGAAAGAGCAGCAGAGAAATCATGTGTAATCAGCATGCTGATTTACCCAGCACAGAATAACTCTTATCTAGAAAGAAAGTAGATTAGAAATCCTATTTTTTTAGTTTTATATAAAAGAGAGTTAATAAATAGTACTCACAAAGAAAATGATTGTACCTGAACACATCAAAATATCTATAGAATTCTAATATTTAGTCATTGAGGTTTATAACATCAAATATCTAGATAGATCCAACATGTAGTTGCTTGACAATGTATGGACAAAATATCTAACAGTCATCCTTAAAAATAAAAACTTCTATTTGAATAAATACCAGCAAAGAACTCAGAGGAGTAAAAATGGATGAATGCATGCATCTCTTAATTAACCTGCTCATTCATTCAACAAATACATATCTAAGGTCTTGCTATGTGCTAGGTCTGAGCTACATATTGGACGTACAACATTGAGCTGATATGCAAAGTCTCTGCACTCATGAACCAGGTATGGAGTTCATAGTCATTAATGAACATTTGTTTTCTGCCTCTCTGCACTATGCTGACTACTGGGGTTATAGAAACACAGGAAAAGAACTCATGGTGTAATGGTGAAGGTGGACATGTGTAATCCAAGCCAACGTTCTGTCATTGATTTAAGCATGCCAGTGCCATTGGAATGCATTAGGAAATAAATCTGTAACAATATTTTATCTTAGTAGCTGCTAAAACAATGTTTCACTAAGTCAGAAAGAAGCCATTTTATAACATTAAGCCAGGTATTTTTTTACCAACCTGTTGGTTTACAGTAAACCTCAATCATCTGTCTTGGAGATGAAAGTGTAGCACTGACCTTTAGTAGGACTTTATACTAATTAAATAGTTAAAGAAAATGAAAAGAGAAACAAAATTCGTAAATAAATGACTAGGTGTCATGACATTGGATGTGGACTTGACTTATAAACAAGAATTTGACATAAAAAACTAGGTTTCCTGCACTGGAGCCTGTTACTTCCCTTGGCCACATGTGGCTGAAGGCTGTGGTCTCACATGGTGTGCCAGCCACCTTTGGGGTTTTGCCTTTGTATTCTTTCCCTCTTTTTCTCCTTAATAGCAGTTTTTCTCAATTTCAGGTAAGAAACATGAATACTTTAGAACATAAACTGCAAAACTCTAGGGCAATTATATAAACCCAGTATAACCTAACAGATTCAAGTCCTTCTATTGCCTGAATAGACAGAAATCTGCTTTCATCTTTAGTTTTACTAAAATGTTACCTCTCAGATTGCCTGAGTCTTAAGGAAATAAGATCTTTCAGCGAGATGTTGAAAGGGCAGACTCATTTTCAGTCTTTATTTCAAGCCAGGTAATTACCTGGTATTACATGCTGTCCCCTGAGTTCTTCTGACTCATTTTCTCTACCCCTATCACTTTGCCCCTTTTTTCTCACACTTCTCTGTTGTCTCATTTGATGGAGTTTTATTTATCTATTTATTTATTATATTTTAAAGATTTTATTCGTTTTTCAAAGCAAGGGGAAGGGAGGGAGAGAAACATCACATGGATTGACTGCCTCTCACCAGCCACTATCTGGGGACCCAGGCATGTGCCCTTATCCATATCGAACCTGCTACCATTAAGTTCTTAGGCTGGTGCTCAATTCATTGAGCCATGCTGGCCAGGGATTAACTACTGCCTTTTATTCCTTTTTAAAGTATGTTTTATTGATTATACTATTACAGTTTTCCCAATTTTCCCCCCTTTCTCCCTTTGCACAGTACTCCCATTCCCTCCAACAATCCCTCCCTTAGTTTATGTCCATGGGTTGTGCATACAAGTTCTTTGGCTTCACATTTCCTATACTAATTTTTAATATCCTCCTGTCTATTTTGTACCTACCAGTTTATGCTTCTTAATCTCTTCTCCCTTTCCCTCATTCTCCCACTTCCTCCTCCCAGCTGCTAACCTTCCAAGTGATCTCCGTATCTATGATTCTGTTCATATTCTGGTTGTTTGTTTGGTTTGTTATTTTAGATTCAGTTGTTGATAGTTGTGAATTTGTTGTCATTTTAATGTTCATATTTTTTATTTCTTTTTCTTAAATTAGTCCCTTTAACATTCCATATAATCATGACTTGGTAGTGATGAACTCCCTTAGCTTTACCTTGTCTGTGAAGTACTTTATCTGCCCTTCATTTCTAAATGATAGCTTTGCTGGATAGAGTAATTTAGATTGTAAGTCTTTGCTTTTTGTCACCTCAAATACTTCTTTTTAAAATAATCACTTGAACATTTATATTTTTATTGAATTTTTTAAAAAAGTTTTGCCTGGTTATGACAATTAAATAGGAAGCTGCATACTTTGAATACTTCTGGCTAGTCTCTTCTAGCCTGCAAAGTTTTTTTTTGACAAATCAACTGACCGTCTTACCTGGACTTGCATGTCTATTCTCTTCACCAAATTAGGGACATCTTCTTTCATTATTTTTTCAAATAAGTTTCCAAATTCTTGCTCTTCCTCTTCTCCTTCTGGCATTCCTATGATTTGGATGTTGGTATGTATAGAGACATCCCAGAGGCTTCTTATTCTATTTTCATTTTTTAAATTCTTTTTTCTTCTTGCTGTTCTGGTTGAATGTTTATTTCTTCCTTATGTTCCAAATTGTTGATTTGAATCTTGGCTTCATCCTCTCCACTGTTGTTTACCTGTAGATTTTCTTTATTTCACTTAATGTAATCTTCATTTCTGCCTGGGTCTTTTTTATGTTGTTGCTATACTCAAAGAGTTCTTTGAGAATCTTGACAACCAGTGTTTTGAACTCTGCATCTGATATGTTGGTTATCTCCATTTCATTTATTTATTTATTTTTCTGGAGTTCTGTTCTGTTCTTTCAGTTGGGCATTATTTCTTTGTCTCTTCAATTTGGCAGCCTCCCTGTGTTTACTTCTGTGTATTAGGCAGAGATGCTTTGACTCCATGTCTTAGCAGCCTGGCCTGTTATAGAAGAGCAGACCTGTAAACTGTGTGGAGCAGAACTTTAGGTGATCACCAGGGAGGAGCAACACATTTCAACACTTTGTGGTTCTGTGTGCAGGGAGGGCTCAGAGAGGTGATAATGCTGCTGCTTGGATTCTGGAGGTTCTCCTGGGAGTAAGCTGTCTCCTAGCACTTGCCCTGTTTTCAGTCTCCTCACATTCACCCTATATGTCACTTATGCCCTTTCAACTGCTGTCCTGGTGCTGAATCCCAGAGGGGAAAAGTCTGTGTTAAGTCCTAAGTCTGTGCGGGCCCTTTAATATGAGTCTCCTGATAATCTGGCAGTTTCTTCTGCTGCCCCAACCCCTAATGGTTCTTACAGCCAGAAGTTACAGGGGTTTATCTTCCTGGCACTGGAATCCTGGGTTGCTGGGTGGTCTGGTTTGGGCTGGGATCCCTTGCTCTTGAGGTATCCCTCCTGATGTTTATCCACACATGAATGTGGGGCCACCCATTCTGCCACCTATCTGTGCCACTCCTATGGCTCTGCACCTCTCTGCACCTCTCCACCTCTCTCAGTATCCCCACCCCTCCTACCCATCTTGATGAATGTGGCTTCTTTATATCCCTGGTTGCGAGACTGCCATATCACTCAATTTTCTGATGGTTCTAGGTGTTATTTGTTTTGCAGTCTAAATTTCATATTTTTATGTAGTTGTGTGAGGAGGTAAAGCACATTTACCTATACCTCCATCTTGACTGGAAGTCTAACTACTGTCCTATACTTATTTATTGTAAATATTTCTCTATACTATTTCCAGGTAATCACAAATTTGTATTTTCAAAACCCAATAATATCTCAGATGTCTATAAATGGCTCTTGTTTAAAGGCTCAAAGAGGCTGTGTGATCACATATAAATGAGTACAGAATGAGTGTTGATATTCATCAGTTTCATTTGGGTAGGAAAATTAAAAAAAACATAATCTTTAAAATTGGGCAGCCCTGTTTAGGCAAAACAGCAAATTGATTGTATTTTCTTTTCTTAACAGGATGTTTTGGACTTGGATAAATACTACATACATAAGAAACTCATAATCATAATATGTTAGGTGCATTTAAAATATTTAATATGTTATTATTTACAGAATATAATCAAAATCTCTATATTGTCATTCAAGGTTCAACATAATTTAGCTTCAGTTGAATTTTTAATTTTTTTTTTAAGTTAGGTAAAATTCTTACAACATAAACTTAAGAATTTTAAGAGGAAAAATTCAGTGGCATTTAGTACTTCCACAAAGTTGTACATCTACTATCTCTATCTACCTTTGAACATTTTTATTACCCCCAAATAAACCCTGCACTCCTTAAGCAGTAATTGCACATTCCTTTTTTTACCCCAGTTCCTGGCAGCCATCAATCTGATTTCTGTCTCTGAGTATTTAACTCTTTTGAGTATTTCATATAAGTGAAATCATACAACATGAAACACTTTGGGTCTAGCTCTTTTCACTTAGCATAATGTTTTCAAGATTCATTCATGTTATAGGATGTATCAGTACTTCGTTTTTATTTTCATAGTTGAAAATCATTACATTGTATGATATTATAAGTACCATTCAGCAGTTGGACATTTGATTTTTTCTACATTTTCTATTATTCACTATTATGAATAATGCTGCTATGAACTTTCATATACAAGTTATTATATGGACATGCTTTCATTTATCTCAATTCAAAAGGAATGGAATTGCAGGGTCATATGGTGACTTTATGTTTAACCTTTTTAGGAACTCTCAGAATCTTTTCCGAAATGCCTCTATCATTTTATAATCCACTAGCAGTGCCTGAGGATTCAAATTTCTCCATATCATCACCAGCACTTGTTATTATATCTTTTTAAAATACTATAGCTTTGGTTTAATTGGTGTGGCTGAGTGGATTGAGCCATGGCCTGTGAACAAAGAGTTTGCCAATTTGATTCCAGTCAGGGCACATGCCTGGTTTGTGGGCCAGGTCCCCAGTTGGAGGCATGCTGGAGGCAATTCAACAATGTTTTTCTTCCTCTCTTTCTCCCTTCCCCTCTCCCTAAAAATAAATGAATAAAATTTTAAAAAATAGAAATTTTTATAGCTATCCTAGTAGATATGAAGTAATAACACATTATGGTTTTGATTTTCATTTTTTTAATGACATGATATTGGGCATTTTTTAATGTGCTTGCTGACCATTTGTATATGTTCAGAAAAATACCTCCTCAATTCTTTTGCATATATTTATTTATTTATACCTACTGTCACTGCAAGGCTCAAAAGTGATGTACATTTTTTTAAATATATTTTATTGATTATGCTATTACAGTTGTCCCATTTCCCCCTTCACTCCCCTCTACCCTGCACACCTTCTCCCATCCACATCCTCCCCTTTAGTTCATGTCCATGTGTCATAACTTCTTCAGCTTCTACATTTCCCATACTATTATTACCCTCCCCTTGTCTATTTTCTACCTATCATCTATGCCACTTATTCTCTGTACCTTTCCCCCATCTCTTCTCCTCTCATTCCCCTGTTGCTAACCCTCCATGTGATCTCCATTTCTGTGGTTCTGTTCCTGTTCTAACTGATTGCTTAGTTTGTTTTTGTTTTAGGTGTGGTTGTTAATAATTGTGAATTTGCTGTCATTTTGTTGTACATGTTTTTTATCTTCTTTTTCTTAGATAAGTACCTTTAACATTCCATATAATAAGGGCTTGGTGATGATGAACTCCTTTAATTTGACCTTATCTGAGAAGCACTTCATCTGCCCTTCCATTCTAAATGAAAGCTTGGCTGGATAGAGCAATCGTGGATGTAGGTCCTTGCCTTTCATTACTTGGAATACTTCTTTCCAGCCCCTTCTTGCCTGCAAGGCTTCTTTTGAGAAATCAGCTGATAATCTGATGGGAACTCCTTGGTAGGTAACTGGCTCCTTTTCTCTTGCTCCTTTTAAAATTCACTCTTTATCTATAATCTTGGCTAATGTAATTATGATGTGCCTGGGTGTGCTCCTCCTTGGGTCCAACTTCTTTGGGACTCTCTGAGCTTCCTGGACTTCCTAGAAGTCTTTTCCTTTTCCAGATTGGGGAAGTTCTCCTTTATTATTTGCTCAAATAACTTTTCCACTTGTTGCTCTTCCTCTTCCCTTCTGGCACCCCTATAATTCAGATGTTGGGATGTTTAAAGATGTCTTTGAGGTTCCTAAGCCTCTCCTCATTTTTTTTTGAATTCTTATTTCTCCATTCTTTTCTGTTTGGTTGTTTCTTTCTCCCTTCTGGTCCACTCCATTGATTTGAGTCCCAGTTTCCTTCCCATCACTGTTGGTTCCCTGTGCATTTTCCTTCATTTCACCTATTGTAGCCTTCATTTTTTCATCTAATTTGCGACCAAATTCAACCAATTTTGTGAGCATCCTGATCACCAGTGATTTGAGCTGTGCATCTGATTGGATGGCTATCTCTTGGTCACTTAGTTATATTTTCTCTGGAGCTTTGATCTGTTCTTCTGTTCAGGCTATTTTTTTTTGTCTTGTCATGCCTGTTACATATGAGGGGCAGAGCCTTAGGTGTTCACTAGGGTGGGGCAACCCAGTCACTGGGTTGTGACGCTATTTGTGGGGGCAGGGTCTGAGAGGGAGCAGTGATGCTTGCTCCTCTCCCTGTCAGATTTCAGTCCCTTTCCCCACTTCTCCCAAGCTAACTGGGCCTTTCTGGTGATAATTCCTGTGTTGGTGGGCTTGTGCACATTCTAGGACCATGTGGGTCTATCCAATGCACTCTCATGTGAGGCTGCGAGTCTCTCCCTGGACCCTGAACCCTCACAGGTGTTTTCAATCAGTGTCCTAAGGCTCCATTTCTCGGTGCTGGGACCCTGAGTTGCATGATCTGTCTCATTGTCCAATTTTGCCTGGTTTATCTGTGTGTGAATGTGGGACTGCCCAGACAACCACCCATCTTGTGCAAAGTGCCTTGCTTCACAATCACTGCCTCGCTGGATCTGCCAGCCGCCTGCGTGCCCAGGGTCCACCCACTGCGGTCTTGCACCCAGGATGCCTTATGTGCCTGGAGCCACCGCTTTTTGTGCCATGACCCCTCTTTGCTCCGCTGCCCAACTCCGCCCTTCCTAGTGGTCTGGATAAATGTGTATATTTTAACTTCTTGGTTGTCCGACTTCCATACAGTTCAATTTTCTATCAGATCTGGTTGTTATCTTGTTTCTAAATTATTGCTGACCTTATTTTGGTTGTTCAAGGAGGCACGGTGTGTCTACCTATGCTACCATCTTGGCCGGAAGTCGTGATGTACATTTTTAAAGCTCTAAGATAAAAATGCCATTTCATTGAATAGTTTGTTAAATTTGCATGTATCCATGGGTACTGAAGCTGAGAAACTGATTAATAGAAAGATTTTCATCGAAAGGCAATGATAAAAAAATAGAATGCCGCATAGATCTAAATGTGTGCCCATTCTTAAATTGGGTCATTTGTCTTTTTGTTGTTAGAGTAAGAGTTCTTTATATATTATGAATCCTAGATCCTTATCATACATATAATTTGAAAATACTTTCTCCATTCTGTATGCTGTTGTTTAACACTCTTGATAATGTCCTTCAATGCATAAAAGTTTTAAATTTTGATGAAGTCTTATTTATCCAATTTTTCTTGTGTATTTCTTTACTGTTAAAAATTTAATTTTAAATCAAAGAAAGCCGAAGAGATAGAAAAGCATTTTTTTATTCAGTGCCATTGACTGCCTTCAAAAAACTTATACAGAAACAGAATGATGAGTTCTAATCAACTTTACTTTCTCTTCTATGTTTACTAGAGTGAAGAGCAAAAAGTCTTTTTATATTTATAATGATAAATTTTTCTGAGAACTTGCTGCTCATGTGAAGTAGCATTTAATTTTTAAGAGGCAGAAATCAAACCTAAGGAATAAAGTGCAGATTACTATGTTTATGACCAAAAGGCAGTGTTCTGGAAGTGTGCATTCTCTCTTTTTTCTTAGAAAATAATATGGATGTTTTCCCATACTAATACATGACAAAATTCTAATTTAATGAATATATACTAGAAGAGTGTATTCTGAAAGAACTAACATTTATTGGGTACTTCTAAGTGTCAAGTACATAGAAGATCCTTGACATGAATTATCCATTTTATTCTCTGACACCTTATAAATAGACTGTACTATTTACACCATCACATTATGATGAATCTGTAGTTTAAAGCTTAGGAAGATCATATAAAAATTTCCTTAAGTCACTTAGTTTGTAGTTGGTAAATATAATAGAAGCTACACAATTTCAGTTTGAAGGCCTAAGGCAATAGCTATCATATTCAAAAGGTAAGTCATCATTTTAAAAGTGAATATGATCATACCTTTCCCCTGCCAAACATCTTTCAGATTCCCATTGTTCTAAGGCTGAAGTATAAGGCTTACAAGACTTAATCTTTTTCAAGCATCCCACCTCATTTTCTTTTACCGTACTGTCTTTTATTCCTTCCTCCACACTATGGCAATGTCTGTCTTCTCATATCCCTAACATGTAACATTTTGCGACTACAATCAAAGTGTGTTGAATGACACGATAACCTTTTCTTTACCTCATGTATTCTCTAACACGTTGAGAAGGCAAGTGAAACCTAGAAAACAGACCTTTGTTTGGAACTCTAACAATTTGGAGATATCTAATTGCTCATCATCAAATCTGGAGTTGTTTCATTGAGACATATGGGAATATATTGCTCCTCCAGCCTCAATGTTGACATTAGCAGTTGAGAAAGGGTCCCCAAAGTCCTATGATTCCAATCACCACACTGCAGTAGGCAGGAGTTAAGAGCCCCAGAGAGCTGTATGATCATGGTAACACCCTTCTCCCTCCTCCTTTCTTCCTAATACTCACAACTCCAGCACTTCAACCTGCTAGGAGAACATCATACATAATGGCAGAAGGCACTTTGTTTCTATTTACATCAGTCATCACCAAGAGAATCCCCAGAGTGCCAGATCAATGATCCATACTTGACTATAACTCCTATCTTTCCTGTTCCTTCTCAACTCTTGAAACCCTTCTCCTGAAGCCTCTGGAGTTCATGGTTCATCCATGAGTCATTTCCTTATGAACCTCCCGTGGACCGCTTTCTTTTTGCTCTAACCAAAATCTAGACCTTACCTGACAATACTGTTTCCTTGTAGCTTCTTAATTGTTGCCTATTTTTAAATTCATTAACCATTGTAAAATAGGCCTGGAAGTATAGTAGGTATCCTCATTGCACCTTATTGCTCCACCCAGACTACTGTCCCTCCACCCTTCCTAAAAAGCCCCAGGTTTTCAGCTTATGACATTACTCTCTCATGCTCTTTAGTTGTCCTAGACCAGTCATCTGCAGTCATCTCCAGACCCTATCTTACTTTCCACTTTATAGGAAGATGTTAATGCCCAAATTGTCACTCTTTTTAACACTCCTGCCCTTTTTCTAGTTTTATTGAGATATAATTGACATGTAACATTAAGTTCAAGGTGTTGATTAGATACACATGTGTTGCAATATGATTACCACCATAGCTTCAGCTAACACCTCCATCATGTCACATAATTATTATTTCTTTTTGTGGTGAGAACATTTAAGATCTTTTCCTTTAGCAATTTCAAGTATATAACACAGTATTGTTAACTAAATCCCAATACTGTACATTAAACCCCCAGACTTAATGACCTTCTAACTGGAAGTGTCTTAATTCTAGCTCTTCTAAAATCCATATAAATGATCCTTATAATATATTGGCTTTTTTATTTCCTTGTCCTCTTCTTCTCCAATGTCCTGGTCCCCAGTGAGCTCTACTATTTATTCCCAGGCTTACAGAGCTTTCATTAGAAATAACTGTTTCCTGTATATAAAGTAAATTTTGTAAAATGCCACTCTTTGACTAATACCTCCTATCTGTTGAAATCACCCCCTCAAATGTATGAACTCTCAACATTCCTTCATCTTCCACTGGTCTTGTAATCCACCTTTCACTTTGCCCTAATTCTGCATGTCTTAAGTTTTCTCTGTATCCAGTTTAGATGTCACATTGCCTCATAATTATTATTTAACATACATTCTCAACAACTTTGACTCTTTTTCCTCCTTTGAATTAATTTAGAAAAATCTCATTTTAGAAGACACTCAGTTATTAATATATGCATGCATCTTGCAAGTGATTGAGGCTGGAGAAATATGTTACCTACCTATATTTTATTTATTTATAATTTTTAATTTTTTCTCTTGCTCAAATTCTTATTTCATCATATTCTTTTAAAAAATTTTATTGAATTAATTATGGTAAAATTAAATGAGTTATGGTTAATAAAATTATACAGGTTTCAAGTGTATAAGTATATAATATAGCATCTGTACATTATATTATGTGTTCACCATCCAAAGTTGAGTCTTTCAATCACTATTTATTCTCCCTTTACTTAGTTCTACCTCCACCCCACTCCTTCCCTCTAGCATACTGCTGTCTGTGTCCAGGTTTTTTTGTTTAATCCTTTTATCTTTTTCATCCAACCCCCACCCCCCAAATAGCTGTCAGTTTGTTCTCTGTATCTATGAGTCTGTTTTTATTATGTTTGTTAGTTTATTTTTTCATTCAATTCCACATATAAGTGACATCATATGGTATTCTGCTTTCTATGACTGGCTTCTTTTACTTAGCATGATACTCTTCAGGTGTATTTATGCTTTCAGAAACTGTACAATTTACTTATTTTTCACAGTCAAGTAGTATTCCATTATGTAAATGTAGCACGGCTTTTTTATCCACTCATCTACTGATGGGCACTTGAGCTGCTTCCAAATCTTGGCTATTATAGATAATGCTATAATGAACATAGGAGAGCATATTTTTTTTTGAATTAGTGTTTCAGGTTTCTTTGGATAAATTGCTAGAAGTAGAATTGCTGGGTCATAAAGTGGTTTCAGTTTTAATTTTTTGAGGAAACTCCACACTGCTTTCCACAGTGGTTGCACCAATTTGCATTCCTACCAGCAACAGTGCATGAGGGTTTCCTTTTCTCCACATCCTCACCAATGTTGTCTATGGATTTATTGTTAATAGCCATTCTAACAGATGTGAGGTGATATTTCACTGTGGTTTTAATTTGCATTTCTCTGGTGATTAGTGACATTGATCATCTTTTCATATGTCTATTGATCATCTCTATGTCCTCTTGTCTATTTAGGTTCTTTGCCAATTTTTAAATTGAATTGTTTTCTTGGTATTAAGTTTTAAAAATTCTTTACATTTGGATGTTGACCGCTTATCAGATGTATCACTGATGAATATGTTCTCCATTCAGTAGGTTGTCTTTTCACTTTGTTGGTGGTCTCATTTGTTATGCAAAAACTTTTTAGTATGATGTAGTCCCATTTGTTTATTTTTCCTTTTGTTTCCCTTGGTTGAAGAGATATATCTGAAAATATTGCTATGTGAAATGTCTGAGATTTTCCTGCCTATGATTTCTTCTAGGATTTTCATGGTTTTGAGACTTAGATTTAAGTTTTTAATCCATTTTGAGCTTATTCTGATATATGGTCTAAGGAGGTGATTTAATTGCTTCCTCCCTTCCTTCTTTTTTTTTCTTCCTCCTTTTTTTTGCAAGTATCTTTTCAATTTTCCTAATACCATTTATTGAATAAACTGTCTTTACCCCATTGTATGTTCTTGCCTCTTTTGTCAAGTATTAATTGGCCAAAAAGTCATAGTTTATTTCTGAGTTCTATATTGTGTTCCATTGATCTATACATCTGTTTTTATGCCAGTGTCATGCTGTTTTATTTACTATGATCTTGTGGTATAGTTTAATATCAGGTAGCATGATACCTCTAATTTGTTTTTCCTCAAGATTGCTGAGGTTATTCAGGGTCTTCTGTGGTTTCATATAAATTTTTGGAATATTTGTTTTAGTTCTGTGAGATGCCATTGATATCTTCATAGGAATTGCATTGGGTCTATAAATTGGCCCAGTATGGCTCAGTTGGTTTGGTATCATCCTGCAAAGCAAAAGGTCACCAGTTCAATTCCTGGTCAGAGCACATGACTGGCATCTGGGTTCAGTCCCTGGTCAGTGTGTGTATGAGAGCCAGGTGACCAATCTATGTTTCTCTCTCACATCAATGTTTCTCTTCCTCTCTTTTTTCCTTCCTTTCCCTCTCTCTAGAAAATAAATAAATAAATAGATAAATAGATAAATAAGTAAATAAATAAATAAAATCTTTAGAAAAATCTGTAGATTGGTTTGGGTTGCACAGACACTTTAACAATGTTAATTCTTCCTATCCATGAACATATTATATGCTTCCACTTATTAGTCTCTTCCTCATTTTTTTCTTCAGTATCTTATAATTTTCTAATTACAGATAATTTACTTTCTTGGTTAAATTTACATCATATTTAACAGGCAAAACTGAAAGCTTTTTCCTTAATAAGAGGAACAAAACAGGGATGTCCACTTTTACCACTCTTTTTCAACATAGTGATGGAAGTCCTATCCACTACAATCAGACAAGAAGAAGTAAATGACATTCAAACTGGAAAGGAAGCAGTAAAACTCTCATTATTTGCAGATGATATGATACTGTATATAGAAAACCCTGAAGTCTCCATCAAAAAACTGCTAGAAATGATAAATGAATTTAGCAAAGTAGCAGGATATGAAATTAATACTCAGAAACAGTGGCACTTTTATACACCAAAATGAACTATCAGGAAGAGAAACTAAGACAACAATCTCATTTACAATAACAACAAAAAATAACATAATTGATAATATTTTAAATTTATAATCACTATCCCTAAGTGGAATTTTAGTGTTGCTACCCAGCAATCCTACTGTATTTCCCAGGACTGATCACTCCTCCACTCTGCTAAATAATTACTTTACCTTTCTTTTTCTTCATAAACCACTAACATCTTTCTTCTTATTGTTCTCAACTGATGCCTGTACTGAGAAAATGGAATTAAAGAGTGTCCCCCTCCACCATAGCTACCATATTGATATTTGTACTTTCATTCTTGGCTATTACTGTGATTAAGATGGGTCAACTGTTTGTTCTCCCAACTGAGATCAACCCCTTCACTTGTCTACATAATACCATCCTTCTTATCAACTAAGAGATTTTGCTTCAGTATTATTCTTCAATCACTATGCCATGTTATTTACATTGGCATAAAGAAGTGTTGAATGTCTTTTAACCTTTGTAAAACATCTTCTTTTGATTCCATATGTCCCTTACCATTATGATATTAGGTGTAGATATTATTATTAATTTAGATGAGGAAGTCCACTTTTATCCTAGTTTCCTAAGAGTGTTTATCATGAATGTTTATTAGATTTTGCCATGTGTTTTTTTTGCATTTGTTGATGTGATCACATGGTATTTCTTCTTTACCTTGTTAATATGATATTTAACATTGATTTTTGAATGTTGAACCAGTCTTGCATACCTGGAAAAAAATACCAATTGATAATAATGTACAATTCATTTTATGCATTGCTAGATTTATTTGCCAATATTTTTGTTCATAGTTTTTGCATGTAAGTTTATAAAGGATATTGGTCTCTATTTATTTATTTTTGTCTTTACCCAGTTTTGGTAACAGGGTAATAATAATCTCATGGAATTAGTTGTAAAGTGTTCCCCTCTGTTTATTTTTCTGAAAGAGATTATGTAAAACTGGTGTTAATTCTTTAAATGTTTTCAAAATATTTCAGTGAAATCATCTGTACCTAGAGATTTCTTATTTAGGAGTTTATAAGTATGAATTTAATGTCTTTAATGGTTATGGTAGTTCAAATTTTCTATTTCATATTGATTGTATTTTGGAAATTTTTGATTTTTGAGAAATTCTTCCCTTTATTTTCAGTTGTCAAATTGCAAGCAGAAAGTTGTTTATTTTATTCTCTCATTATCTTTTTAATGACTTTAGAAAATACATTGAATCCCCATTTTATTTCTGGTATTTGTGATTTTTTTCTTTTTATTATTGTCAGTCTTGCTAGAGGGTTATCAATTTTATTGATTTTTATTTGGAGAACCATATTCTCACTTGATTTTCTTTATTTTTTCCTATTTTTCAATGTCATTGATTTTTATTATCTTTATTATTTCTTTGGTTTGCTTGGTTTATTTTACTCTTCTTTTTCTAGTTTCTTAGCTTGGAACTTATACTATTGATCTGTGGCCTTTTCTTTATTTAATGTAAATGTTTAGTGCTGCAAATTTCCTTCTTGGCATTTAATTAGTTGTTATTTCATGTATTTTGATGTGTTGTATTGTCATTTTTATGTAATTGTATATGTTTATTATTTCATTTGAGGACTTTTTCTTTGACCTAAGCATTATTTTGAAGTATGTTGATTGATTTCCAAGTATGATATTTACCTAAATCTTTTATTGATTTTTGGTTTAATTCTATTATAATAGGAGCACATAATTTCTATGAGTTCTTTTTTTTATATTTGTTGGGATTTATTTTGTTGCTCAGTATATGGTTGGTTTTGGTGAATATTTCATGAACACTTGAAAAAGTATGTTCTGCTGTTCTTGGGTAATATGTTCTAAATATGTCAGCTAAAAATATGTTAATTAGATCCACTTGCTTGATTTTGTTGTTGCTTACATATCCTACCTGATCCATCTAGTAATTCTATCAACTGATGAGTAGAGAGTTGAAATCATTGACATAATTATAGAATTTTGTATTGCTCCTTTCATCTCTATCAGTTTTTGCTCCAGATATTTTGAGGCTCTGTTGTTTGATGTTTGGTGTGTATGCATTTTGACCTATGTCTTTTTGGTCAGTTGGTGGATTGATCTGTTTAACATTAATAAATGTCCTACTTTGCCTCTAGTAATTGCTTTTCAACTGAAGTCCACTTTATCTGATATTAATTTAGTCATTCTTTGCTTTTTATAAGTTAATGTTTAAGTGGTATATATTTTTCTTTACTTTTACTTTCAACCTACCCATGTGTATTTGAAGCACTTCTTGAAGACTGCAGTGTTGGATTAGGTATTTTTTTCTATTTTTTTAATTTAAGGTAGTTTTCAATCTATTAGGTCTAAAGTTTACACTTTTATTAGTTTTCCATTTTTAGTTCTTCTCTTTTTCTTACCTTCTTGCAGACTAGTTGGATATTTTTTAGGATTCTATATTAGTTTATTTATACTTTTTGAGTATAGTTTTCTTAAATGGATGCCGGCCTACAGGTATTAAATCTGTCCATGTAACTTATGTCATTCTACTGGTATTAATTTTATTACTTTGAATGATGTGTAGAAATTTACATTAATTGATTTTCATTCACTTTTCCCATTTTAAGTATAATTGTGTTTAATGTTTCTTCTACACATGTTATGCACTATATCAGATGATGTAATCAATTCTGATTCCACCATCAAAGATGAATAAACTTACAAGATAGACAATCTATTATATTTTCCTGTATTTTGACTCATTCTGATATACTTTCTCCCCATGGAAGTTCCAAGACTTTTTCTGTTACAATTTTCATTTTGATCAGTAAACTCCCCTTAGCAATTCTTTAAAGGTAGGTTTGTTAAAACAAATTCTGTTAGTTTCTCTTCATCTGAAATTGCATTTTTTTCTTTTCATTCCCAAAGATACTATCACTGGATATAGAATTTGTGGTTGATACTTTATTCTTTCAGTACTCAAAAATATGTCACATTTATGGTACTTGGTTTCAGATAAGAAATATCATATTTTTAAAATTAGTTTTGTTCTATTTTTAATGTATCATTTCTCTCTGGTTGCTTTCAAAATTTTATTTTTGTCTTTAATTTTAAGAATTTAATTATAGTATGTCTTGATGTAGATATATTTGATCTTTTTTTATTTGTAGTTGCCTCAGTTTCTTGAATCTGTTGGTGATGTCTTTTGCTGAATTTGGAGAGCCTTAGCCATTATTGTTAAAATAATTTTTTTATTACCATTCCCTCTCTTTTCCTTCTGGGACTCTGATCAAAAGAATACAAAACTCTTTTGTGATTCCCAAATCCCTGAAATGCCATTCATTTTTAAAATCTACTTCACTCTGTTGTTCAGATTGCATAAATTTTCTCTTTTGTTCATATTGCGTAAGTCCTATCATCCAAATTCACTGGTTGTATCCTTTGCCATCTCCATTCTACTATTCAGCCCATCCAGTGAGTGTTTTGTTGATCTTTGTGATTGTATTTTTCAGGTCTGTAGTTATTATTTGGTTTTACTTTAATTCTACTTTTTTTGGTGGGGTTTTATTTTTTTATTTGTTTTAAGAAAATTTCTAATTTCTTCTTGATACATTTTTATGATTGGCACTTTCATATATTCATTAAATAATTTTTAATATCTGATTAATCTTGATGTTGTTTGTTGATTGTATTTATCATTTAAGTCATAAATTTCCTGGTTATTGTCATGATATTGACTTTATATTGTATATTGGACATTTTGGATATTATATATTAGACTCTGGATCCTAGTTAATTTGTTTTCTTTTTAATTAAACAGACATTCTTTCAATTGTTGTGTAGCACAAGGGCTCAGTTGATGTATATATTTAGCTACATTCTGAGCCTTGCTGACTCTATCCTGGCAAAAATGGAATACTGATTCACATTGCCTTGTTGCAGGTAGTTGTAGTAAAATTTCAGCTTCTCCCTTAGCTTGCCTGAAAGTGTGGCACCCACCTGCACCACATCATAGCCTCTGAGGCGGAGTGTAAATGCACTCCTTGTGCCCTCCTGCCATTGGAGAGAAGGAAGGGGAGAGCTGAACCATAGCACCACACAATAAAGTGAATCACACAAAATTTCATAATTTCCCAGTGTATATAAAAGTTATGTTTACAGCATACTGTAGACTATTAAATGTGCAACAGCATTATGTATATAAACAAATGTATATGCCTTTATTAAAAATACATGATTGCTAAAAAAATGCTATCCATCATGTGAGTCTTCAGTGAGTCATAATCTTTTTGCTGGTGAAGGGTCTTGCTTTGACGTTGATGGCTGCTAACTGACTAATCAGTGGTTGCTGAAGGCTGGGGTGGCTGTAGCAATTTCTTAAAATAAGACAACTTTCTTTTATGAATTATTTGTCTTTATTTTGACAGGCTATTTGATAGCATGTTTTACACAAAATTGAAATTGGAGTCTACCCTCTCAAATTCTGCCACTGATTTATCAACTAAGTTTATATAGTAAACTAAATCTTTTGTTGTCATTTTAATTGTATTCACAGTATATTCACCAAGAGTAGATTTCACCTTAAAAAACTACTTCTTTGCTCATTCATAAGAAGCACCTCCTCATCCATTAACATTTTATCATAAGATTGCAACTTGTTCCCCTATTCAGGATCCACTTCTAATTCTAGTTCTCTTGTTATTTTCCCACAACTTCAGTCACTTCCTCCACTGAAGTATTGACCCCTCAAAGTCATTGCGAGGGATGGAGTCAATTTCTTCTAAATTCCTGATAATGTTGATATTTTAACTTTTTCCTGTGAATCATGAATGTTCTTAATGTCATTTAGGATGGCAAATTATTTCTAAATTTACATTTTTAATTTATTTTGCCCAGATTCATCAGAGGAATCACTAAATATTGCAGTTGTAGCCTTACAAAATATATTTCTTAATGAAACTTGAAATCCAAAATTACTCCTTGATACATGGGCTAGAGAACGGATTTTCTGTTAGCAGGCATGAAAATAACATTAATGTCATTGTACATCTTCTCTATCAGAACTTTTGGGTTACTAGGAGCATTGTTAATGAACAGTAATATTTAAAATAAATCTTTTTTTCTGAATAGTACCTCTGAACAGTTATATTACAGAGACTGCTTTTTCTTTCCTTAAACCTCATGAACCAACCTCTGCTAACTTCATACTTTTTTCCTGAAGGTTTCTCACCTCTCTCAGCATTCATAAAATTAAAAACAGTTAGGTCTTTGCTTTGGATTAACTTTTCACTTGAGGGAATGTTGAGGCTGGTCTAATCTTCTATCAAGACCAATAAAATTTTCTCCATATCAGCAATAAAGCTGCTTTTCTTCCTTATCATTTGTGTGTTCCCTGGACTAAGCACTTTTAATTTATTTCAATGTCTTTTCCTTTTTATTCACAACTTGGCTGTTCAACGCAAGAGGCCTAGCTTTTGGTGTATCTCAGTTTTTGACATGTCATCCTCACTAAGCTTAATCATTTCTAGCTTTTGTTTTTTTTTTGTATTTCTTTTTAAATTTTTTTTTATTTTAATCATTGTTCAAGTACAGTTTTCTCCCTTTTACTCCCATTCCAGCCCACCAACCCAACCCTCCCCACTTCCCTCCCATTATCACGCTCCCCCTAGCTTTTGACCATGTGTCCTTTAAATTTGTTCCTGTAAACCCTTCCCATTCTCCCCTGAAATTCCCTCTTCTCTCCCCTCTAGTCACTGTCAGTCTGTCCCCTATTTCAGTGTCTTTGGTTATATTTTGCTTGTTTCTTTGTTTTGTTGATTAGGTTCCTGTTAAAAGTGAGATCATATGGTATTTGTCTTTCACTGCCTGGCTTATTTTGCTTAGCATAATGCTTTCCAGCTCCATCCAAGCTGCTGCAAAGGGTAGGAGCTCCTTCTTCCTTTTTGCTGCATAGAATTCCATTGTGTAAATGTACCATAGTTTTTTGATCCATCCATTTACTGATGGGCATCTAGGTTGCTTCCAGCACCTAGCTATTGTAAATTGTGCTGCTATGAACATCGGGGTGCAAAGGTTCTTTTGTATTGGTGTTTTAATGTTTTTAGGATACAATCCCAGCAGTGGAATTGCTAGGTCAAAAGGCAGATCCATTTTTAGTTTTCTGAGGAAGTTCCATACTGCTTTCCATAATGGTTGTACCAGTCTGCAGTCCCACCAACAGTGAACTAATGTCCCCTTTTCTCCACAACCTCTCCAACACTTATTATTTGTTGCTTTGTTTGTGATGGCCATTCTGATCTGTGTGAAGTGGTATCTCATTGTGGTTTTAATTTGCATCTCTCTGATAACTAGCAACATTGATCATCTTTTCATCTGTCTTTGGATCCTCTGTATGTCCTCCTTGGAGAAGTGTCTGTTTAAGTCCTTTGCCCATCTTATAATTGGGTTGTTTGTCTTCTTAGAGTAGAGTCATGTAAGTTCTTTATATATTTTGGAGATTAAACCCTTGTCTGAGGTATCATTGGCAAATATGTTTTCCCATACAGTTGGTTCTCTTTTTATTTTGATACTGTTTTCTTTAGCTGTGCAGAAGCTTTTTATTTTGATGAGGTCCCATTTGTTTATTCTTTCCTTTATGTCCCTTGCTCTAAGGGACATGTCAGTAAAAAAGTTTCTGCATGAAATATCTGAGATTTTCCTACCTGTGTTCTCCTTTAGGACTTTAATGGTGTCACGGTTTATATTTAAGTCTTTTATCCACCTTGAATTTATTTTTGTATAAGGTATAAGTTGGTGCTCTAATTTCATTATTTTTTTTTTGCACGTGGCTGTCCAGTTCTCCCAACACCATTTGTTGAAGAGGCTATTTTTATTCCATTTTATGTTGCTGAGTCCTTTGTCAAATATTAATTGACCATAGAGACTTGGGTTAATTTCTGGGCTCTCTGTTCTGTTCCATTGGTCTATGTGCCTGTTTCTATGCCAGTACCAGGCTGTTTTGATTACAGTGGCTTTGTAGTATAGTTTAGTGTCAGGTATTGTGATCCCTCCTACTTTACTCTTCTTTCTCAAAATTGTAGCAGCTACTTGGGGGCGTTTATGGTTCCATATAAATTTTTGAAGTGTTTGTTCTATGTCTGTGAAGTAGACCATTAGTACTTTAATAAGTATTGCATTGAATATGTAAATTGCTTTGGGTAGTATGGACATTTTGATGATATTAATTCTTCCAATCCACGAACACAGTATATGTTTCCATTTGTTATTATCTTCCCTGATTTCTTTCCTGAGTGTTATGTAGTTTTCTGAATATAGGTCTTTTACTTCTTTGGTTAGGATTATTCATAGGTGTTTTATTTTTCTGTTTGCTACTTCAAATGGGATTTTTTTCTTGATTTCTGCTTCTGCTGTTTCATTGTTGGTGTAAAGAAATGCCTTTGATTTCTGGATATTGACTTTGTATCCCGCTGTTTTGCTAAATTCATTTATTAGGTCAAGCAGTTTTTTGGTAGAGTCTATAGGATTTTCTATGTACACTATGATGTCATCTGCAAACAGTGACAGTTTTGTTTTCTCCTTTCCGATTTGGATGGCTTTTATTTTTTTTTCTTGTCTGATTGCTGTGGCTAAAACTTCCAGTACTATATTGAATAGAAGTGGTGAAAATGGACAGCCTTGTCTTGTTCCTGATATTAGTGGAAAAGATTTTAATTTTTGCCCATTGAGTATAATGTTGGCTGTAGGTCTCTCATATATGGCCTTTATTATGTTGAGGAATGCTCCCTCTGTTCCCACTTTGCTGAGTGGTTTTATCATAAATGGGTGCTATACCTTATCAAATGCTTTTTCTGCATCTATTGATATGATCATGTGGTTTTTGTCTTTGCTTTTGTTTATGTGATGTATTACCTTTACTGATTTGCGAATATTGTACCATCCTTGCATCCCTGGAATGAATCCCACTTGGTCATGGTCTATGATCTTTTTAATGTTAGATGCAGTTTGCCAGTATCTTGTAGAGGTTTTTAGTGTCAGTGTTCATCAGCGATATTGGCCTGAAGTTTTCTTTCTTTGTTGTGTCTTTATCTGGTTTTGGAATTAGGATGATGTTGGCCTCATAAAAAGAGTTTGGGAGTCTCCCATCTTTTTGGACTTTTTGGAATAGTCTGTGAAGGATAGGGGTTAGTTTTTCTTTAAATGCTTTGTAGAATTCTCCTGTGAAACCATCTGGTCCAGGGCTTTTGTGTGTTTGGAGTTTTTTGATTACTGCTTCAATTTCTTTTGCTGTTATTGGTCTGTTCAGGCTTTCTGCTTCTTTTCCATTGAGTTTTGAAAGATTATATTTTTCTAGAAATTTGTGCATTTCAACTAGGTTTTCAAATTTCTTGGCATACAGTTCTTTGTAGTAATTTCTTACAATCCTTTTTATTTCTGTGGTATCTGTTGTAATCTCTCCTCTTTCATTTCTGATTGTGTTTATTTGGGTCTTCTCTCTTTTTTTCTTGATGAGTCTGCTTAAAGGCTTGTCGATTTTGTTTATCTTTTCAAAGAACCAGCTCTTGGATTCATTGGTTCTTGGAATTGTGCTTTTAGTCTCTATGCCATTTAATTGTGCTCTGATCTTGGTTATTTCCTTCCTTCTGCTTGCTCTGGGTTGTCTTTGTTGTTGTTCCTCGAGTTCTTGTAGACGTAGGGTTAGGTTGTTTGTTTGAAATATTTCTATCTTTTTTAGGTATGCCTCTATCACTATGAACTTCCCTCTCAGAACTGCCTTGGCTGTGTCCCATAAGTTTTGGGTTGTTGTGAGTTCGTTTTCATTTGTTTCCAGATACCTTTTGATTTCTTCCCTAATTTCATTCTTGACCCATTCATTTTGCTATTGCATGCTGCTATTTTGCAGCATGCTATTTAATCTCCATGATTTTGCGTGTTTTGGGTTTCTTTCCTTGGGTTTGGTTTCTAGTTTCAGTCCCTTGTGATCCGAGAAAATGCTTGGTGTGATTTCAATTTTATTGAAATTCTTGAGGTTGTTTTGTGTCCTATCATGTGGTCTATCTTTGAAAATGTTTTGTGTACATTTGAAAAGAATGTGTATTTAGCTACTTTGGGATTGAGGGCTATGTATATGTCAGTTAAGCCCATTTCATTTAGGGTATTGTTCAACGCCACAATATCTTTGTTGATGTTTTTTTGGAAGTGGGGTGTTAAAATCCCCCACAGTAATTGTGTTGCTGTCAATATCTTTCTTGAAGTCTTCTAAGATTTTCTTTATGTATTTGGGTGCTCCTATGTTGGGTGCATATATATTTACAATATTTATGTCTTCTTGGTGGATTCTTCCCTTGAGTATTATGAAATGACCTTCTGGGTCTCTCTTTATGGCCCTTTTTTTGGAAGTCTATTTTGTCTGATATGAGTATTGCTACCCTGGCTTTTTTTTCCTGTCCATTTGCTTGGAAAATTTGTTTCCAGCCCTTCACTTTCAGCCTGTGCAGGTCTTTTGTCCTGAGGTTGGTCTCTTGTAGGCAGCATATGTGTGGGTCATCTTTTCTTATCCAATCAGCTATTCTATGTCTTTTGATTGGAGCATTTCATCCATTTACATTTAAGGTTAATATTGATAGGTACTTATTCATTGCCTTTTATGTATGTGTGTTCCTCTCTCTGTCTCTCTCTTTTCCTTTCTTTCCTTAAAGCAGTCCCTTTAGCATCTCTTGCAGAGCTGGTTTGGTGGAGGTGTATTCTTTTAGACTTCTTTTGTCTGGCAAATTCCTTATTTGTCCTTCTATCTTGATTGAGAGACTTGCTGGGTAAAGTAGCCTTGGTTGCAGACCTACGGTTCTCATTACTTGGAATATTTCTTGCCATTCTCTTCTGGCTTGGAGTGTTTCCATTGAGAAGTCAGCTGTTAGCCTTATTGGGGCTCCCTTGTATGTTACTTCCTTTTTCTCCCTTGCTGCCTTTAAGATTCTCTCTTTGTCTTGAAACTTTGCCATTTTAATGATGATGTGTCTTGAAGTGGGCCTCTTTGGGTTCCTCTTGATTGGGACCTTCTGTGTTTCCTGGATATTTTTGACCTTTTCTCTCATCAAATTAGGAAAGTTTTCCATCATTACTTTTTCAAATAGTTTTTCTATCTCTTGCTCTTCTTCTTCTCCTTCTGTTGTCCCTATTATACAAATATTATTACGTTTCATATTATCTTGCATTTCTCCTAATCCCTCTTCCTTCTTTCTGAGCCTCTTTCTCTTTTCTTGCTCTTTCTGGATGTTGTTTTCTACTTTGTCCTCCAATTCACTAATCCCATCTTCTGCTTCATCGATCCTGCTTTTCATTCCTTCTACTGTGTTCTTCAGTTCAGTATTGTATTCTGCATTTCCTCTTGGCCCTTGTTGAGAGTTTCTATTTCCTTTTTCATGTTGATATAGTTTGCAGTGAGATCATTGTACCTTCCCTGTAGTTTCTGGTAGCTCATTGTGAGTTCATTGAGCTTCCTGATAATCATTGCTTTGAACTCAATATCTGATAGATGAGTTGCCTCTATTTAATTTAGCATTTTTTCTGAGGCTTCCTCCTTTCGCTTCATTTGGGGATTGTTTCTTTGTCTTCCTATTGTTTGTGAGACTCTTCTTGTTAGTCTCTGTTTCTTAAATCGATCTGTCCTGGTTCCCTGTGATTTTGGTGTGAACTTTAGTGGTAGAATACCTGTGAGATTCAGTGCTGCAGTTTCCTTTGTGTATCCTGGCGTTCACACCTTCCTCCTACTCTTTTTTGTGATCAGTTGGAGGAGTAAGGCAAAATGGTTAAGACAGCAAGACAGTATTCTATGATATTTACAGTAGCAGCCAGTAGAGAAGAGATGGGAGATCCTTTGGCTATTTATAGTGTTAATCGTGATTTTCCACCCCACTAGACACATTTTAGAAAGGATGGAAAGAAGATAAGACTCTTATTGGGGACAAAAAGATTCCTAGTTGGACCTAGAAAGCTGTGAGGCTGTGGGAGATCAGATTGTGAGGAAGGGTGGGAATAAAGATTAGTAAATAGGAGTAGTGTGTAAAAGAATAGAGACAACCCTCACAATAATATAGTTCAGGAAATTGCAAAGTGGGCTGTGATCAGGGAGGGGTGTAGAGTAGTATTTACAATTGTATGAACTAGGTCTTATTTACAGTAATATTAAAGCAACAATCATGTGGCAGAATCTATGAGATCTAGATAGCAAGAATAAGGAATATAGAACCTTAAGAGGTGTAGTAATGGAACACAAGTGAAAGACAGTAAATTATCAACACACTGTGAATGAGACAATAGGGGGAACCTATCAAATGACAGTATAACCAGCCAAGCAAAGAAGGTTATACAGAAAGAAAAAGAATACCAAAATACTATTAAAATAAAAAATGTCCTAAAAGTGAGAAAAACATAATACAAATTTGCAGTAACTTGCAGGCTCAAAAAAAAAGGGGGGGAAAGAAAGCAGAAGATGGAGTGAAGGAGAGATAAATTTGGAGTGGAAGGGATAATACTAGGATGAAAGGAAGAGAAACATAAGGAGTTGAGGGATATAAAAATAATAAGAATTAAAAATAAAAAGTCCCTTAAAAAACAAGATAAAATCAAACAAACAACAACAACAGCCAAAAAAAAAAAAACAAACAAAAACAAAAAGAAAACTCTCTTGTTGGTTTCTAACTGGCCAAACCAGTTTTTCTGGTCTTGCTGGTTTCAATAGTCTGAGGGACATTTGGAAAGCTTTTCACTCTTTCCAGTCAAAACTCAGTCAGCCTCTGGCATACTGTCCCCAGGGCCAGCAGGGCGCTCTCAGCAGAGCCAATCTGACATCCCCCTGTAGGACTCTGGATGTGGGTATGAGCACTCCCAAGCATTCTCTCCGGAGCTCACTGCTGTGGTCTCCCAAGCTCCAGGGCCCTGCAGAGCTCCTGCCTCTTTTCCAGGTTCACAATGCAAGCTCCGGGGATCACAAGGAGACGTGCCCTTCCCCCAAATTTCACCGTAGAGGGCTCTGTGTTCTCAGAAACACCCGCATCTTTTCTGGATTCATGGTGCAAGCTCTGGGGAACTCGAAGGGGTGCCCACTTCCACCAGTTTCCCCACTGCGGGCTCCAGGAACTCCTCAAGTGCTGCGTCCCTTTCTGGTTCACAGCGAGAAAGTCGGAAATCCTGGAGGGGTGCATGCTCCCCCGAGTTCATCACCGCAGGCTCCAGAAACCGGCAAACACCTGCACCCTTTCCTTGTTCAGGGTTGTGAGGTCTGGGTCTTCCACAGATCCACACTCCCACCAGGCTGTGGGCACAGGCACATGTCCAGGCCACTCCTGGTCATGAAGGCTGGGGACATTCACCCCTCTCGGGGCTATGCGTGGGTGCCTGCAGCCCCTGCGCGACTATCTCCCAGTCCAACTCCCCTCTCTGTGCCTTCAAGCAACAAGGCCTCCCCTGGTGTTGCTCAACCCCCATTGTCCAGGGAGGGAGCAGCGACTCCGCTCTCCTGGGTGCCCTGAAGCAGACTTGGGAGCACCGGGCCTGGGGGCTGCAACGCGCCCCCCGTCCCTGCATTGATCCCTGGGTCCCTGTTGTCCTGAAGCAGTCTCCTTACTATCTGGTTTTTCAATGTCTGCTATAATTTTTGATGTCCTGTTTTCATAAATGTTGTGATAACCTAGGCCCCTTGCTTTGTTCCTCCGCCCATCCGCAAGTTTCTCTCCCCTGCACAGAGGAAGGGGATCGTCCTCCCTCCAACAAAGCCACCATCTTAACACTCAGCTTTTGTTTTAAAGTGACAAATTTATGACTCTTCCTTTCACTTGACAAGTCAGAGTCTGTTGGAGGGTTATTCATTGGCCCATTTTCAATATTTTTGTGTCTTAAGGAAGAGGGAGACCTGAGGAGAGAGAGAAAGATCAGTGGTGTAGTCAGCACACACAGCATTTTTTTTATTAAGTTTGTATCTTACATGGGCTTGGTTGGTGGATTCCTAAAACATTTACATTTATAACAACAAAGGTCACTGATCACAGATCACTATAACAAATATAATAATAATAATAGAGTTTAAATTGTAAAAACTACCAAAATGTGACACAGAGACATAAAATAAGCAAATGCTGTTGGAAAAATGGTGCCAATAGAATTGCTTGACTCAGGGTTGCTACAAGGCTTCAATTTGTAAAAAATATGATTATCTGTGAAGTGCAGTAAAATGAGGTGTGCCTGTACTAAATAGCCCCATTTTGTACCACTTTGTTCAGTTTCATGTTGCTTGAGGGGATGGAGGTTCAGCTCCCCACTGTGCTCTACTTTTATGACTAGAGAGTGGGAGAAGTCAAGTACCAGCTATCCTTGCTTTGTATGACTTTGTTCAGTCTCACTGCTGCCAGACAGGAGTTTCAGCTTCCAGATGGGTTCTGCTGACTCAGGGTGAAAAGATGTAACTGAGTGGTGACCAGCCTTACCTCATACCAGAGTCTCCTTGCTGAAGGTTGGGGATGGAAACTTAGCTTGCTGCTGTATTCTGGTAATACCATCTTAATTTGTGGAACCACAGTATTGCTTATGCCACATTCAGCCTCACTGATGACATACTGGCAGGGAATTCAGGGTGTTGCCTTTTTTTTTGCTAGTTAGAGCATGAGAGGTTAATTACCATCTTGGCCACACAGAGGCCACTACACAAGGGATCAGAACACTGACATTTACATCCATGAGTGGCAGGGGAGGGTGGAAGACTGGCTCCTTGCTCAATGCTGTGGAGGAATAAAAATGGAGTGCAGCTTTTCGTTTGGCTAAAGTAGGGTGGGTGATGCCAAAAAGTTTTGTGTTGGTAAACTATCCCAGTGTTTTTGTCAGGGGAACAGGACTTTCTCAGAGCTCTTCTTATCTGTGCTGTTGGCAGTTCTGGATGGGAGGCTCTGGAGCACTCTGTCTGGGATATATGTGAAATTAAAGGAAACCAGGGGATCTTCTGCCATGTCATTCCTCAAGTTCCAATGTCCCTAGGCTGTTCTCCTTTCAGCCTTTCAGAGTCCTCCTGTGCTTGCTGTTATTCCTAAACTTTATTTAACTGTAAGAGGGAAGGACTGGTAGGAATGGGGTCTTTGCCAGAACTAGGAATTTCCTATTTCTTTTCAACCCACAAAAACAGGCTTTTATTCTTAAATCTCACTCAAAAAAACTTTGCTAAAGTCAATAATGACTTAATGTGGATAAACCCAATGACAAATTCTCCATTTTCATTTTACTTGGCCTTGATCATTACTTTCTCACTTGGTTACTTGATATAGTTGATAATTCTTTTTTAAACACTTTACTTTGCTCAAGGACACCACATTCTTTTGGGTGTTTTTCTTTTGCACTGACAGTTAACTTTTTGAGTCCTTTGCTAATTTCTCCTTATTCTTACTATTTGAAAACAGTGCAGTATCCCTAAGCTCTGTTCTCAGACTTCATTTTTTCTCAGGCTACATTTACTCTTAAGTGACCTAAGTTAGTCTCCTGGTTTTAAATGCCACATACATGTAAATGCTTATTATTCCCAAATGTATAATTCTGCCTTGATTCCATGTAGAATTCTAGACATACATATACAATCTCTTACTTGACATTTCAGACTTTGGATATCTACTACCACCTCAACTTTAATGTGATTTCCTCCAAACTTGCTCCTTTTTCAATAGTAACTTCATCTCTCCAGCTGCAAAACCTATTTGTTTGTCAGCAAAGCTGATCATATTTATTACTTCTAACTTCAAAATGCACCTAGAAACTGCTGTCATTTTCTTATCCCCTACACTGTCACCGTTGTGATTGAAGCCACTTTCACTTTTCATTAGGAGATTGCAGTAGCTATATAATAGTATCTTGCCTTATCCCTCTTCTTCATCCGAGTTTCATGCTGTCAATTTCTCAACCTAGAAAATCCAGTGTGTAGTAGTCAATAAAAAATTATTCTCCTACCTCCTCTGTTTATTAATATGTTAGAACTTGGCATTTGAAATATTTATGTGCTATGTTTATTTTCCTACTTAAATGATTTCCTGGGGTCATCTGATTCTTTCATAGAACACATTCTTAAAGTGTACTTTAAATTTAGAATAAAATTCCAATAACTTATATTAATACTTTAAGAACTCTATTTTGCCTTTCAGAAACAAGGTAAATTAAAAACAATTTAAGTGCAAGTAACTGAAGTCAACTGAGGTTGTGTATTGACTAACCCATTCTCAATTTGTGTCAGAATGTTATTCTTAAAAATGAATTCTTTATTCAATGCCCTATCATTTTCTAACTACAGATATATTACCTCCTTGGTTATATTTATTCCTAGGTACCACATACACCATGCTCATGAATTGGGAGAATTAACATCATTAAAATGTCCATACTACCTAAAGCAATCTATAGGTTCAACACAATTCCTATTAAAATACCCATGGTTTATTTCACAGAGCTATAACAAATATTTCAAAAATTTATATGGAACCAGAAAAGAGTTTCCTCAACAATTTAAAATACAACTGCCTTTTGACTCAGTGATTCTATTCATGGGGATTATATTCTAGGACTCCCAAACACCAAGTCAAAAGAATATAAGCACCCTTATGTTCACAGCAGTGTTATTTATAATAGTCAAGATCTGGAAACAGGCTAAGTGCCCACCAAAAGGTTAGTGGATAAAAAAAGCTGTGGTACATTTATACAACGGAATACTATGCAGCAGTAAAAAAGAAGGAACTCTTATCCTTTGAAACAGCATGGATGGACCAGAGGCTATCATACTAAGTGAAATAAGCCAGTCAGTGAAAGGCAAATACCATATGATCTCACTTATATGTGGAATCTAATAAACAAAATAAACTAATGAGCAAAATAGAATCAGAGGCATAGAAACTTGGAACATACTGACAGCTATAAGAAGGAGAGGGGAGTACTGGTTGAAAGAGAGTGAAGGGATTAGCCAAAGAACATATATGCATGACCCATGGACTTGGGCAATGTTGTGGGGATTGCTTGAGGGAGTGTGGGGGTGCTGGGTAGAGGGCAGCAAAGGGGGAAAAATTGGTTCTACTGGAATAGCATAAACAATAACACATTTTTAAAAATAAATTCTTATTCATGTAAGTATTATGAAGAAGAGAATGAAAATTCCTTGTAAGTTTAGCCAGTCATTTTTCTTATTAAAGAAAAATATTTTTTTCTTCCAAATGAGCACTCCTACTTTTTGCCCTGCTGAGGCATGTATGTTGGATCTCAGTGCAGAATAGGTTATTTGGTCTGTTGGAGTTGTCAGTCCTTATAATCCAAAGGCAGTTTAGTTGATGGAAGATAAGGATTATTGTAGTAATGTTTGTTTGTGTAGATTCACATTGCTTCTAAATTTTTCTCTGCAGATATTAGGGTTGCTCACCTCCTCCTGGCATGTGGAAGAGGGGATAGGAAAAACCTTCACAAAGGGAAGTATATGCCTTGTTTTTTGGTAGAAAAGGAGAAGGCAGGGAGCTCTTCCTATCTGCTGTTTCTTAATTGTCTTTAGCTCAAAGTAGTCCTTATGTCAAAGTATCATACACTTTCAGGAAACATATTCTGGTTCCCATACACTTCCTACTTTTCTTATACAGTTGTTCCATTCAACTATGAGGCAAACAGAAGAGTACAGGCCATTGACTTCATGAGGTCTCATCCCATTGTTTTCTGATTGCTGAGAAACCTCAGTGTTGATGGGAGTCCAAGGACAACTCCTGGGCTCTCAGAATGTGTTATCTCTGGTAATAACACTTGTTCTTTCACCACTAGAATGTTCCTTAAATTATTTCAAGCTTCAAGGCCTTAAATATAAAGGTGGCTGATGCAACTTGATCATGACATATAGTTTGAATTTATGCACCTATATTTGAAATATTTGAAAATCAAAATGCACCCTGGCTGATGTAGCTCAGCAGATTGAGCATGGCCCTGTGAACCAAAGGGTCACCAGTTCAATTCCAAGTCAGGGCACATGCCTGGGTTGAGGATCAGGTCCTCAAGTAGGGGGCATGCAAGAGGCAACCACACATGATGTTTCTCTCCCTCGCCTTCTCCCTCCCTTCCCCTCTCTCTAAAAATAAATACATAAAATCTTTTTTTTAAAAAGAAAATAAAAATGCAATTGGTTTTAGCTATGCATTCATAAAGGGTTGGATCTAAACAACACAACCCTAACTCTAGAGAGCAGTCAGATATTTGGCCCTTGAGATAGAGAAGGCCCCTGTGGCCAGAGCTAACACAACAAAGCCATTTAGGCCAGTGCTAGTGCTGTTGGTCTCTGTAAATCAACACATTGATGGAAGTTGGGTTTGTTTGGAGGCCCACAGACATTCAGAACAATCACTTTATTTCCCTGCCTTCAGCTCCTGCTGCTCTAGAATTATAGAATGTTGAGGATTTATAACCCTTAACCCATCTAAGAATAAGACAAGAGGAAGTATAAAATCTTGATATACTTAATTATACTTTATAAATTTGTGCTTTAACATAAAACCTTACATTCAGAGCAAAAAATAACTTCTGTATAGTTCTATCTCTGGACCTAAAATGCTAGTTCTTAATCAGACTAGTATAGTCTAACACATATGTGAGTGATAACATTGGATATAAATTTGAATGTTCTATTTATACTTCATGAGCAATTAGTTTCTCATGGCTTGTTATGAAAAAGCAAAGGTCACCATGAAAGAAAAATATCTCATAGTTTGTCAAAATTTGAACTTGGTTAGTATAGAAATGCATTGCTAAAATATCAAAGTATACACACACACACACACACACACACACACACATCTATCTTGCATAGATATGAGGTTATTATTGCTCATAAATAGCAAGTATGACCTTAGTTTTTTTATATGTGTGGAAAATAAGGTCAGTGTTTTTTTCTTTAATATATGTCTGGCTAATTACATTGTATTTTACCTTAGAAGTAAGGAGAAAATAATCTCAAAGGAAACTGTGGGCATCAGTAAGAACATGTAGGAAAAGGGAAAGGACTTGCTGTACATTGAGTACTTCCTTTTGGGCAGGCTCTGTGCTGGGCACTGTTCTCTGCTGTTTCAGGAAGGAGAGAAGAGCAGCGAATGACAAGACTCAGCAGTGAAACAACCCCCTCTAGGGTATAATTAGCTCTTTCCCTTGAGAATCTGATATCACCTTAAACCTGCCATCTTCACAGTCCAAAAGCAGGTAGACTGATGTGGATGTAAGTTGTTCTTATTTTAAATAAAAGAGGAAATACATATAACATGTGTTCAGAGGAGAATTCCAGGCTGATTACAGGTCTCTCAAATTCACTTTCCATGTTCTTCCCATGCTCTTCATGTCTGCTGATGAAAGACTAGTGAATATACCTTTTTTATCATGGAACATTATTTAATTTAAATTTATATTTACTGTGCACATTTTCTGTTCAATGTGGTGTGACAGGTGAGAGGGGGAGGAGTGAGAGATGATCTCTGTGCTCATGGACATAGGCATCCACTGGAAGACAAACACAATGATCCACCCTACAAAGGTGTGATGTGCCATAATAAATCCAAATGCCAATTCTGATGAGGAATTTTTAGGAAGCTTTCAGGAAAGGCTTTGGTGGATGGATGGAAGATAAAGGAAGGTGACACTAGACAGAAGGACTAAAGAAATGGAAGGAAGCATTGAAATGTCTAGCTTGGCTATGGAATTGTAAAAGAGATCTAGCTGGAGAGCCATCTGTGTGTGTAGTTTAAAATAAGGGTGGAAAGATAAATTATATCTGAGCTTTGGTGGGTTTTTAATGTCGGGCAGAGCAGGAGTGGGAATTCCAGTTAAAGGTTTTGATCAGGAAACTATGAAATAGAGCAGAGACTGGAAGCAGAGAACCAGTAAAAAGACCATTGCATCAGTAGACTGGATAAAAAAATTATGTGACCATGACATTAACCATGAAAATAAGCCTGGTCTTCAGAAATGTATTAAGATTTGGTAGAAAGAGTTTTGAGCATGGGCCTCAGGAGAGCTAGATCCTGCCACTTCCTAGCAATGTGATTAAGGCAAGTTGCCAAAATCAATTTCCTTATTAACCAAGTGGAGGTAATATCTACCTTAAAAGAGAAGTGAAAGTGCTTTTTACATGGTAAAGTGCTATAATCATTGTTCTAGATTCAGAAAATCCAATAGTCAATCTAACAGAGTAGCTGAGGGAATAGAAAGATAAACATTATAAGTAAGTAAAATATATAGAATGTTGACAGTAATTAGTGATGACAGGAAAAAAATAAAATGGGGACATAAAATGATTAAAGAACATGTTGAAATTATAGACAAAGTGGGCAAGACAGGAGCTCACTGAGACAGACTGAAAGGAAGTGAAAGAGTTGGTGTATAGATATCTGGGGAAAAGAGTTTCTGGAAGAGAAAACAGGAAGTGCAAGGGTCTTGAGGGAAGAGTATGCTTGGAGTGTTTAATGAATAATATGAATATCAGTGTGTCTAGAGCAGAAGTATGAGAATCCAGATCATGTAGAGCTTGTAGGATAGAGTAAGTACTTTAGCTTTAACCCATAGTAAAATGGGAAATTGTTGGCACATTGTGAGTAAAGGAATGATTGGGTTTTAACTACGCCCTTTGAACAGTAAGTTGAGAAGAGATGCAGGAGGTAAAAGTAGAAAAAAGAAGACAAGTTTGAAGTTCTTTAAAATGTATTTTTAGCCCTGCCTAGTGAGGCTCAGTTGGTTGGAGCATCATCTCATAACTGAAATGGTTTGAGTTCAATTTCTAGTCAGGGTAATAACCAGGTTGGTTTGATCTCTGGTCTGGGTGCAGGAAACAACCAGTTTATGCTTCTCACTTGCATCAATGTTTCTCTCTCTTCCTCTCTCCCTCTAAAAACAATGAAAAGAAAAGTCCTCTGGTAAGGATTAAAAATAAAATTTTTTATTATTGTTATTTTTACTTTCGAATACCAAGAGACTTTTTCAATTAATTTTATTTTTATTTAATTTAATTATATTTTTTATTTAATTAAAAAATTTTCAATTTGCAGTTTATATTTAATATTATGTATTAGTTTCAGCATAGTGGTTAGATAATCATATACTATACAAAGTGTTTGTTCCTTCATTATTTCAAGTACCCACATGGCCCCATACATAGTTATTACAATATTTTTTACTATATTCACTATGCTGTAATTTACATCCCTGTGACTCTTCTGTAATTACCAATTTGTACTTATTAACCCCTTCACCTTTTTCACCCAGCCTATCAACCCCTCTCCCCTCTGGTAATCATCAGTCTGTTCTCTGTGTCTATGAGTCTGTCTCAGTTTTGATTGTTTGTTTATTCTGTTCTTTAGTTTCTACATACAAATGCAATTACATGGTGTTTGTCTCTTTTTTTCTAACTTATTTTGCTTAGCATAAATCCTCTGGATCTATCCATGCTGTTTTAAAAGGTTTTCATTCATTTTATGGCTGAATAATATTCCATTGTGTATATATACCACAACATTTTTATACACTCATTTGTTGATTGTGGCTTGGGTTGCTTATGGAAAACAGTGTAAAGGATCCTCAAAAATTTAAAAACAATTCCCTTATGACCCAGATTCTGCTTCTTGGTGTATATAGAAGAAACACAAAACACTAATTAGAAAAAAATATATGCATACACGTTTATTGTAGCATTTGCATTTAAAGTAGCCAAGATTCCATCCTTGTCTTTAACTTTTAACATTTTATTGGTAAAGTGTTTTGTTGTGGGTCTCTTTGGTTTATCCTTTTTTGAATTCTCACAGTTGGCATACATTATTATGAGGGGGCTCCCCAAAAACCAGGAATTATCTTCTGGAGGACAGACCCATGTGTCTACTAGATAGGTGTTCTAGGAACCTATCTGGATCAGTGTACTGACTGATCTTGTGAGAGGCTGCATTAGGCTTCAGTGAATTTTTCTGAAGACTCCTTCAACTCATTTGCCCATTTCATTATGGATGATTTATGAGCACATCTATCCACACCATGCTGAGTATTTAGCAGATTTTGAGCAAAAACAGCATGACCCTCTGCCCTGCCCTCCCAATTCAACCAATCTTGCCCCAAGCAACTTTTTTGTTTGTTTGTTTCCCCAGATGAAAAAAGTCCTCAAAGGGAAATGATTTGCTGTTGTGGAAGAGGTAAAACAAAAAACAACAGAAGCATTAAAATGCATCAAAATCGATGAGCTCAAAAACTGTTTTTTTAAAAAATTGTATTTATTTTAAAAAAATGTTTTATTTATTTATTTTTAGAGAGAGGGGAAGGAGAAAGAGAGGGAGAGAAACATTATGTGTGGTTGCCTCTTGTGTGCCCCCTACTCAGGACCTGGTCTGCATCCCAGGCATGTGCCCTGACTAGGAATCAAACTGGCAACCCTTTGGTTCACAGGCCTGTGCTCAGTTGACTGAGCCTCACCAGACAAGGCCAGAAACTGCTTTGAGCAGTGGTAAAAACATCTTGATAGGTGTATTGGATCAAATGGAGAAAACTTTGAAGGTTACTGAAATTTAAATATGTCAGAATAAATACATGCTTTTTATAAATAAATTCTGTTTTTTGAGTCCCCTCTAATACATCAGTTTAAGGTGTACACTCAGTGATCATTCCAGTAAATCTCGAACCCATATGACACCATACATAGTTGTTAGAATATTATTCACTATATTACCTATGCTATACTTTACATCCCCTTAATTATTGTGTAACAACAAATTTGTACTTCCTAATACCATCACCTTTTTCACCCATCTTCCCAACACTCCTCCCACCTGGCAACTGTCAAAATGTTCTTTGTGTATATGAGCCTGTTTCTGTTCTGTTATTTGTTTATTTTGTTTTTTATTTTTTTATTTTTAGTTTTATTATTTTTTTAGCTGGCTTGGAAATAAATTTTTTATTGTTTATGCTATTATAGATTTCCCATTTTCCCCCATCACCCCCTTCACCCAGCCACTCCCCTACTTCCATAGTCAATCACAACACCATTGTCCATGCCCATGAGTCCATCATGTATGTTCTTTGACTAATCCCTTCACCTTCTTTCAGCTAGTCCCTACATGCCCCCTCCCCTCTCTTTTTGGAGCCAATCTGCCTGGATTTGAATTCTGGCTCCACCTTCATTCAGTAGCAGTTTATTTTGGGGCAAGTCATTTAACTTTATATAAGTTCTTTATGTATTTTGGATATTAAAGATTTTATTTATTTATTTATTTTTAGAGAGGGAAGGGAGGGAGATAGAGAGAGCGAGAGAAACATCAATGTGCAGTTGCTGGGGGTTATGGCCTGCAACCCAGGCATGTACCCTGCCTGGGAATTGAACCTGTGACACTTTGGTTTGCAGCCCGCATTCAATCCACTGAGCTATGCCAGCCAGGCCCCCTCCCCTCTTATAGCTATCAGTCTATTCCATGATTTCACACCTCTAGTTTTATTTTGTTTGTTTTGTTTATTAGATTCTTCTTATAAGTGAGATCATATGATATTTGTCTTTCACTGACTCATTTCACTTTTTTAGATTCAATTGTTGATAGATATGTATTTATTGCCATTTCATTGTTCATATTTTTTTTAGCATTTTTTCTTTTTCTGAGAGAAGAACTTTTAACATTTCATATAATACTTGTTTGGTGGTGATGAACTCCTTTAGTTTTTCTCTTGTCTGGGAAGTTATTTACCTGTCTTTAATTCTAAGTGATAGCTTTCCTGGGTTAAGTAATCTTTGTTGTAGATCCTTGCTTTTCATCACTTTGAATATTTCCTGCCAATCTCTTCTTTCCTACAAAGTTTCTGTTGAGAATTCAGCTGACAATCATATGGGTGTTCCATTGTAGGTCACTAATTGCATTTTTCTTGCTGCTTTTAAGATTCTCTCTTTGCCTTTAACCTTTTGCATTTTAATCATGATGTGTCTTAATGTGGGTCTCTTTTGGGTCTTAGTGTGGGTCTCTTTTGGTTCATCTTGTTTGGGATTCTCTGTGCTTCCTTAGCTTTTATATCTATTTTCTCCACAAAGTTAGAAAAATTTACCGTGATTATATTTTTAAATGGGTTTTTAATTTTTTCCTCTCTCTCTTCTACTTCCAGTGTGCCATGAGGGTAATATTGGTATGCTTGAAGTTTTCCCAAAGACTCCTAACACTATCCTCATGTTTTTGGATTTTTTTTCTTTTAGCTGATTTGATTGGGTGTTTTTACTTCTTTATATTCCAAATCACTGATTTGATTCTCAGCTCCATCTGTTCTAGTATTGACTACCTGTGATGTATTCTTCATTTCAGTTCATGTGTTCTTCATTTCTGACTGGTCTTTTTCATATTTTTTTCTTCTGTGTTTGTATGTTTTATATCTCTTTGTTCAAGTTCTCACTAAATTTGCTTAATCTTCTCCTAAGTTCATTGAGCATCCTTATAACCAGTGTTTTGAAATCTGCACCTAGTAGATTACTTGTCTCTGTCTCATTTAGTTTTTTTTTTCTGGGGTTTTGTTCTCTTCTTTCTTTTGGGACTTGTTTCTTTGTCTCATTTTGGCAGCCTCCCTGTGTTTGTTCCTAAGTGTTAGGTAGAGCTGTTATGTCTCTTGGGTTTGGTAGAATGGCCTTATATAATAGGTGTCATTTAGGGTCCAGAGGCACAGCTTTCCTGATCACCCAAGCTGGTGACTCCAGGTGCATACCTGTGGGTGTTGTGTGCATCTTCCAGTTGTCACTGAACCCTGATTGCTGTTGGAACATCAGTGGCAGAGATAACCCTCAGGTTGATTGGATGAAAGGAATGGCTATAATCACTGAACACCATGGAGGATCAACTGAGCAGTGGCCCACCCCACAGAGCAGGACTTACTTCAGTGAGGCTCCAGTGCCTGCTGAGTCCTCTCCTTGAGTGTGTTGTCTGTAGAGATGGTTGGGTGGTGGTGCTTCGATGTGGTCTGAAGTTTTCTACCAGGTGCTCTGTCTCTGGGCCTCCTTCCACCTGTGTTCTGCCTGAAGCCAACTGGCATGAGCTATAAAGCAATCTGCAGATGGCTGCTACCTGTGCTGGGCTTGGAGGTACCTAGGTGAGTCCAAGCTATAAACCAAGTATGGCTGCTGCTAGTGCTGTGCCTGGGGCTGCTTAGTACAAGGTAAGCACCAGGATGATGCCAAGTACTGCTTGTTTGAGAGATTTCAGGAAAATCTAAAGCATGACCCAAGAGAAGATATTTGTATAGAAAAGTCTCTGGAAATAGGTCGGGTGGTCTTGAAATTTTTGCAGGGCAGGGCCTCATGGAATTATCAGAGTGGGGCAAACATTGTGATCAGATAAATGGAGTCTCAGATATGGTGCCCTTTTTCTAGCTTTGTGGGTGGAAGGCTCATCATAGGAACAATGATCTCTGCCAGCACTCTGTGTAGTAGAAAGCTGTCCCCCACCAGTACTTGCCCTGATGCTGAACAATTCAGTTCTTCCACATATGTCTCTGGTGCTTTTCAAGCTGCTGCCCCAGTGCTGGAGCTCAGAGGGTGTGAGTCAGAATAAGTCCATGTATGAGCCCTTAAAGATGAACTGCTGGGAATCCTGAAGCCTCTGTCTTCCTCAGCCTCAATCCTGACTGGGTTTTTTTAAAGATTTTATTTATTTATTTTTAGAGAGGGAAGGGAGGGAGATAGAGAGAGAGAGAAACATCAATGTGTGGTTGCTGGGGGTCATGACCTGCAACCCAGGCATGTACCCTGGCTGGGAATCGAACCTGTGACACTTTGGTTCGCAGCCCGCGCTCAATCCACTGAGCTACGCCAGCCAGGGCAGCTGACTGTTTTTTATAGCTAGAAGTTATTGGGACTTTCTTCCTCACACTAGAATCCTGGGGTGAGAGGCCTGGTGGTGGGCTGTGAAACTTGCTCTTCAGGGGCAACCTCAGCAGCTGTATATCGCTCCTGATTTTTATCTACCAAACACAGTGTGTGACCATCCCATGCTGTGTCTTCCATCCTTCCTATCAGTTTCAATGTGGCTTCCTTTTTACTATCCTAGTGGTAGGACTTCCATTCAGGCAGATTGCAGGTGTTCTGAATGATGATCATTCTGTAGTTTAGTTGTAATGTCGATGTGGGTGTGGGAGGATTCAAATACCACATTTACCTATGCTGCCATCTTGACTGGGAGTTGGAATTCTTTAAGCTTTGTGAATTTGGAAGTCTGTTGCTTTCCTCAGGCTAGGAAAGTTTTCAGCCATGATTTAAATGTGTCCTGCCCCTTTCTCTCTGTCTTCTCCTTCTAAGACTCCTATAGTATTAATGTTAACCTATTTGACATTTTTTCTTAAATCTCTTGAGTGATCTTCACTGTTTTAAAAATTCTCCTTTCTTTTTGCTTCTCTGGTAGGGTGAGTTTCTCTGCCCTGTTCTCAAGTTCAATTGTTTTTTTGCTCTACTTTACCTAGTTTGTTGTTGAACCTCTCTAATATATTTTTTTCAGTATCATTATTTTATTCTTCAGTTTTGTGACTTCTATTTGGAACTCCATTATATTTTCTATCTCTTTGTTAAAGTTCCCACTGTGTTCATATAGTCTTCTCCTGAGTTTGATGAGTATCTTTGTGACAATTATTTTGACCTCTTTATTATATAAATTACTTATCTTTCTTAATGATTTTTTTTCCTGAGATTTTGTTCTTTTTTTTTTTAAGGAACATATTCTTTTCTTCATTTCAATGGACTTTCTTTGGCTTCTATACATTAGATCAGGGGTGTCAAACTCATTTTCACTAGAGGCCACATCAGCCTTGCAGTTGCCTTCAAAGGGCCAAATGTAGAGCTCCTTGCTCTTAGTTAAGAAGTAGTTACATTTATACAGTCCTAAAATTATATTCAGTCCTTTGAAGGCAACCACAGGCTGATGTGGCTCCCAGTGAAAATGAGTTTGACACCCCTACATTAGATGAAATAGCTACTTGTCTCAGCCCTGAAGGGTTTACTTTGTGTAAGAGACATAACAGATCATTGAACCCTGCCCTAGCTCTTGGTTGTTTTTAAACCTTTGTGATTCTCTAAGCAGTCTATTTTTATTCTAATACCTTCCAGCATTAGAGGCTGTGCAAGACCAGTCAGTATCCCAAAGCAGAGGACTTCAGTTAGCACCTAGATTCAGGCTGATTGGAAGCCAGACTCTTAGGCAACGGCTTTTAAGGAATTCGAATACCTAAAATCTTGTGGTACTGAAAGCATAAGCCTTTCTGGTCTCCAGATGATTCAGACACTGGCCCGCAGTGTCTGCGGTGTACAGATGAGATGAGACAAATTCACACAAACTACTGAGTCCTGTGGAGAAAAAGGGATGGCATGGCCACTCTCTCGAGAGGAGATTGCCTTGACCCTTGTCTTGACAAGTTTTACTGGGTTCACTTTGCACAGGAATACAGGGTGTATATGTAAAGCTCATCAGTCATTGTCAGGCAGAAATGATTAAACAATTGGTAACATTCAAAGAACTCTGAGGGCTTATTCTGAGTCAGGATCAGATAGATAAAGGGCCATAAAACTTTGGGGAACAAACTCACTTCCTGCTTGTACCCTTATCATTTAAATTGAGAGTATTAGCAAAGTAGGTTTCATAGGATTTTATGCATTCTTTCTTAGGCCTTATTGCCCCAGAGAACCTGCCCTTTCCAGAATAGGGCCACACTCACCTCCAGCATTGTTTCAGGCTTAAGTCAGGCAGGGGGAGTAAGGCAGCCAAGAGATTAGGAGACTTCTTGCAGACAGAATGAGGACTCAGGCTATGTCAAAGCTGAGGGACAAGGGTCTATCACCCCCTTTTTCTACAGGTCCCCCAAGTCCTTCCCTGAGGGGCCCTTAATGACTGTGCCTGTCTTAGGTCATCCCTCCTTTGAGGAATCTTACCTGTCTTTGGCTAACCAGACATCCACCCAGAGCCAAGCAGGGTGAAGAGAAAAGGGGCCCCTACAAGGAAGGTAAGCTTTGTCTCCTAAGTGGCTTACAGTCCCAAGGTCTTTCTATTCTGCCTTAGCCATGGGGAATTACAGTTTCTGAAACTAGGCAGGACAGTTCCCAACATCCAGAGACAGGTGGTCTGAAGGTGTCCCCTGGGCAGCAGTCACTAAAATTGGGTATCTAGGTGAGTATACAAGTTCCTTTGGAGAGATATTTGTGAGCAGAAATAAGGCAGAGGAAGAGCACCTATGTTCCTTGAGAATACCTTAGTAGCATCTACATGTGTGCCAAACCTGAAGTTAGCCCCTTGAGACCAAAGCTCCAGGACAAGCAAGTAGGCCTCTTTCATAGAAAGGTTGTGTGTGTTTCAGTCTGCTGTCTGTGCAGTGCCCTGGGGTGGTAACCTGCCAAGAATTGTCTCATTTATTATTACAGTCCCATGGGACCCAGGAATATACACCCCTGGGCTTTCAGAGCCAGGTGATCAAGTGCATTTCCTGGTTAGGAACTGTGAAAACTTGTCTCCAGATGTAAAATCTGGGGCACCCGATGTGTATAGACACACCCCTCTGGAAGATACTAGTGTTCTGGAATGTGTCATAGGGAAAGCACAAAGATGGTGTCCGCCAGCTTGATTGAGGCAGTTTATGTGAAAAGATGATACTAACAAGAGGAAACAGCTTTGGCCAGGTGGTTCAGTTGGTTGAAGCATCTCCCTGACCACCTAAAGGTTGTGGGTTTGATCCCCAGTCAGGGCACATACCTAAGCTGTGGGTTCAATTCCTGTCTGGGACACTATAAGAGACAACTGATCTATGTTTCTCTCACACATCAATGTTTCTCTCTCTTTCTCTCCTTTCCTCTCTCTCTAAAATCAGTGAACATATCCTTGAGTGAGCATTAAAAAAGGGAAATAGTAAAGAAGGTAAAATAAAAGAAAAAAAGTAAAAGAAAAAGAAAAGGAAAGAAAGAGATGAAAGAAAATAAGCAAAATAAAAGTTTAAAAATGATGATGTCTACTGGCTTTAGCAAAATAGAAAGTATGGAAGATGGTGCCCACCAGCTGGACCATAAAGATAATATCTGTAAGAAAGGAGAAAAAGGAAGAAAGAAGATGGTGCCTGCCAGATTTAACAATAAAGTGAAAGAGCAGGAAGATGGTACCCACCAACCTCCATCCATAGAAGGTACCTCAGTGGTTCCTGCCTCTCAGACCAATGCTTTAAAATTTGGGCATTTTTCAAATGGGGTTGCTTTTGCACTTGGCCTTGGGACTGGAGAGTCTGTGCATGGGCCTTTTAAGAGCTGTTCTTCAGTTTTCAACAGCTCCATGGGTCTTGGTGGGCATAAACACCTTTTTTCTTCCAAGCCAGATGTTCTGGAGGCTCAAATCTTATTGACAATCTTGAAAGCTGGGGCATCTTATCCAGAATATGAGCCCCTCACTCCTCATAGTGCCCTAAGTTTTGAGTACTCTTATTGCCATGATGGGGGTGAGATTTATGGCAAGATTGTGTCTCAGCCTTTTCTGTAGGCTTTAATATTTGCTCTCATTTGCCCAATGTGAAGGTGTTGCTTTGGTAGTTTTTAGTTTTTCAGAGGAATGTTGCATGTATAGCTGTGGATTTGGTGTATTCATGGGAGGAGGTGAGTTCTGGATCTTCCTACATTGCCCTCTTGAACTTGAACCCCCAGAAGCATTGATATGATCCAGGCACAGGTTATGGTGTTTGCACTGGGTGGTGGTAAGAAGGATGTGGTATGAGTGGTATTCAAATACTGATGTTTTGAAGGTAAATTTCACAGAAGTTGCTCATAGGCCCTAGATAGAGTGTAAGAAAAAGAAAATTCAAGAATGACTCCAATATTAGTGAAGATGTCTTTGATTTAGATAAAATGCAAAAGGATCTGGGTTGTGTAGGAGTCTTAGGAGCTTAATTTTGAACATATTGAGATATGAAGTGGAAATATACAGCTGACATTTGACATTACCCATGAGCCTGGAGTGGATAGGAAAACCCTTGCATGATAATGTAGAATTGAGAGTCATAGGCATTTAGTTACTGAGAGAAGTAAATTTTGCAAAGTGTTTTGTTGTGGCAGTTTTGTTTTGTTTTCACAGTGCAGTTTTAGTTACTTGTAGCAAGTAAAGGAGATGGGATTCATATTCAAATCTCTGTCTTCTTGAAAGGAGAGATAAGGGATTGCTTATATATACTGTTTGGTCAATTACATGTTGATTCTTTCTTTGCTGCTGGCTACATTTTTTTCTATTTTCTCTTACTACTTCTTTTTTAAATTTAAATTTTATTTTTCATGACAACGAGTTTATTGATCAAGAGTATACAAGTGGTTTTTAAGTCTATGAGAAACTGATTAAACAAATGGACAATGGCCAGGCCATATTTAAAAACAGAATTCTGACACAATCTTCAGCAACCCCCCTTAGGAAGCCATCCTGTAATCTATAAGTCAGACTTTTAGGATGTTAGACCACTATCTCTAGTAACAATATTAGAAGCTCACCAACAATCCTGTAATAATAAGCCCCAAATGGCCAGGACACTATTCTAATTTTGATCCTACTTCCAATTTAGAACCAACCAGAGAAAGTCTAACATACACCCCCTAATGGATCACGTAGGATCACTGCTTTTCCTTAGCCCACCCATGACGTCCTCATGCCAAGAGCCTTCAATCAGGACACACAAAAAATCTTTCCCCTTTCCATTATAAAGCTTCCCCATTCCCATTCCTGACTTTAAGTCTCTGCAAAATTCTAGTGATGGTGGCTTACTTATAGCAAGTTTGAATAAATAGCCTTTACTTGTTCTTATTTGATTGGTCCTGGTTTATTTGCACATCCCCTCTCATATCTATACATTAAAGAAAATTGACCACTCTAGTAAAGAGATTCCACTGGATAAATATAGATATAGGTGGGACTCCTTGATATATTAGATTCCCCCCATAGGGAATATCCTAAGGTACTCAGCAAAATTCCCTTTTGCCTCCTATGAACTTCTCTAAACCATCATAATTAAAAAATATTTAAACTTAACATTTATTGTCAATACACTTGTGTGCATGAAAGAACAATAATGATGTTAATTGGTTCTTTTCCATTATGAAATGCCTGAGCCCAAACAATTAATTTTATGGTCAAACAGTTGCCCTAATTTGGCTATTTGTACAGAAATAACCAGAACAGTAATGGTCTACTTATTTCATACTAATAAAAAGTTGAACTTGGCTTGTTTTAAATAATGCATTAAAAATGTTTTTAACTGTGATATGTTGACAGAATTTTTATTATAAAAGACCTGTAAATATTACAATAAAAAGTCATAAATAGAATGGTTTAAAGGTTTGTATATTTAAAATTATTTGACTTCTTATTATAATTATTTTCCATACCAGATTTTAAAATGAAAAAGAAGCCAAGATGTTATGACTATTAAAAAAAGTCTTAAACTAAAATCAGATGAGACAAAAATATTTTGTATTTGCTTTTATGAAACTTGGGCTAGAGTCTTTGTTCCACTGAAGGCAAATTCCTTCTATGCTAATATCATAATAGCTCTAACCCTCAGTTTACTCATTCCTAAAGCAGAAGTGGTAGTATATGCCTTATGTAATCACAGTAATGAATTGCAGCTCTGGTGAGACAACGTATTTGAAATAGTTTTTGCAAGCTATGTGCTAACAGCAATAAAATTTACTGTTACTATTAGTGCATACTTATATTTAGTACCTCAAAACACTGAAGAAATATTTTAAACATGTCTGGTCTTCATGCAGAATAAGAGATTCTGGGGCAACTTTGCTCTTTTAGGCAAGAACATCACGTCTCCTTTTGCTTTGGTTGCTGGTCTGGAGAATCTGAACCACCAGATTTCCAGTTGTTCTGGGAAACTTACAGAGCATTTACTCAACCAGACCACAGCCAACATACTAATACAGTTACATGAGACTGTTACAAGCTACATGCCCCATAATATTAAAAAATAAAACTTGAGGAGTGAAGCCACCATATTTATTAATAGCTCCATGTATCTCTACTTTGTTTCCAGAGCCTCCCACCTCAATCCTACCCCACCCCACTATTCAGGGGGTATATGTAATATGCCCTGTAAGAGAAAACAGCCCCTCTCCTAGTCAAAGGAATGTAGATAATGGGAGACTGCTCAGGATTCCTTTCTGTGTAAAAGCAATTGAGATTCACCAAAACAAAAAATGCTCCCTCACTAATTAGGGCTTACAGTGTTAAAACTTCTGCAAAGCCAGGGACCTTGTTTTCCCTCTAATTAGTGGCATTCAGATGCATTTGTAATTGGAACCTCTAGAATGGTGCAGAGTTGCTGGCTGCCCTACTGCCTTGTGTCTCTCTGGAAGCACACTCTGAGTCAGAGGTGCCTGGCATTTCTCTCTCAGAGCTGTGTGGCCTTCATTGTGAACACAAACCAAATCAAGAGAAAGAAATTTTTCAGTGTTTTACAGGATGTCAAAATGATAGCTTCTAACTGATCATGTTTATCATTCCCCAAACGAGTCAGCAATACTACTAGTTGTGTCCACTATAAAATTATCTAAATACTTGATTACATCTCATAGGTAACATTTAAGAGCCTATAATATACTAACTTACTTTTGCCATTGGGCAAATGTGAAAGTATAATCTAGAACACAATACAATCTCTAAACTTGTTTTTTAAACCTTAGCTTTAAAAATGCCTAATCACATACAACACAAATTTTAGCATACCTGCTAAGTATCTTTTGCTATATGTATGAATTAAATACTTTCCCTTCTTCTCAGGAAAATACATTTCCCTTCTTCTTCAGGTTTTTTTTTTTTTTTCTGATCTAACAATTAAATTTACACAAAATAGATTAACAGGAGAAAAACAAATTTCATACACATGGGAGCAACTCAAAAATATGAGACTCCCTGGCGCTCATGTAATTGAGGTTTACTGGGCTAAGGAGAAGGGGTCTGGGACTTGGAAGGGGAGGAGATAATTCACAAGAAGGTGAGATGAGCAGATGTTTGGTAAACAAATGTTTCCCAGCCATGCAGATAAATCTTTCTGATACAGAATGTTATAGCTTGGTAATAGCTTGCTTCTTGTTACAGGTTCCCTATCTAAATTGTTTTGGCAGATGAGTGGGAGGTGAAAACCTCTTCCTGAGTCTGCTGGGCCCTGATTATCTTTAATTTAAAATAATCCACGTGCCAAAGTGGTACATTCTGAGGTGGAGTATTCTGCACCCCCTCAGCTGCATATATTAGTCAATTGTTCTTACAAATAATAAATTTACTACAAAAGCAATAAAAATGTTAAAATAAAATCATATCAAGCCATTTTTCTGAAGTGGTATCTTATTTTTTAAATTCAAAGTACTTCTAGAAGTTCTTATTATCTTTCACTATCACACACAAATACAATTTTGCATCCATTAAAATATCAAATAGTACACATTTTATGGTACTTGTGCAGCAATGATAATGTCACTTTATTTTTTGATCTTTTCAACTGACATGCCTGGGAAGTCAATTTGAGTGGTTTTGGATCTCCAGAATTATGATTGCCCAATAATTCAACCAAAATATGCTTCACTAAACCATGGGGTAGGGTTTGAAAGTTAATTATTCTTTACACTTCTTTAAACTAAAATTTACAGTTAAATTGAAATAATTATTGAATTTTTAAAATTTTATAATTATCTTAATATTTTTTCATCTTTTATTTTGTAAGAACAGATCATATTAAACAATTTAAAAGTTCTTCTTTAGCTTATTATCAAGTTCTCAGTTATCACAATGCAGAAGATGGTGAGAGACTGAGTGTACAAACAAGAAATGGCTCAAGTACAGGGCTGTAATAAGAATATTAAGTTTTATGAGGATAATAGGCAAGTTAGATCAGGGGAATACTGATATGATGACAAATAATTCTCCAATTAGGTAAATAATGTGGGGAAGAGCTAGATTAATAAGGTTTACCAGAAGTCATCAAGCTGCTATAAGGGGGAGGATAGTTTGTGGCCCTTGAGCAAGGATTATAATGCAGCTGTGAATTCGTTCATAATTTGAGTTTGCTAAGTAAAATAGTCTTGAGGGCATTAAGCCATGGGTGATTATTAGTACTGTTGCTCCTATATAACTTCTAAGTATTGTGACAATAACTAAAGGTACCATATATAAAAATAGAACTTGGATTCAACTTGCAATAATCTACCTAGAAACCAAACTTTTGTGTACAATAAACAACCCCAGAAGCCAGCCTCTGTAAATCATGATGGGGATCAGAATATGTCACTCCAATTTATGCCACTTTGGCATAAGGGTTATTGTGAGCTGATGGCAATTGAAAAACAACAGATGCAAAAAAGAGCTCTCTACTCTCTTTCTATCTGCCTAAAAGTAGGGAATAAAATTCCTTTTGTGACATGTCCCCCTTCCCTCTTCTGTACTAAGAAGAGGAGAATAACTCTTAATCAACTAATTTGACTCTTGTCACTACAGATGGCAATGTGACTCTTGTCACTTGAGTCTGCACAAACCAACCTTACTAAAATAACACGTCTCATTATTTTCTGTCGTATATTTACCTTCCCACCAATTAATGTCCTCAAAGCCTAACCTACATTTTGTTTACTAGATACTTCGCAATTTGTTGTGTTTTACTAAAACAAAATATAAACTCCTAGATATAATCATCTGTCCAAGTTTTCACTTCTTTTCTCTGAAGCCTCAGTATGCATGTTAAAGAAAACTTAAGGGCTGGTAGTGTCTTTATCTGACGTTAGTATCAGACCTTGTAAAATGAATTTAGGAGTGTTCCCTTCTTTTCAATTTTTTGGAAGCATTTGAGAAGTACAGACATTAATTTTTCACATTCTTATTAATAGTTCTTCAGTGAAACCATCTGATCCTGAGGTTTTCTTTGATAGGTGGATTTTTTTGTTTGTTATTTTTCTTTTAAATTTATTTTTACTGTTGACAATATTACAGGTGTCCCTATTTTTTGCCCCTTGCCCATCTCTGCCCAGCCCTCACCCCTGTTCCCATATCCTTACCCTTTACGGGTTTGTTTAGATTTTGCTATCTCCTCATGGTTCAGTCTTAATAAATTGTATGTTTCTAGGAATTTATTAATTTCCTCTAGGCTACCCAGTTTGTTTATAGATGATTGTTAATAGTGAAACCATATGGTTTTTGTCTTTCTCTGTTTGACTTATTTCACACAGCATAATACCTTTTAAGTGCAGATGTTGCAGATGGACAGATTTCATTTTTGTGTGTATGTTTTTTTATGGCAGAGTTATATTTTGTTGTATATATACAACTCCTATTTTTTATCCATTCATCAGTTGATGATCACTTAAGTTGCACCCACATCTTGGTTATTTAAAGTAATGTTGCATGGACATGTGGGTGCATATGTCTTTTTGATTTGGCGTTTTGAATTTCTTTGAATAAATTCCCAGAAGCAGAATTGATGGGTCCTTCTTTTTCTCTTTGATAGCCTCTGTTTTAAAGTTTATTTTGTCTGATATAAGTATTTCTACCCCAGCTTTTTCTTTTTGTTTCCATTTTCATGAAACATCTTTTCTATCCCTTTACTTTCAGTCTATGTGTATTTTTTTATCTGAAGTGAGTTTCTTGTAGACAGAATATGTAAATGTCTCATTTTCTTATTCATTCAGCCACCCTCTGTCTTTTGATTGGAACATTTAATCCATTTTCATTTAAAGTAATTATTGATAAATATATATTTATTGCCATTTTATTATTCATATTTTCATCTTTGTTAATTCTTCTTCTTAAAGAAAAAGCTTTAACATTTCTTATAATACTGGTTTGGGGGTGATGGGCTCCTTTAAGTTTTTCTTGTATATGAAGCTCTTTATCTGTCCTTTGACTCTAAATGATAGCTTTTCTGGGTAGAACAGTTTTGGTTGTAGGTTGTTGCTTTTCATCACTTGAACTATTTCATGCCAATCCCTGCTGACCTGAAAAGTTTCTGTTGAGGTATCGGTGAATAGTCTGATGGGAGCTTTCTTGTAGGTAACTAATTTTTCTCTTGCTGCTTTTAGGATTCTCTGTTTGTCTTTAATCTTTGGCATTTTAATTATGATGTGTCTAGCGGGGGGCCTCTTTCGGTTCATCTTGTTTGGGACTTTTATGTCTATTTTCTATACCAGGTAAGAGAAGTTTTTCATCATTATTTTTTCAATACCTTGCTCTCTGTCTTCTCCCCATTGCACCCCATAATGTAAGTATTGGTATGCTTTAAGTTGTCCCAGCATCTCCTTATACAGTCCTGATTTGTTGTTGTTGTTCTGATTGTTTTCTGCTTCCATGTCTACCAAATCACTAATTTGATCCTCTGCTTCCTGTACAATACTGTTGATTCCCTGTAATGTATTTTTCATTTAGTTAGTGTATTCTTCATTTTTTAGCTGTCATGTCTTTTTAACTTATTTGTTTTTTAAGAATATTTTATTGATTATGGTATTACAGTTGTCCCATTTTTTTCTCCCTTTTCTGCCCCTCCACCCTGCACTCTCCTCCCACCTGTTCCTGTTCTAGTTGTTTGCTTAGTTTGTTTTTGGTTTATTTCTTTACATTCAGTTGTTGATAGTTGTGAGTTTGTTGTCATTTTACTATTCACAGTTTTGATCATCTTTTTTTCTTAGGAAAGTCCCTTTAACATTTCATATAATAAAGGCTTGTTGTTGATGAACTCCTTTAACTTGACCTTATTTGGGAAGCATTTTATCTGCCCTTCCATTCTAATGATAGTGTTGCTGGGTAGAGTAATCTTGGGTGTATTTCCTTGCCTTTCATGACTTTGAATACTTTTTTCCAGCCCCTTCTTGCCTGTAAGGTTTCTTTTGAGAAATCAGCTGATAGTCTTATGGGAACTCCTTTCTGGTAACTGTCTCATTTTCTCTTGCTGCTTTTAAGATTCTCTTTTTATTGTTAATCTTGGTTAATGTAATTATGATGTGCCTTGGTGTGTGCTTCCTTGGGTCAAACTTGTTTGGGACTTTCTGAGTTTCCTGGACTTCCTGGAAGTCCATTTCCTTTGCCAGATTGGGGAGGTTCTCCTTCCTTATTTTTTCAAATAAGTTTTCAATTTTGTGCTCTTCCCTCTTCTCCTTCTGGCATCCCTATGATTCACATGTTGGAACATTTAGAGTTGTCCTAGAGGTTCCTAAGCCTCCTTAATTTTTTGAATTCTTGTTTCCCCATTCTTTCCTGATTGAATGTTTATTTCTTCCTTCCACTCCAAATCATTGATTTAATTCTGGTTTCCTTCTTTGTTGGTTCCCTTTATATTTTTCTTTATTTCATTTTGCATAGCCTTCACTTTTTCCTCTATTTTGTGACTATACTCAACCATTTCTGTGAGCATCCTGATTACCAGTATTTTGAACTCTGCATCTGGTAGGTTGGGTATCTCTTCATAACTTAGTTCTATTTTTGGAGTTTTGAGTTGTTCTTTCATTTGGGCCATATATATTTTTTTTTGTCTCAGCACACCTGTTATGTTGTAAGAGAATGAGCCTTAGGTATTCACCAAGGCAGGGCAACCCATGTTGCTGCAAAATGGCACTATATGTGGGGGATGGGTTACAGAGGGAACTATGCCACTTGCTCAGCTCTTGGCCTGCTTTCAGTCACTTCCCCCACTATGCACAAGCAAATTGGGCCCTTATAGTGCTGATTCCTGGGTGGCTAGGTTTGTGTACATTCTAGGACCCTGTGGGTCTCTCTTCCTGTGAGGCTGGGAGTTTCTCCTGCTGTCACAACCCCCAGAGGTTTTTATAGCCAGTGATTTTGATGCTTTCTTTTCCCATGCTGGAACACTGGGTTGGTCAGCCTGTCTCACTCCCCAGTTGTTCCTCCAAGATTTTTTGCATGCAAATGTCAGGTTGCCAGACACTGTCTCACCTGCCTGGTCCTCCAGCAGCCACCTTGCTGCATGTCCTCTCTGCCCTGGGCTGCCTGTCTCTGCCCTTCCTGCCACTCTGGATGAATGTGTCTTCTTTAACTCCTTGGTTGTCGGATTTCCATAGAGTTCAATTTTCTGGCAGTTCTGGTTGATTTTTTGTTTTTAATTTGGTTGTGCAAAGAGGCAAAGTATATCTACTTATGCCTCCATCTTGTCCAGAAGTCTCTGTATTCTCCATTTCTGACTGGTTCTTTTTTTAAGTTTCCTATCTTTTTGTTCAAGTTCACACTAAGTTCATCTATTCTTCTTCTAAGTTCTTTAACCATTCTTATAACCAGTGTTTTGACCTCAGTATCTAGTAGATTTCTTGTCTCCATTTTGTTTAGTTCTTTTTCTGGAGTTTTGTTCTTTGTTTTTCATTTGGGACACATTTCTTCATCTCCTTATTTGGACTGCCTCTCTGTGATTTGTTCCTATGTATTAAGTAGGGCTACTATATTTCTCAGTCTTGGTAGAGTGGCCTTATGTAGAAAGTCTGTAGGGTCCACTGGCACAGACTTCTCAAGCACCTTAGCTGCATGCTCCCTTTATGACTTTTGCAATATTTGAGTCTTGAGTGCTGTTGACATGTCAATGGGAGAGATTTATCCCCAGACATTTATGCTGCAAGTACTGTATAAGACTATAGCAGAGGAGCTGCTGTGCAAAAGTCCACCCCACAGAGCAGGACTCTTCTTAGCAGTAGTTTGGTGCCCACTTAGTCTACACCTTGAGTGTTTTGTTCATGAAGGTGGTTGAGTGATGCCCCAGCATGGTATGAAACCAACCTGTGGATATGCTGGCTCTGAAGGCTCTCAGGAGGTGCAAGTAAAGATCATCCACCACCTTTGTCTGATTGGACCATTTGCCATGAGCTACAGAATGATTTGCAGGTGGCTTCTACTTGTGCAGGGAGGTACCTCAGAGAGATGAAACTGTGAACTGAGGCTAACTGCCTTTAGTGTTGGTCCTGGGACCACTTAGTAAGAGGTACAGGGCACAGGAGACCACATATTGCTTGCTTGGGGTTTGTGAACCTTAGAGAGATTTTAGGAAATTCTGCAGCATGGGACAAGACAGGCCATTTGTATGGAAAAGCCACTGGAAATGACTTGGGTGTGCCTGAAAGTTTGGTGGGTCATTGTCTAAGGGAATCACCAAGGCCAGGCCAACAGTTTAGCCAGGTTGATGGGGACTCGGATATGTCTTCTGCCTATCAACTCTTAGGGAGGAAGGCCCAGAAAAGGAACAATAAATGGCCTCTGTCAGCACTTCTATCTGGGAGAAACCTGCCCCTTCAGCCTTTGTCTATAGCCAGATAATTGATTTCCTCCTCATGTATCCCTGGTGACTTGTGATCGACTGCCCCAGAGCTAGAGTTTAGAATGACTTCAGATAAGTCTGTGCACAGGTTCTTTAAGAGAAATGCCTGGGACTTCAGAAGACTCCATCCTTCTCAGCAACAATCCCTGCTGGTTTTTAAAGCCAAAAATTATGAGAACTTCTTTTCATGTCATGAGAACCCTGGGCTGGGGGGTCTGGTGTGGGGCTGGGACCCATAGTTCTTCAGTGGGGAACTCTATGGTGCAGCTGAGATATTCCTTCTGATTTTTAACCACCACACATCACTGTAAAATCAGCTCCTTTAGTGTCTGGCCCCTCTGGTTTGGCTAAATTTTAGGTGTTTCTGAATAATGGTTGTTCTGCAGTTTTGTTGTAATTTTGATATGCATCGCATTTTCCTATGCTGACATTTTGATTAGAGCTTTGAGTGCAGTGTTTTCTTAATGACTCTGTCTAGATGATTTATTCATTGTTGAAAGCATTGAAGTCCCTTACTATTATTGTATTACAGTCTATTTCTGCCTTCATAGATGTTAGCATCTATTTAATATATTTAGATGCTCCAATGTTGAGTGCATATATATTTATAATTGTAATATCTTCTTAATTGCTTTATTGTTAAAAATATGATCATCTTTGTTTCTTGGTATCACTTTTGGCTTAATGTCTGTTTTGTGTCATATAAGTATTAGGTCCGTCTGGAAAAAGTCCAGCCATTGTTAATATAACAAGAACGGTTTGTGCAACATTAATCTAATATAGAAACCAAAGAGAGTGAAATGGAATGTGCATGCATGAACAATGACTTCATAGTACTAGTCAGTGGGGGGGAGGGGATAAACAGTGTTGACTGAGCATATGTACTATGTGGCCATCATATTCAAAATGAGTAGAGCAATGAATCTGCATCAAATTTTGCATTAGGCTTGAACATTCTTCTGTGGAAACTATTTGGATGATTCAGAAGGCCACAGCTATGGGCAACTGGTGATTGGCAGCTTCATTATGGCAATGCACCTGTTGATGCATCACATCTTGTGAGGAGGTTTTTTTGCAAGACATCAAATCACTCAGGTGTTTCAGCCTCTCTACAGCCAAGATTTGATGCCCTGTGACTTCTGGCTTTTCCCAAAACTAAAATCACCTTTAAAAGGAAAGAGATTTCAGACCATCAGTGAGATTCAGGAAAATATGATGGGACAGCTGATGGTGATTGGGAGAAATGCATGAGTTTCCAAGGTGACTACTTTGAAGGGGATTGAAGCATCATTGTCCTATGTACAATGTTTCTTGTATCTCATGTCTTCTTCAATAAATGTCTCTCTATTTGTCATATTACATGGCTGGGTACTGTCTAGACAGAATTCGTATAGCTATCTGTGATCTCTTTGGTTTCCATTCACATGTAATATTTTTTTACCATCCTTTTATTTGGAGCCTATGTGTGTCTTTAAAACTGAGTGAGTCTTTTATGGCAGTTTATTATTGGGAATTATCTGTTATTCATCTACCCATTTAAAGCCTTTTGATTTGAGAATTCAATCTATTTACATTTAAAGTTATTATTGTTACATAAATATTCACTAATATCATCTTATTTTTTTTTCTGGCTGTTCTGTAGTTTCCTTCTTTATTTTTGATATCTTTCTGTATTCCTTATGAATTGGTGATTTTTTCCATAATGGTATGCTTGGATTCATTCTTTTTAAAAAAAGACTTTATTTATTTAATTTTAGAGAATGAGGAAGGAAGGACAAAAGGGAGGGAAACACCATTATGTGGTTGCCTCTTGCACACCCTCTACTGGGGACCCAGCCTGCAACGCAGGCATGTGCCCTAGACTGGGAATTGAACCAGAACTTTTTGGTTCACAGGTCTGTGCTTAGTCCACTAAACTATGCTAGCCAGGGTTCTTTTTATTTTCTATGAATCTACTGTAAGCTTTGGCATTCTGGTTACCATAAAGTTTACATAAGACAGCGTATGTATAACAATTTCTTATGTTGATAATTTAAGTTTTATCATATACAAAACTATCCTTTTACTCTCTTTTATGGTTACTATCACCATTTACATCTGCTTATACTGTGTATCCATTAAAAAGTTGTTGAAACTATAGCTTTCACTTTAACCTTTATACTGTTAAGTAGTTAACACATCATTATACTACAGTATTAGGGTATTTGAATCTGCCTATACTTATACCTTTAACAGTGTGTTATATATTTTCATGTTTTTATGTTATTAATTGCATCCTTTTATATTAGCTTGAAGAACTCATTTCAATATAGTTTATAAGGCAGATTTATTGGTGAACTATTGCCTGAGCTTTTGTTTGTTAGGAAAAGTATCTTGCCACCACTTCTAAAGGACAACTTCTGGGTAACAGAAGAATACCAGATAAAGTATTCTTTGTTGGCAGTTTATTTCTTTCAGCCCCTTAAAGATATTATCTAATTCTCTCTCTCTCAGCCTTCAAGGTCTTTCCTGAGAAACCTGCTAATAGCTTTAAGGGGCTTTCTGTGAACACGAGAGTTTTTTTTTACTGTTGCTGCTTTTAAAATTCTCCTATTTTTTATTTTAGACAGTTTACTTTAGATATAATGTATCTTAGAAAAGATTATTTGGATTGAAATTTTGTGGTTATTTACTAGTTTGAACTCCGATATCCAAATCTCTCCCTAGATTTGGGAAGTCATTATTTCTTTCAATAAATTTTCTACCCCTTTCTCTCTTTCTTCTTTTTATTGTACTCCAGTGATACATACATTATTTTGTTTTATAACCCATAAGTCCTGTAAACTTTTAAAAATGTATGTATGTATTTATTTTTTTTTCTTTTGACTGGATAATTTCAATTGGCATATTATCTATATGACTGGTTCTGCTCTTCTTTACACACATATTGATGGCAGCCAGGGTAGGCAGCATGGGGCAGTCACTCACCTAGCTCTTTCTTTCCTGGTGAGGGAAACTCTTTCCAGTTTGAAAGGCTTTTCTGTGTGCTAAACAATGCTGGTTTATGGATTGAATGATGCAGGAAGAATAAAGCTCTTTCCATTCTCCTCTTGTGCAATTATTCTCTGGTTTCTTGTTCTACCATGTTGCTAAAATGTTCTCAGTGGATTCTAGACTTCTCCCAGAGCCATTTTGTTTGTGAATAATTGTCCAATGGTTGGTCTTTGGATGAAGATGAGGAGGCTGGGTTCCCTTACATTGTTTTTTTTTTTCTCTAATAACTATAATAAAATAAACTTTGGAATCTTTTATTGTCAAATTCATTAAAATGTATAACTGAGTAATTGTTTCACAGTGATGTGTGATCTTATTTAATCAAGTGTTCAAATCTTTTGACATCTTTGACAACTTTCCAAAATTAAATTCTGAATAAAGTCTCCTTGATCTGACATTTTGAGATTTCCCAGAGGAATTTTGGAAAAACTGAAATGTGAAACTAATTGTGTTTGCTATGTTAAATTACATAAAAAGTATTGTCAAATAAGGAGCAGACTTAAAACTTTTTTTCGGTCATATTTGTATGGGTACATGTTGTTAACACAAGTATTTCATAAATTATATAAAGCTCCTAAAATTGTCAGTGTTTTTGCTGTCTATGATATATCCTGGTATAATATTCTCTGTAATAATTCTAGTTATTATCTTAAAATGTTATAAGTCAAGGACATTTGGTTGGAACTAAAGAAGGAAAGTACCTAGTCCTCCTATATTCTTAGGTATAACTGCTTTCTTTTAACATGAAATCATAGAATTTTAGAGATATAAAAATAAATTATCTAAGTCAAATCCTTCAGTATATTTGAAAATATGACAAAGTGGTTTGCTTAGGTATTTCAATAAATGGTGCAGCCAGGGCTCCAGTTCAGACCCCTCAATTCTTGTTCAGTGCTCTTTCCACATAACACCGGCCTTATGCACTACATAAAGTGAGTCATAGTGTTGTCTTCCACTTAAATTTTTCTTAATTGTTCTTCAGAATACTGATTTGCAGTAAAATAACTAAGTTACCCATGTCAGTTTGTATTTAATATTAGTGATTATTTATTTATAGAATACTCTTATGTTTTGCTTTTGTATATATTGGATCTTTATTTAGCTTAATTATTCATTTGCTTTTTTTTGTTGTTTGTTTGCAGCAGCTCTTAATTTTGTTCTTTCCTCATAGTGTAAATTATTCCTGACTAAGCTTTACAGAGGTCAGATTCCATACCATCTCCTGAGTGTAGAACATTTGTGCCTTTGGTAAGGACCTAATTTGACAGGATTGTGTAAAATGAGCAAATTAGAGGATTTGTAATTTGGCAAACTACAGAATTAAGCAAATTACCTATCTATTCTATCATCTATTTAACACCTATCATCTATGATTTATCTATCACCTACCTATCATCTATCTATCTATCTATCTAATTTATCATTGTCAATCAACAATATATGTATCTCAGTAGTTCTCAACCAAGGGCTATTTTGCACTTTCCCCACCCTCTGGGACATTTGGCAATGTCTGGAAACAATTTAATTTTGGTCGTCACAACTGGGAGGTGTTACTGGTATCTAGGGGACAGAGGCCAGTAATGCTGCTAAACATCCAACAATGTACAAAACAATTCCTTTCCCCAAAGGATTACTTGTCCCCAAATGCCAATAGTTCTAAAATTGATGTTATTTATTTTCATTTCCTCTCTCTCTTTCTCCCTATCTTTATAGAAAGTTAGTTAAATTTTATTGACTTAAATATACTCAAAGAAAGAAAGAAAGGTAAGTAATGAGAAGTGTATCATTCTGTCAGGAAACATAGATTGGACTTCTTGGTTTTAACTTTGGATTTTAGAAGCTAACTATAGCTTAGTTAAACTTTATTAAGATTCTATTCCTTTACATGAAGCTAAAATGAAAAGAGGAGGACAGCAGTTTTTAATGTACATTGGGACATTTTTCTTGAGAACTAATTAGGAATGTGCATTGACAGGAAATGTATCTGGCTATTTCTAATGATTAAGCATGAGTTTTTATATTTATCTCTACATATGATAAAGTGTTTTCCCAGAAGTTGCCTTCTAGCTCAGTTTGACATTATTATATCATTTTGTGTATGGCAACACATATGGTCTTAAATAAATAAAAGCAATTCATTGCCAAAGAATTTTAAATAATAAACATAAAGAAAATGAAGGAATAGGAAATATCTATTAGAACAGTACCATCATCATTGTTGCTTGCAGATGAGACCCAGTGATGAATACTAAAATTAATGCACAAAAATTTATGGAGAAACAGGATATTCAAATAATCTCGAAGTATCTTTCCCCAAATATTTAATTATAAAGAAATGTAGTACATGTATTTGTTTTCTATTGCTGTATAACAAATCATCACAAACTTCATGGCTTGAAATAACATCTATTTATTGTCACAGTTTCTGTGAGCCTACAGTCCAGGCAGAGTCTTCTGTTCAGTCTCATGGGATTTTAATCCAGGTTTTAAAGAGGTTGTGTTCTCATTTGGAGCTCAGGTTTCTCTTTCAAGCTCATCCATATCATTGACAGAACACAGTTCCTGTGCTGGGGAACTAAAGACTCTGCTTTTCTGATGACTGACAAAAGGGTCTTTTCCAGCTTTTGATGCATCCCTCTGTTCCATTCCATGGAACAGTTTTCTCCTTGCAGGCCAGCAGAATCTCTTCAGCTTCAGGTTTCTGCAATGTTCTTTGGGCCTCATTTCATTGGTTTAGGCCTACCCAGGAAAATCTATCTTTTGATTAACTCCAAATGTTCAGGGCCCTAATTAAATCCATAAAACTTTTTCTGCAGTACAACATAACATAATCAAAGACATTCTCTTCCCTAATTTTTTTTGCAACTACTGTGAAAGTCTAAAATTATTTCAAAATAAAACATTTAAAAAATCAATAGTCTTCCATGTCTATTGGTTAAGTTCAGAGACCTAATGAATTAGAGATAAACATTTCCACTGGATGATGTAAATGATGAGAGAAGAATGGAGTTTATCATTTCTTCTTCAAAGTAAATGGCAGGAAATCTAATATGGTAGGCAAAGCCAGGCATAATAAGGATATGGCCACAGATACTGGGAATTAGCAAGGAATCTGCACCAAAGGAAGGACAGAGATCATGACATATCACCTAAATGTGTGAATTACTGTGCTAGATCCTTCTATGCCCATTAACATATGAAGACAATTATGACACCAATTTTACTGATCAAAAACTGAGTCTCAGAATTGTTAAGGACATATAGGAGTGGGCCTCAAAATTTAAATAATGTTATAGCTCACCTCAAAGCTTAGGTTCTTTTATGCTACATCACCAACATAGAATAGCCAAGCCATCTTGACAGATGAAAAAAAGAGAAGAATATTAGAATAATACAGACAAGAAACAAGGACCAAAGAGCATCCTGCTTTTTAGAATGTAAAACAATGGGGTTCATTAAGGAAAGGAAGGTGGTCTGACGGTATAGCAAACTTCAGCATAATTTATGAAGTCATCATTTTTTTTTAAAGACCAAACCAACAGATGGGGCACAACAGAGAAAATTCCACACCCCTGTCCAATTCTGAATTTAGGCAGGATGGCTGTTGCTAAGAGCTCTGTGCAGTGAGCTGTGGACACAAAGACCAGGATCCAGTGCTAGGGCAAAGAGACCTTGGAGGAGCTAGACAGGTTGCATGTTTCCTGTTTGAGGAAGGACCAGATAGGAGCAGTTGAACTGCTTGTGGTACAGGGGAGCAGGAAAGGGAAGCTCCAGCAGAATCTCAACTCTCTACTGAGCCAATTTTGGGAATGGACAAGAGATAGGGTGAGTGACTCATGAGGAGCTATTAAGTCTGTTTGGCAACAAAGAATATTTGGTTCTCCCATTGTTAGTGGGAGGACAGCAGGGGGGCTTCCTGCCTCTGTCAGGGTTTGTTCAAGACTGTGCATGTGTGTGGCAGGTATTAGCAAAATGTTGTGAGGACAAAAAGGAAATTGAGGCAAAAGAAAAGTTGCTGAAGTGTTCACTAGGAAAGAATAATGTCCAACTGTTCTTCTCACTTCTTTGACAAATACATTGAATTGAAAGTGATTAACAAGTATATTTAACATCAGCAAGGTCTTTTACTAGGTTTCCCTACATATTCTTTCTTATGAAACATAATTAATTCACTGTAATATTTATTGAGTGTCATGGATGAATGTTAGTACAAATTGAATTAATTAAATATTTAAAATCAGTGAGTCCTGATCCACTTACCTATATTCCTATTCAATCTTGTCTCCAATGACAGAACCCAGAGAGGGAGAATTTGTAGGGTGGTATACCTGCACACAGCCAGGACTCAGTTCAGTTGTCAACAGAGGACCACCATTAGCTATTTTCAGAGAAATAGAAATGACAAAATTAGATTTGAAATTGAATTAAAGGGTAGGAAACAGAAGGAAACAAATTAGTGTGCATTATTCTTCCTGGAAATGGGATTCCTGTGTAGATATTTAATTAGGTCTGTTTTCTTAACCTCATTTTTTAAAAATGAGGATTTTATTTTAAAAGCTTATTGCATTAGTAAAAATTTTAGTACTATTCTTCTCTAACATATTGAAACAATTTTTGTATAAACTGCATTTTGACCAGAGTATATTGGCATCATGTAAAAGTTAACAATGACAAAAGAATAAGCATTTTTTTTCATGTAGGGAACAGATAATCTTTTTTTTGGTACTTTTGGTTTCCTGTTATAACTGAAGAATAGTAAGACCAAGGTTATTTCTTTTACACATTTTTCTATTTTCAACACTGATTTTTTTTTTTAATTTCATAAGAAGATAGGAGAAATCTACCTTAATGCATTATGGGGCTCGAGAATTTAACACTTTAGCATTTAACCAATTTTCTTATCTTGTATCTCTACCCATAAAATTATCTTTAAATAGTATCTTTATTGATATATAATTCACATATCATACAATTCAATAATTTTAGTGTATCAGCATTGTGTATCCAACACCACAATAAATCTGAGAACACTTTCATCACCCCCAAAAGAAACCTCATACCCTTTAGACATCACCCTCCATCCCAGTCTCTTTATCTCCTCCACCTTTAGGTGACAACTAACCTACATTCTGTCTCAAAAGATGCGCCTATTCTGAGCATTTCATACAAAGAGAGTGATACGACATTTAGTCTTCTGTGACTAGTCATTTTCATTTTGATTTATTCATGCTTTGGTATTAGTACTTCCTTTTGTACTACTAAATAGCAGTTCATTGTATAGATGTACCACATTTCACTTGCCCATTCATCTGTTCATGAACATTTAGGTTGTTTCCACTTTTTGACTGTTGTGCATAATGCTGCTATGAACATGTATGTACAACTTTTTATGTGGACATATGTTGTCATGTTTTGGAGCTGTATATCTAAGAATTGAATTGCTAGGTCATATGGTTATGCTGCTGAACTTTTTGAGGAGTTGACAGATGATTTTCCAAAGTGGCTGCCTGTCGCGACCACCGACTGGCAGTGACTGTGGAACGCTGTAGATGGCTCCTTGAAACAGGAGAAAAACATACACAGAGACAACCAGGTCCTGTGGGGAAATAGGAACAGAATGGCTACTCTCTCTAGTGGGGAGCACCATGGCTACCCTTCTTAGGGGAGAGTGTGCCATTCTCCTGCCTGAGCAGGCTTTTATTGGGTTCGTTTGCATAAGAATTGAGGCAAAGCTCATTACTCATTGCCAGGAAGTAAGGATCAAATAACAAGGAACTATGAGGGCCTATTTTGAGTCAGGGTCAAAGAGCTATAAAACTTTAAGGAACAAACTTAACTTCTTCCTTGGACCCTTATCATTCAATTGAGAGCATTCTAAACAAAGCAGGTTTCACAGGATTTTACATATTCTTTCTTAGGCCTGATCACCTGGGGAACCCACCCTTTCCAGCAGAGCTGCACCACCCTCTGTCATTGTTTCAGGCTTAGGTGGAGCAAGGGAACTAAGGCAACCAAGAGATAAGGAGATTTTCTCACAGACAATGAGGACTCAGGATATGTCAAAGCTGAGGGGTGAGGGTCCATCACCTCCTTTTGCTGTAGCCCCCAAAGTCCTTCCTTGGGGGTCTCCCACGTGATCATGCCTGCCTTAGGTTGTTCCCCCCTTGGGGAATCTTACCTGTCTTTGCCTAACCAACCAAGCATTGGGGGCTAGGAAGGGTGGAGTAAAAGGAACAGAAGCTGCGCTCCTGCCAGGGAGATAAACTTTTGTTTCCTTGCTGGCTTACAGTCCAAAGTCGTTCCCTCAGCCTTAGTCTTGGCAGGGGTTATAGCTTCTGATACCAGGCAGGGCAGTTCCAAACAGGTGCCAATTTCTCAACATGTTTACTAGTACTTGTTATTATATGTCTTTGATTATAGCCATCTTAGTGAATGTGAGCTGATGTCTTATTGTGGTTTTGATTTTCATTTCCTTAATGGCTAATGTTGCTGAACATCTTTTCATGTACTTATTGGCCACTGGTTTACTTATTAGAAGAATAAGCATCTTCTTTGAAGTAATGCTTATTCAAATTCTTTGTTCATTTTTCAGTAAGATTATGTCTTTTTTATTGTTGGGTTGTAAGAGTTATTTATACATTGTAGATATAAATGCTTTTTCAGTTCCACAATTTGCAAAATTTTTCTCCTATTCTATGAGTCATTTTTTATTTTTTGCATTTTTATTTTTATATGTCAATTATAGTTTTCTTTCAATCATATAATTTACAAACTCTTTTCATTTTTCATAGTGTTACTTATATGTCAAAGTTTTCATTTTTATAAAGTCAAATTTGTCTGTTTCTTTCATTTGTTGTTATGCTTTTTGTGTCATATCCAAGAAATTGTTGCCTAGTCCAAGGTCACTGAGATTTTAAGTATAGTTTTATTCTAAGGGTCTTGTAGTATTAGCTTTCATCATTTAGTTTTTGATCATTTTGAGTTAATTTTTATACATGGTATGAGGTAGGGGTCCAACTTAATTATTTTGCCTGTAATAGTACTTTTCCTAGAACCATTTGTTGAAAAGACTGTTCTTTCACCATTAAATTGCCCTAGCACTATTATTGAAAGTGAATTAACTATAAAAGTAAATGTGGGGTTTATTCTGGACTCTCAATTATGTTTCATTTATCCAAATGTCTGTTTTTATACTCTCACTACACTGTTTTGACTATTGCCACTTTGTAGTAAGTTTTGTAATTAGAAAGTCTGAGTCCTGCAATTTTTTGCTTTTTCAACATTGTTTTAACTATTTGAGGTACCCTGAATTTGCATATGAATTTTACAATAATATCAATTTCTAAAAGAGTGCAGTCAGGATTTTGATGGAGGTTGCATTAAAAATACAGATCAATTTATCGTCCTAACAATATGAAGTCTTCAATATATAAACATGGAATGCCTGTCCATTTTTTAAGGTCTTCTTTAATTTTTATCAATAATATGTTTTTTACATTACAGAGTATAAATTTTGAAGTTCTTTCTGTGAACAAATATTTATTTATTATTAACATTATTATTTTTTTATTTTGAAATTACAGTAGATGTACAATATTACACTAGTTTCAGGTATATAACCCAATGGTTACAAATTTATATAACTAGGAAGTGATCACCCAAATACATCTAGTACCTGTCTGACACAATATATAGTTATTACAATATTATTGACTATATTCTCTATGTTGTACTTTAGATCCTCATGACTATTCTGTTACTACCAGTTTTTACTTATAAATCCCTTCCCCCATTTCACCCTCTCCCAACCCCTCCCATCTGACAACTGTCAAAATGTTCTCTGTATCTGTTAAGTCAGCCAAAAAGTTTGTTTATTTTTCCATATGATGGCTCTAGTAGTGTTGTCTTTAATTTCATTCAAAACAATTTTGTTAGATTGTATTGTGACAGTTGTCATATCAGTGTTTATTTAAAGGGTAGTCAAGGGACATGTTTAAAGGACACATGGACAAAGCCAAAGGAAGGTAGAATTGAGGGTGGGAAGTAGGGATGGGTGGGGCACGGGGAGTGGTGGAGGAAAAATGGAGACAACTGTACTTGAACAACAACAAAAAATTTCATTATAATATAAAAAATAAAACATCTGAAAAAAGAAAAAAATTAAAAATCTTATCAAAATTGGTAAATTTTTGTGCAGTCATTTTAATATTGAAGATGGAAGAAAATAAACATTTTCAGCATATTGTGCTTTATTATTTCAAGAAAGGTAAAAATGCAACTGAAATACAAAAAAATAAGATTTGTACAGTATATGGAGAAGGTGCTGTGACTGACTGAATATATCAAATGTGGTTTGTGAAATTTTATGCTGGAGATTTCTCGCTGGACAGTGCTGCATGGTTGGGTAGACCAATTGAAGTTGATAGCAATCAAACTGAGACATTAACTGAGAACAATCAATATTATACCACTCAGAAGATAGATGACCTACTCAACATATCCAAATCAATCAAGTTACTGGTGAAAATGAAAATTGTGGGATCAGAGTGAACAGCCAATTGAATCCTAGCATATATGAAGGTTGGAGGCTAAAACTGTAGAGGATATTGAAAAACAGGCGGTAAGGGAATTGCATTGGGACAGTAAGGTCCCTAGGACCAGTGCAAGGACCAGGGCTGCCATGGCCCCTGGCCTGGTGCCTGCCACTGGATGTTTAGACAAGAGTCAAATCAACAGCTCCCTCCTCTGCCAAACAGGGAGGACAGAGTGGTACCAGGATGGACCTGGATGCTTAAAGTCATTAAGGGCAATAAAGATGAAGTGGGAGACACACAAAGGAGGTGTTCACCTGCTGGGACTGTGGACTCCAGTTTGGTCATTACCAGAGAAATTGGAGAGATGGGTGACACCTAGAGAAGGGAGAAGAGTTGGGCCATGACAAACCCTGAACTGGATAGTCTCCAGTCTGGTTAGAAAGTTGGGCTGTGTGAGAAGCCAGGTGCTTGTTAAGAGTGGCAAGCTTAAACAGGAGAATTTTATTCAAAAAGAGACTCTCAGTCACTGTTTGAGGAATTCTCACACAGCAGTTGCAGACACTGGGCCCCCATTGCTTTGCACACTGCAACCCCACAGCTTTGCAGGTAGCTCATTAAGAGAAAGGAGGAGATGACCCCGCAGAGGAGAGTAGTAGGGCTCAGGGAGTTAGCAGTCTCCAGAAAGACTTAACACAGTGGGGAGCTGAACTACTCTGAAGAGACTTTAAGAATGCGCAGCACCTAAGACAGAAAAGAGGAAGATATTGGTGTGTGATTTTTCTCTAATTAGTGCACCTCAAGGATGGCACAACTGGTGGATTTAAGGTGCTGGCCTAGCACAGAGGGGCAGTGGGGTCCCAACAGCACACAGCTGGGCAACTGTGAAGATTGTGGCCCAGGCCTGGTCCTCATCCTTGCAAAACCATAGGAAGGGAAAAAAGTGAAGCCCAACCCCCCTCAGCCTGAGGCATCCAGGAAGACCAGCAGAACTTGCTTTGAAGGTTTAAAGTCAGCAGGAGGCTCCCCCCTCCACAAATGACACAGTAAGACCTGCAGTTGTGAAAGGTCCAGAGACAGACCCAAAGAGGAAACACAAGGCTAACCCCAACACCTGAGAAACTGAGATAAATTTCACTTTGCTATTCTAGAGAACTTGCATGTCATTTATTTGTATCATTATTTTTTCATTATTTTTACTTCTTTTATTATATTTTTTCATTTCTCTTCTTTCTGTTTAGTTTTCTTTGTTTTCTCTGTTTAGTTGAATTGTCTGACTGGTTTTTCTTGTTCTCTCTTTCATAGTGTATTTTAATTTTCCATCTTTGACTTCACTTGTGTTGCAATAGCATACTACTCTAGGTCATGATCTTCCTATTCTTGTAATTCAGACCTTATAGTTCTCCTCATATTACTGTTGTTCCAATATTATTGTAAATAATTATTGTTTCATATAATTGTAAATACTACACAGCATCCCTCCCTGATCTTAGCCCATTTCACTATCCTCTAGAGCTTTATCACTATTGTGGTTAACTCCATTGTCTCACACAATACGCCTATTTTCTATCCTTTACTCTCATTATATCTCATAATCTGACTTCCCACAAGTGTTCTGTTTCTTGATTCAGCTCACAATCATTATCCCATCTAACAAGAGACTTATCTCTATTCCGCCTTTTACAAAAAGTGGCCAGTTGGGTGAAATATCATGGTTAATGCTATACTTATCCAAAGGATCTCCTATCTCTTCTCCACAAGTTGGTATTTAAAATCCCATAGAAGAGTCTCCCACTGTCTTAATCCATTTTGCCTTCTCCCTGCAACTAATCACAAAAGAGAGTAGGTGGGAGTTGTGAACACCAATATACCTGCTGCGAGAGAAAACCCAGCAACAAAGAAAACACCAACAGATAATAAAGGAAGATGGTGGAGGAGTAAGGAGAAGCCACACTAACCTCCTCTCAGGGCCAATCTGCAATTAGAACTAAATGGTGAAAAAATTACCCAGAACAAATAACTGAACAATAAGGAGAGAGAAGCCCCCAAACTTCGGATAGACAGAAGAACCAGTTTTGGCACAACCTGTCCACACCTGCACAACAGAATATATATATATGAATGACATGGTGAGTGGAGTGACCCTCAGTCAACCAGCTGGAGGGAAGGACCAATCAAAGAAAAACCCAACAGTAATCAAAACCCAATTACATTCAGAGAGCCAACATAAATGACATCCCAAGAGGAGCAAGTTCAAGAGCTCAAGGAGATTGAACCACTGACCTCACAGGACTCCTACCATAGAAGTTCATACCATAAACCCAGGGAGTCAGAACAGATCAATTTAAGAAGCAGAGGCTAACAAGAAGAGTCTCACAAATAATGGGAACACAAAAACAAACCCCAAATGAAAGATAAGATGGAAGCCACAGAAAGAATGCTAAATGAAATAGAGGCAAGTCAACTATCAGATACTGAATTCAAAGCAATAATTATAAGGATGCTCAATAAGCTCACTAAGAATTACCAAAAACTACAGGGGAATGGCAATGAACTCAATGCAAACTATATTAACATGAAAAAGGAAATTCAAACTATTAACAAGAGCCAAGAGAAAATGAAGAATATAATTTCCGAATTGAAGAACACAGTAGAAGGAATCAAAAGCAGGCTAGGTGAAGCAGATGATGAAATTAGCAAGCTGGAGGAAGGGGTAGAAAAAAAAACTTCCAGAAAGAGCAAGAAAAGGGGAAAAGACTCATAAAGAATGCAGAGGTGTTAAGGGAACTGCAGGACAATGTAACATAATGTCCATGTAATAGGGATATCAGAAGGAGGAGAAGAGGAAGGGATAGAAAACCTGTTCGAAAATGTAAGAATGTAAAACTTCTCTAATTTAATGAGAGAAAAAGTCACACAAATCCAGGAACCTCAGAAGGTCCCAATCAATAGGAACACAAAGAGGCCCAGTCCAAGACACAACATAATTAAAATGGCAAAACTCCAAGATAAAGAGAGAATCTTAAAGGCAGCAAGGGAGAAATAGGAAGTAACATACGAGGGAGCCCCAATAAGGCTAGCAGCTGACTTCTCAATGGAAATGCTCCAAGCCAGAAGACAATGGCAAGAAATACTCCAAGTAATGAAAACCAAAGGCCTGCAACTGATACTGCTTTATCCAGCAAGGCTCTCAATTAAAATGGAACGTGAAGTAAGGAGTTTCCCAGACAAAAGAAAGCTCGAAGGACACACCTCCACCAAACCAGCTCTGCAAGAGATGCTAAAAGGACTGCTTTAAGAAAAGGAAGAAAAAGAGAGAGACAGAGAGGAACACAGGTATGGAGGAAGTAAAATGGCAATGAATAAGTACCTATCAATAAAAACCTTAAACATAAATGGATTAAATGCCCCAATCAAAAGACATAGAATAGCTGAACAGATAGGAAAACATGACCCACACATATGCAGCCTACAAGAGACCCACCTCAGTACAAAAGACCTACACAGACTGAAAGTGAAGGGCTGGAAACACATATTCCAAGCAAGAGACAGGAAAAAAAAAAAAGCTGTGATAGCAATACTCTTATCAGACAAAGTAGACTTCAAAAAAAGGGCCATAAAAAGAGACCCAGAAGGATACTTCATAATACTCAAGGGAAGAATCCATCAAGAAGACATAAACATTATAAATGTACCCGACATAGGAGCACCCAAGTATATCAGGAAAATCTTGGAGAACTTCAAGAAAGAAATTGACAGCAACACAATTACAGTATGGATTTCAACACCTCACTGTCAAAAATGAATAGAGCTTCCATGCAAAATATGAACAAAGATATTGCAGCATTGAACAATATGCTAGATCAAATGGACTTAACTGATACACACAGAACATTTCATCCCAAAGAAACAAAATACACATTCTTTTCAAATGCACATGGAATATTTCCAAAGATAGACCACATGAGAGGACACAAAACAAGCCTCAACAAATTCAAGAAAATTGAAATCTTATCAAGCATTTTCTCCAACCATAGGGGATAAACTAGAAACCAATTCAAGGAAAAAACTCAAAAACACTCAAACTCATGGGGATTGAACAGCATGCTATTAAACAATAAATGGGGTTAGAATGAGGTCAAGGAAGAAATCAAAAAGTTCCTGAAAACAAATGAAAATCAACTCACAACAGTCCAAAATTATAGGACAGAGTGAAGGCAGTTCTGAGAGGGAAGTTTATAGCAATACAGCCTACCTAAAAAGGATAAAAACATTTCAAATAAACAACCTAATCCTACATCTGCAAGAACTCGAGGAACAGCAACAAAGACAGCCCAGAGCAAGTAGAAGGAAGGAAATAACCAAGGTCAGAGCAGAATTAAATGACATAGAGACTAAAAGCACAATTCTAAAGATCAGTGAATCCAGGAGCTGGTTCTTTAAAAGATAAAATTGACAAGCCTTTAAGCAGACTCATGAAGAACAAAAGAGAGAGGACCCAAATAAACACAATCAGAAATGAAAGAGGAGAGATTACAACAGATACCACAGAAACACAAGGGATTGTAAGAAATTACTACAAAGAACTATATGCCAAGAAATTTGAACCTAGGTGAAATGGACAAATTTCTAGAAAAATATAATCTTCCAAAGCTGAATGAGGAAGCATAAAGCCTGAACAGACCAATAACAACTGACAGTATTGAAGCAGTAATAAAAAAACTCCCAACACACAAAAGCCCTGGCCCAGATGGTTTCACAGGAGAATTTTACAAAGCATTTAAGGAAGAACTCATCCCTAACCTTCACAGACTATTTCAAAAAACCCAAGAAGATGGAAGACTCCCAAACTCTTTTTATGAAGCCAGCATCATCCTAATCCCAAAATCAGATAAAGACACAACAAAGAAAGAAAACTTCAGGCCAATATCGCTGATGAACATAGACACTAAAACCCTCAACAAAATATTGGCAAACTGCATTCAGCAATACATTAAAAAGATCATTTACCATGATTAAGTGGGATTCGTCCCAGAGATGCAAGGATGGTACAATATTCACAAATCAATAAATGTACTGTAGTACATTTTATTGATGTAGTACATCATATAAAGAAAAGCAAAGACAAAAAACTCATGATCATATCAATAGGTACAGAAAAAACATTTGATAAGATGCAGCACCCATTTATGATAAGAACACTTAGCAAAGTGGGAATAAAGGGAACATTCCTCAACATAATAAAGGCCATGTACGAGATACCTACAGCAACATCATACTCAATGAACAAAAACTAAAAGCATTTCTACTAAGATCAGGAACAAGACAAGGATGCTCTTTTCCACTACTTCTGTTCAATATAGTATTGGAAATCCTAGCCACAACAGTCAGACCCAAAAAATAAATAAATAAATAAAAGGCATTTATATTTGGAAGAAGGAAGAAAAACTGTCAGTGTTTGCAGATGACATAATAGTGTATATAGAAAATCCTATAGGCTCCACAAAAAAACTGCTAGACCTAATAAGTGAATTTGGCAAAACAGTGGGATACAAAGTCAATATTCAGAAATCAAAGGCATTTTTGTATACCAACAATGAAATACCAGAAACATAAATCAGGAAAAAATTCCATTTGATATAGCAATAGGAAAAATAAAGTACCTAAGAATCAACCTAACCAAGGAAGTAAAAGACTTGCACTCAGAAAACTACACAACACTGAAGAAAAAAATTAAGGAAGACACAAATAGAAGCATGTACCATGTTCATGGATTGGAAGAATAAACATAATCAAAATGTGCATACTACCCAAAGCAATTTATAGATTCAATGCAACTTATTAAAGTACCAATGACATAATTCACAGATATAGAACAAACACTTCAAAAATTTATATGGAATCATAAACAACCCTGAATAGCTGCAGCAATTGTGTGAGAAAAGAACAATTTTAGAGGAGAGGTCACAATACCTGATATCAAACTGTATTACAAGGCCGCTGTAATCAGAACAGCGTGGTACTGGCAAAAGAACAGACACATAGACCAATGGAACAGAATAGATATCTCTAGAATAAATCCAAGTCTCTACAGTCAATTGATATTTGACAAAGACAGCAGAAGCATAAAATGGAGCAAAAATAGCCTCTTCAACAAATGGTGTTGGAAGAGCTGGACAAGTATATGCAAAAATATGAAACTTGGTCACCAACTTATACCATACACAGAAATAAATTCAAGGTGGATAAAGGACTTAAATATAAATTGTGACACCATAAAACTCCTAGAGAAGAACAAAGACAGGAAATCTCAGGCATTCCATGCAGCAGTATTTTCACCTATATGAACCCTAGAGCAAGAGACATAAAGGAAAGAATACACAAATGGGATCTCATCAAACTAAACAGCTTCTTCATGGCTAAAGAAAACAGCATTAAAATGAAGAGAAACTCTACAGGAAAACATATTTGCCAGTGATACCTCGGACAAGGTTTCAATCTCCAAAATACATAAAGAACTCAAACAAATGCACTCCATGAAGACAAATAACTCATTTAAAAAATAGGCAAAGGACTTGAACAGACACTTCTCCAGGGGGAACACACAGAGGGCCCAGAGACATGTGAAAGGATGCTCATCATCACGAGCCATCAGAGAGATGCAAATTAAAACCACAAAGAGATACCAGTTTACACCGTTCAGAATGGCTATCATAAACTGTGGAGGATGATGTCATACAGACAGAACCCACAGGCATGAAGAAGGAGATAGTTAAATAGTTAACCACAAGCTTCAGCTGTATGTGGCTGCAACTTTTGCAGAAGAAATATTTATCATTTAGTTAGCCTGGGAATGGAGCAATTATGCCTGTAGTTTTTCCCTGAGCCTGTGAAATGTCCTTGAGCTTTATCCAACTAACTCTTATAAAATAAACATGGAGACCATTTTCAGGGTCATTGTCTCTCCATTAGAGAGAATGATGTCCCACCTGATCCCTGCTTTTCCTTAAACTGTCTCTGTCTATGTCTTTCTTAATCTCCCATTGCCCCCACGCAGGGACATCCTCCCAGCACAGGTTGCTGCAATAAACAAATCAACAAACAAGTGGTGGAACCTAGAACACTGTTGGTGGGAATGCAGACTGGTATAGCCACTGTGGGAAACAGTATGGAATTTCCTCAGAAAACTAAAAATGAAACTGCCTTTTGACCTGGCAGTTCCACTGCTGAGGTTATATTGTAAGAATCTGGAAACACCAATTCAAAAGAACCTATGTACCCCAATGTCATAGCAGCACAATTTACAAGTGCTGGAAGCAGCCCAAGTGCCCATCAGTAAATGAATGTATCAAAAAACTGTGGTACATTTACATGATGTAATACTACACAGCAGAAAGAAAGAAGGAACTCCTACCCTTTGTGACAGCATGGGTGGGTCTGGAGAGCATTGTGCTAAGTGAAATAAGCCAGGTGGTGAAAGACAAATACTATATGATCTCACTTATAAGGGTAACCTAATCAACAAAACAAACAGGCAAGCAAAATATAACCAGAGACATTGAAATAAAGAACAAACTGACAGTAATCAGAGAGTGGGAAGAAGGATAGTAGCGAGCAGGGGAAGGGCCATTAAGGAACATGGCCCTATATAGGACATTTATGTCCTATATAGACATATATAGACATATATAGGACATATAGACAAAGTTACAGGGGGTAGGTTTGTGGGTAGGAGGAGGGGATGGGTGAGGTGAGGAGATGTGATGAGGTGGAAATGGAGACATCCAAACTTGAACAATAATTAACAATAAATAAATAAGTAAATAAAAGGAAAAAAGAAAAAGTTTTAGTGAGGCATTTTCATGTGTAGATCTGCTTACTCCTTAAAATAATTACATGCCTTAAAGTAAGTTAATTGTTACAAAATTATAAACTTCTCAACACATTCTCCCAAAGGTAGCATTAGGGTTTCCCCCCACATATTTCTTATATTTTGTAGCTTGTCTGTATTCAGTAGCTCAATTTAAATGTGTAACTGTTTTTGAGAATTTCTTTTTCAGAAGATGTTTGGTTTTGCTAATGGAAGTGATTGTTTTGAATGGGAAAAAGTTTCACCTATTCCCTGATATAATGGCATCTGTTAGAGCAATATGGCTAAGGTCTAAGATCATTTCATTTCTTGATGAATTATCTTCTAGTACTGGTATGTAATTGTAAAATCACAGTGACAGGTGGGAGAAACCTGCTACTCTTCTTGTTTAAATTGCTTTGTAAGTTCATAAATAAAATACTTTAATTCTGACAAGTGTCCACTGTAATGTGAAACAGTGAAGATATAATAAGAATTGCATGTGTTCCACAACTGGACTGAGAAATTATTGTCTTTCATAGGATGTGAATATATTCTGGTCTTAAAATTTTCATTAACTTGCACAAAAATAAAACCTCATTTTCTTACTTTTAAATAACTCATCTATGTTTGCATGTGAATGTGAGGTATGTGTGCATGAGAAGGTATATCTTCTGTTTCTCATCCAGATTGTACTAATTATGTGGAACAAATGAAAGGTGAAGCTTCATACAAACCCACCCCATGATACTGGATTAAACTGTTCCTATTTTCTTTTCTTTCTTTTTTAAAAAAAATATGTTTTATTGATTATGCTATTATGGCTGTCCTGATTTTTTCCCCCTTTCTTTCCTCCACCCAGCACCCCCTACTCCCTTAGGCAATCTCTCAACCCTTGGTCATGTCCACAGGTCATGCATGTAAGTTCTTTGGCCATTCTCTTTCCAATACTGTACTTTACATCCCCATGGCTATTCTGTAACTACTTATTTGTACTTAATCCCCTCACCTCTCACCCATTCTCACACACTCCACTCCCATCTCTTTAACTTTAACTTTAACTTTGGTATTTTAATTATGATGTGCCTTGGGGTGCACCTCTTTGCATCCATCTTGTTTGAGACTGTGCTTCCTGGACTTGCAAGTCTATTTCTTTCACCAAATTAGGGAAGTTTTCTTTAAATTTTTTTCAAACACATTTCCAATTTATCGCTTTCTCTTTGCCTTCTGACACCCCTGTGAAGTGAATGTTGGAATGCTTAAATTTGTCCTACAGGCTGCTTACATTATCCTTGCTTTTTTTGGATTCTCTTTTCTTCTTGTTCTGATTGGTTGTTTTTTGCTTCCTTATGTTCCAAATCATTTATTTGATTCTCGGCTTCATCGGCTCTACTGTTGTTTCCCTGTAAGTTGTTCTTTATTTCAATTAGTATGTCCTTCGTTTCTGATTGGATCTTTTTTGTGCTGGTAAGGTCCTCAGTAAGTTCCTTGAGCATCCTATAACCAATGTTTTAAACTCTGCATTTTATTGCTTATCTCCATTTCATTTAGCTCTTTTTCTGGAGTTTTGACCTGTTCTTTCATTGTCTTCTTGTTTCTTTGTCTTCTTGTTTTGATAGCCTCCCTGTATTTGTTTCTATATATTAGTTAGAGCTGCTTTGGCTCCATGTCTTGGTAGTATGGCCTATTCTAGTAGATGTCCTATAGGGTCTAGTGGCACAGTCTCCCCTATCAACCAAGCTGGGTACTCAGGGTGTGCCCTTTGTGTGGGCTGGGTACACCATCTTCTTGTAATTGAGGCTTGGTTGTTGTTGGCAGATCAATGGGAGGGATTTACCCAGGCCAGTCAGCTCCAAGGATTGTCTGTGACCACTGACCACCAACTTCCACCATCTGTGGAAGATCAGCTGTGCTGAGGCAGGATGGTGGTCTGTAGCTGTCCACTGGGTGCTCTGAGGTTTTTTGGGTTTTGGAGGTCAAGATCAGCCCCCACCTGTGTTTTGCCATGGGCCACCCTGCCTGAGTTATAAAGCAATATGAGATGGCTGCCACTTGTGCTGGGGTTAGAGATTTCCAGGTGAAGCCAGGCTGTGAATCTAGTCTGGCTGCTGCTAGTGTCAGGCTTGAGGTTCATTGAGGCCAACTGTTGCTCGATTGAGAGGATTTAGGAAGTTGTGAATCATGACTCATTTATAAGGAAAAGTGGCTTGGGCAGTCCCATTAAGTTGGATGGAGTGGAGTCTTTGGGGATCTCCAAGGTGGGTCAAACAAAGTCATGTTGATGGAATCTTAGATATGGCACCAGTCTGTGCACTCTTTTAAGGGGAGGGCCCAGAAAAGGGGCAATGGCCTCAGCTCACCTTGATGCCAGACACATCAGCCTCCCCCTGATTGCCACTGGTGCTGCTCAAGTCTCCCCCCTGGTTCCAGAGCCCAGAGGGAGTGAGTCTGAGTAGGTGAGTCTGTGTGTAGGTTCTTTAAGAGGAACTGCTTGGTGCTCCAGAAGCTTCTTTCAATGACTCAATCCACACTGGTTTTTGCAGCTGGAAGTTGTTAGCACTTATCTTCCTGGCATTGGAACCCAGGGCTGGGGGGCCTGATGTGGGGCTCTCCCAAGACATCACTCTTGAATTTTTATCTACCACATGTGGATGTGGGACCAGCCTGTTCTTTGTCTATGCTTCTCCTACCAGTCTGGATAGATGTGGTTTCCCTAATTCTGTAATTATCAGACTTCCATTCAACTCAATTTCTGTTGGTTCTGAGTGATGGCTGTTCTATATTTTAGTTGTAATTTTGTTGTGGTTGTGCAAAGAGATGAGCCATGTCTGGCTATGGCACCATCTTGACCAGAATTTCCTATTTTCTTATATACTGTTTCTATTTTCTTATATGCCTGTTGTGTTTTGTATGTCAAATTACCAGGAGTTGGAGAATGTTAGGATGTTAGTTTGAAAGAATGTATCAGATTCACCCAAGGCATTTGTTAAAAATAAACATTCTAGGCACCTCTACCTCCCTCCCATTTGCTCTCTCCCAAATCCTCAGAGCTATTAAGTCAGAATCTCTCTACATGTTACCCAGGGTATCTTTGTCTTTAATAAACACTCTCAGATGATTCTGAGAGGTAAATCAGTTTTGGAACCACTAATCTCACTTTGCCCATTGTCTCTATTTTACAGAAAAGGACATGGGCCATTCACCATATCATAAGCCTAGGCTGTCAGAATTAGGGCAGAGGTTATCAGTGAAGTGTTAAGACCTTTGTTAAAGGCTTTAACTCCTCCCCACTGTGCAGGGGGGCTGAGGCCTTTTCTATAATTGTATTGCACTTCACCTTCCCCCTCCACCCATTTCTGCTTTCCTCACATCCTAGAGGTGCTGATCATGAGCAAATCCCCACTGAATCTTCTCAGTCAGTTTCCCAGAAGCTCAATCTAAGGCAGAGGTCTACTAACAGAAAATTCTGTTCTGTTCAAGCATCTATCAGTGTATTTCTCCAGCATGCAACCAATGACATTGGTTCCATCTTTTCTTAGGTTTTGGGATATTACTCAGGGGAAGGAAAAGAAGTGGAGATGGGTAAGCTGCATGGAAGACAAGCAGATTTTTACAACTCTTTTCAGAAACAAGTGGCCTACCTTATCCAGGTGTACTCAACTCTGCATAATCTGAAGGCAATATATAGTTATGGCAAAAATGGTCTGACATGAATTCCAGTGTGTTGCATTAAGATATTTATTTGTATTAATGTTACACATTCTCAGGTAGAGAATTTATTTCTGAATCTGGTTTATGTCCAGCAATTTTGAGAAAATAACTGAATTATCAGTGCAAAAAATTTAATTCTTATTAAAATAACAATATTTCTAGAGCTCATTAAGTTCTTTGAATAGTTTTTCAGTTTTGGGCTTTCTTTTCAATCTCAATTTTGTATTTAATTCTCCCTATGTTTCACATTTCCATTTCAAATAAAAGATTAATTTCAGTGGATCTGATTTTAGAGCATCTGAAGCAATGTAGTTATTGATTAAAATGAGATGACTAGTAAGATAAGGACACTATATCAAACTAACTTTTTCATAGGAAATTCAGAAATATTTCAAGATGAATGCTAATTGTACCTGACCTAGAAAAACACTATGCATAATTAGAATTTGTTTCTACTTAAATTTTATTCAATTTTAATCCTGTTCAGGGCAAAAACAATATATAAACTATTATAAAGAACTTTTAATTCTAGATTCTTTAAAGAAAATAATTCATTCAACAAACTAACTGAATGCTTGGGATATGCCAGTTTAAGTTTTAGGGTACAACGTAAATATAACTTTGCTTCTTACACCAAAAAACTTATGGCCTATACAAAGAGACAGATATTTAAGCAGACTAACAAATTATTTAATATGTACTACAATATTACCAACTTCATTATCATTGTTAACATTATGATAGCTGTTAACGGTGGAACATAATATAAATAACATAGTTTAAAGTTTTTAATGTAATAATGACAAACTCTGAATGTCAAAAGTGTTGGAATGAATATTTTTCAATTTTATTTATTTATTTTTAGAGAGAGGACATGAGAGGGAGAAAGGGAGAGAAACACCATTGTGCAAGAGAAATGTTAATCAGTTGCCTCCTGACCAAGGAATTGAACCTGTGACCTTTTGGTTTGCAGACCCTGGAAGGCGGACCCTTTGTGTCTGTCTTCTTTCCCTTAGTATAATATATTTTTACAGAGTTTATTTATTTACTTTTAGACAGGGGAAGGGAAGAAGAGAGGGAGAGAAACACCAATGTGTAGTTGCCTCTCAAGCGCCCCCTACTGGGGACCTGGCCCACAACCCAGGCATGTGCTCTGACTGGGAGTAGAACTGATGACCCTTTGTTTTGCAGCCTGGTGCTCAATTCACTGACCTACCCAAGCCAGGGCCACTTGGCATAATGTTTTTGATGTTCATCCATTATTGTATGGATGTACCACAATTTATGTATCTATTCATAGGCTTATGGACATTTGGGCTATCTCAACTGTTTGGCTATTGTGAACAGTACTGCACCATTTTTACTCCTGTCAGCAATGTACAAGAATTCCAATTTTCCATATCCTTATCAACACTTATTTTCCTTTAAAAAAATTATAAACATCTTTGTGAGTGTAAGTTTGTATCTATTATGGTTTTGATTTGCATTTCTCTAATGACTAATGATTTTGAGCATTTTTTATTTTTTCTTTGGCCATTTGTATATCTTTGTTGGAGAAATGTCCAATAATCATTAAACCTTCTGCCCATTTTTTTATCAGGTTATATTTTTGTTGTTGAGTTAAAAAAAATTTTATGTAATCTGGATCCTTATCAGTTATATGATTTGCAAATACTTTCCCCATAATGGTGAAACTTTCTTCTTTTGTGATCCTCAGTGTATAAATTTTGCTGAATATCTCCCTTAAAAAGCCTACTCTGGCTGTTTCCAGTGCCCTTCACTTTCTTTATTTCATATGAATGTCTATGTCTATCAGATTTATTTGCTGACTTGCTGAGAGAAGGAGAAAAGACAAAACTGGTTAAAATTCTGGGTGATTATATGTCAACCCTTGTAGTCCTATTTCATGTTCCCCTGAGTATAATGAATGAAGAAAATAGCTTCATTTATACCTGTAAATCATTATTTTTAAAATGTTCCATAAGGAAGATATTTAAATTGTCCTTTCTGAATTTCAGGAATGGTAAATAATTATCTAACTACCCAGCCTAGCCATACCTCCAAATAGTTTGACTGATCTTATTAGAATTTATATTAATTCTAACTATGAGATTGAAATCTCATATTGAAGAAGTGAGAAACGCTCATGTCTGGAGGCTCAAATCAATTATGTGATACTCGTTAATTATTGTTTTAAATCATGCAAAATGTTGTTGACTTTCCTTTTATTTGGTGTGTTATGTTTATCATTTTTGTTTAACAAATGCACAAGGGCACTCAGATTTCTGCTAAGTTCCACTTGTGACCTTTATCTCTTAAAGCTATTTTCCCCTAATTGGTCAATGCTGAACTAGAATACAGTTTAAATTATTTAAAAATTTTCAATGGTTGAGTACTTGAATGAAAAATTTGAGGTCAATTTCTAGTCTGAACTCTGCTACCAACTAGCATTGGACAAGTTGTTTGCACCTTCTGTGTCAGCATCAGTGGGAAAATAGTGAGTGCCCACTGAACTTCTCCGTTCTTCAATTTGTAATTCCATGTCATTATGCACCTGATTATATGGTTTGCTTTAGTAATTATTTTTTGATTTTTGTAGCTAGGTTTTGATAGTCTTTGTAGATCAAAATATTCCCAAGGCATGGATTCTGTTTCTTTCTTGTACTTTATCTTTCAGTAAAACTCAGTGCAATTTTGAGTACAGAGTCATTTTTGGTTAAATCTTTGTTGAATAAATGGGCCTTAAGAATTAAAAATATCAAAAAGCTAAATGTTATTAGCATCAGAGATATACATGTTTATAGAAAGGACTTTAAAAAATTTTATAGGGATCTCCTAAACTCTGTGTGGTATATCACTGCCTCTAGGAATCCAGCTTAAGATTTTCATGAGCTCAGTGACTTCTCTAATTCCATCTATTTTTTTATGCCAGGGTTATATTCTTTGTCCTACAAGCATTAGAATATCAATTCAAATATGTCTTCTTAGTACATCAAAGACTAGTTTGGAAAGAGAAATTAAAAAAAAACACAATAAATCTGGTTAATGGTAGAGAAGAAGTAGAAGTTTTTCAAACATGGGCTTTACCTGGTCTGAGGGATATAAAACTTGAATTGTATTCCACATATATTAGTGAGGAAGGAGGGGATTGAGGTTTTGGAGGATTTATCTCCAATTTCTCTGGCATAAACAATTCAAAAGTGGAATGAGAAAATAGAGGACTCTGAGTCTGTATGGTATTGTTTAAATAAAAATCACCAAAAGCTCTACATTCTCAAACATTGAAGTTATTGTGCATCTTTAAAATCATTCAGAGGTTCAGAGAGTGGAAATCAACAACTGAATCATAATATTCTAATGGATGGTAGGTCAACAAATATTGCTAGCTTTCATATTATCTGTCTTAATTACACTTTGGGCAATAGCAATCCTTCAAAAGCTGTAATTAATGAGAGATGGTAAATGGAAATCAATGGTATGATACCCATTATTATTTGTTTCAAATGTGCAAAATATTGTTTTGTTGTTGTTGTTGTTGTTGTTGTTGTTGTTCTGTGTTATATGTATCACTTTATTTCATTAAGGTATAAGGACTTTCTTATGTCCACTTTAGACATATCCTTTAAGGTTATTTTTCCCCAAACAACTAATCTGCTCCTATAGTGGTGATACTGTTTTCAATTTAGAATATTTATTTCACCAGTTACCAGTTAAATGCCATTTGAAAAGAGGTTGAATGCTGCAGGCTGCATTTCAATAATGTGGTTTTTAACTTTACCACTGAACACTATGTTTTCCCTGGAAATATTTTCTTCTTTTTTTAAAGTATATTTTATTAATTATGCTATTATAGTTGTCTCATTTATTTCTCCCCTTTATTCCCTTCCACCCTGCATCCCCCTTTCCCCAGCATTCCTCCCTGCTTAGTTCATGTCCATGGGTCATACATCTAAGTTCTCTGGCTTCTACATTTCCTATACTATTCTTAAATTCCCCCTGTCTATTTTTTTCTTTTTTTAAATATATTTTATTGATTATGCTATTACAGTTGTCCCATTTTCCCCCTTCACTCCCCTCCACCCTGCCCACCTCCTCCCACCCACATTCCCCCACTTTAGTTCATGTCCATGTGTCATAAGTTCTTTAGCTTCTACATTTCCCATATTATTCTTGCCCTCCTCCTATTTTCTACCTAGTGTCTATTCCACTTATTCTCTATACCTTTTCCTCCTCTCTCCTCCTCCCACTCCCCTGTTGCTAACCCTCCATGTGATCTCCATTTCTGTGGGTCTGTTCCTGTTCTAGTTGTTTGCTTAGTTTGTTTTTGTTTTAGGTGTGGTTGTTACTGTGAGTTTGATGTCTTTTTTTACAGTTCATATTTTTTATCTTCTTTTTCTTAGATAAGTCCCTTTAACATTTCATATAATAAGGGCTTGGTGATGATGAACTCCTTTAATTTGGCCTTATCTGAGAAGCACTTCATCTGCCCTTTCATTCTAAATGAAGGCTTGGCTGGATAGAGCAATCTTGGGTCAAGGTCCTTGCCTTTCATGACTTGGAATACTTCTTTCCAGCCCCTTCTTGCCTGCAAGGTCTCTTTTGAGAAATCAGCTGACAGTCTGATGGGAACTCCTTTGTAGGTAACTATCCCCTTATCTCTTGCTGCTTCTAGAATTCTCTCCTTCATTTTTCACCTTGGCTAATGTAATTATGATGTGCCTTGGCGTGTTCCTCCTTGAGTCCAACCTCTTTGGGACTCTCTGAGCTTCCTGGATTTCCTGGAAGTCTATTTCTCTTGCCAGATTGGGGAAGTTCTCCTTTATTATTTGTTCAAATAACTTTTCCACTTGTTGTTTTTCCTCTTCCCCTTTTGATACCCCTATAATTCAGATGTTGGAATGTTTAAAGATGTCCTGGAGGTTCCTAAGTTTGTCCTCATTTTTTTGAATTCTTGATCCAGTTTTCTTTCCATCACTATTGGTTCCGTGTGCATTTTTCTTCATTTCACTTATTTTAGCCTTCACTTGTTCATCTAAGTTGTGACCAAAATCAACCAATTCTGTGAGCATCCTGATCACCAGTTCTTTGAACTGTGCATCTGATAGGTTGGCAATCTCTTGTTTGCTTAAAAGTACTGGCTGAGGGGCTTTTAATTCTGTTTGAGCCATCTGCCCCCCCTCCTTTGGTCTGGTCACGCCTGTTGTGTGTGAGGGGCAGAGCCTTGGGTGTTCACCAGGGCAGGGCACCTCAATTGCTGGGTTGTGATGTTGTATGTGGGGGCGGGGTCTGAGAGGGAACAATGGCACCTGCTATGCTCTCTCTAAGACGTCAGTCCCCTCTGCCACTTCCCACAAGCAGATTGGGCTTTTCTGGTGCTGGCTCCTGGGCAGGTGGGCTTGTGTACTTTCCAGGACTCTGTGGGTCTCCCCAAGGAGCTTTCCTGTGAGGCTGAGAGATTCTACAGATCTCAACCCCCACAGGTGTTTTCGATCGGTGCTTTTAGGCTTTGTTTCCCAGCGCTGGGTCCCTGGGTTGTGCAGTCTGTGTCACTGTCCATTTTCGCCTAGTTTATCTGCGAATGTGTGACTTCGGACAGCCAGCTGCCTTGTGCCCCTCATGGGGTCTGTGCCCAGGGTCTGCCACCGGGTCCATCAACTGCCCCTACACTTCTGGGGCCTGCCAACTGCTGCCTGCACCCTGTGTGCCCAAGTCTGCCAGCCACCACTTTTTCCTGCCAGGACCCCTCAACCCCTCTCTGTAGGCCTCCAACTCCGGCCCTCATTACTGGTCTGGATGGACGGTTGTTAGACTTTCATTCAGTTCATTTCTCTGTGTTCTGTTTGTTGTTGTTGTTGTTGTTGTTGTTGTTTCTAAATTTTTGTTGTCCTTAGTTTTGGTTGTGCGAGGAGGCACAGTGCATCCACCGACACCTCCATCTTGGTCGGAAGTCCCCCACCCTGTCTATTTTATACTTACCATTTATGCTTCTTATTCCCTGTACCTTTCCCCTCATTCTCACCTCTCCCTCTCCCTCTCCCCACTGATAACCTCCCATGTGATCTCCATTTTTATGATTCTGTTCCCATTCTAGTTGTTTGCTTAGATTTTTTTTAAGGTTCAGTTGTTGATAGTTGTGAGTTTGTCACTTTACTGTTGATAGTTGTGAATTTCTTCTTTTTCTTAGAAAAGCCCCTTTAACATTTCATATAATAAGGGCTTGGTGACGATGAACTCCTTTAACTAGATCTTATCTGCGAAGCACTTTATCTGTCCTTACATTCTAAATGATAGCTTTGGATGTAGCTCCTTGCCTTTCATGACTCTGAATACTGTTTCCAGCCCCTTCTTGCATGCAAGGTTTCTGTTGAGAAACCAGCTGATAGTCTTATTGCAACTCCTTTGTAGGTAACTGTCTCCTTTTCTCTTGCCACTTCTAAGATTCACACCTGAGCTTTAATCTTGGGTAATATAATTATGGTGTGCCTTTGTGTATGCCTCCTTGGGTCCAACATTTTTGGGACTCTGTGAGCTTCCTGGACTTCCTGGACGTCTATTTCCTTTGCCAGATTGGGAAAGTTCTCCATTATTTTTTTTGAAATAAGTTTTTAATTTCTTGCTCTTCCCTCTTCTCCTTCTGGCATCCCTATGATTTAGATGTTGGAACATTTAAAGTTGTCCTGGAGTTTCCTAAGCCTTTCCTCATTTTTTAAAAATTCTTGTTTCTTCATTCTATTCTGGTTGAATGTTTATTTCTTCCTTCTGGTCCAAATTGCTGATTTGAGTCCCAGTTACCTTCTCTTCATGGCTGATTCCCTGTATATTTTAATTTATTTCACTTTGTATAGCCTTCACTTAATCCTTTATTTTGCAACCATACTCAACCATTTCTGCAAGCATCCTGATTACCAATAGGTTGGCTATCTCTTCATGATGTAGTTGTTTTTGTGGGGCTTTGATCTGTTCTTTCATTTTGGCCATATTTCTTTGTCTTAGTGCATCTGGTACATTATAAGGAGCAGAGCCTTGGGTATTCACCAGGGTGGGGCAACCCATGTTACTGCATCATGACTCTGTGTGCAGGGGAGGGGTCCAAGAGGGAACAATACTGCTTGCCCAGCTCTTGGCTGGCTTTTAGTCACTTCCACCACTACCCGTAAACAAATTGGGCCCTTCTGGTGCCAATTTCCAGGTGGGTGGGTTTTTGTACATTCTAGGACCCTGTGGGCCTCTCCAATGAACTCTCCTATGAGACTGGGAGTTTCTCCCTCCCCTGGAACCCCCACATGTTTTTACAGACAAAGGTTTTGAAGCTATCTTTTCCCCAGCTGGAACCCTGGGTTACGCAGTCTGTCTCACTCTCTAGTTGTTCCTCCTGGTTTATCCACATGCAAAGTGGGACCACCAGTTGCTGCTTACCCACCTGGTTCTCCAGGTTCCACCTTGGTGTGTGTCTTCTCCACCTAGGCTGCCTGTCTCTGCCCCTTCTACCAATCTGGATGAATATTTCTTATTTAACTCCTTGGTTGTCGGACTTCCACACAGTTCAATTTTCTGGTAGTTCTGGTTTTTTTTTAAGATTTTATTTATTTATTTTTAGAGAAGGAAGGGAGGGATATATATATATATATATATATATATATATATATATATATATATATATAGAGAGAGAGAGAGAGAGAGAGAGAGAGAGAGAGAGAGAGAAACATCAATATGCATTTGCTGGGGGTTATGGCCTGCAACCCAGGCATGTGCCCTGACTGGGAATCGAACCTGCGATGCTCTGGTTCACAGTCCTCACTCAATCCACTGAGCTATGCCAGCCAGGGCAGGGTTTTTCTGTTTTTTTGTTTGTTTGTTTGTTTGTTTTCAATTTGTTGTTGTCCTTGTTTTTGTTGTGTGAGGAGGCAAAGTGTATCTACATATGCCTACATCTTGGCCCCATTTAAAGTTATTTTTGATAGGTATTTATTCATTGCCATTTTTCCCCTTGTACCTAAGTCCCCCTCCTCCTTCTCTCTCTCTCTCTCTCTCTCTCTTTCTTTCCCTCTCTCTCTCTCTCTCCATCTTCTTAAAGCATTTCCTTTAGCATGTCTTGTAATGCTAGTTTGGTGGAGATGTATTCTTTTAGCCTTTTTTGGGGGGGGTGGTCTTGGAAACTCCTTATTTTACCTTTAATTTTCAATGAGATCCTTCCTGGGTAGAGTAATTTTGGTTTCAGGCCTTTGCTTTTCATTACTTGGAATATTTTTTTTTTTTGCCATTTCCTTCTGGCTTTTAGTATTTCTGTTGAGTAATCATTCAATAGCCTTATCAGAACTTCCTTAAATGTTACTAGCTATTTCTCTTTTGCTGCCTTTAAGATTCTCTCTTTGTCTTTAAATTTTGCTATTTTAAATATGATGTTTCTTGAAGTGGGCCCCTTTAGGTTCATCTTGATTGGTACTTTTTGTGCTTTCTGTTCTTGAGTAACATTTTCTCTCATCAAGTTAGGGAAGTTTTCTATTACTGTTTCAAACAGATTTTCTATCCCTTGCTCCTTCTGGTATTCCTATGATATGGATATTATTACGTTTCATGTTGTCCTGCAGCTCCCTTAAACCCCTTTGATTCTTTTTGAGTCTTTTAAAATTTTGTTGCTCTGTCTGGAATGTTTTTTCTACTTTGTCTTCCAGCTTGCTAATTCCATCCTCTCCTTCATCTAGTTTGCTTTTAATTATTTCTACTGTCTCTTCATTTCAGATATTGTATTCTTAATTCCTCCTAGCTCTTATTGATAGTTTCTGTCCACACTCATGGTGGTGTAGTTTGCAGTAAGTTTCTCATAGCTTCCCTGGAGTTCTTTATAGTTCTTACTGAACTCGTTGAACATCCCTATAACCATTATTTTGAACTCAGTGTCTTATAGTTTGCTTGCCTCTACTTCATTCTATATCACTCTTTCTGGGGATTCCACCTTTCTTTTGATTAAGGATTCTTTATCTTCCTGCTTTAGGTGACTCTTCTTGTTTGTTTCTGCTTCTTAGGTTGTTCTTTTTTGACTTCCTGTTTTTGTGGTGTGACCTTCTGTGGTAGAATACCTGTGAGATTCAGTGGTGCAGTCGCCTCAATACCCTCAACTTGACCCTCTAGGGATCCCCTTTATACCATTTATGTGGGCTATCTGGTTGTAATTGGTTTTGGTTGTTGATGGTTCTTCCTTTCGTGGCTCCTTCACTTGGGCTCACTGACTCAGAATTACTCTGTCTACCACATGTTGTTTGCTGTTGTACAGGTGCTTCCAGAACAATACCAAACAGCCTAGGAAACAAACTCACACCTGCAAAAATAACTCCCATCCACAATCACACTATCAACAGCAAATTAGGCAATATTAATAAAGGTTTAAAGAGATTAAGACTTTTATAAGAAAGGAAAAGGGAATATGAGATGACTAACAGAAAAAAATATGACTTTGGATGGGAGTAAAGGACAGAAAACTGTACTTGAACAATGATTGAAATAAAATTTTAAAAAATTAGAAAAATATGACTTTGAGGCAGTAGAGGGAGGAGCAATAATAAGAATAGGAAATGGAGAGAAGGCAAAAGGAGGAAGAAAGTTCTGTTATATTGCTTTCCTCTACTCTTCCCCTAAGTTCATTGAGCATCCACATAATCAGTGTTATTAACTCTGCATCTGGTATATTGCTTTTCTCCATTTTGTTTAGTTCTTTTTCTGGAGTTTTGTTTTGTGTTTTTATTTGGGACATATTCCTCTGTCTCTTCATTTTGAAAGCTTTCTATGTTTCAAAAGCTTTGAAAGCTTTTGTATGTTTCTAAGTATTAGAGCTGCTATGTCTTCTGGGCTTGGTTGAGTGGCTTATGTAATAGCTGTTCTGTATAGTCTAATGGCACAATCTCCCTGATTACCCAGGCTGGGCATCCTGGTGTGTCCCTGGGCAGGTTGTCTGCACACTCCTATTGTAGTTGAGCTTTATTACTGTTGGCCCATAAATGGGAAGGATTTACACCCAGGCTCATCAGCTGCAAGGACTGGCTCTGCCAAACATGGAGAATCAGTTGTGCATGGGCCTACCCCACAGAGCAGGACTTACTTAAACAAGGCTCTGGTGTTCACTGAGTTGGTCCCTTGAGTGTGTTGCTTGTGGAGGTAGTTGGATGGTTGTGATTGGAAGTGGTCTGAAGCTGTCCACCAGGTACTCTGGTTCTGAGGCTTCCCAGGAGGTGCAGGTCAAGGTCAGCCACCACCTGTGCTCTTCCTGGAGACACCTGGCATGGGCTACAAATAGAGATGTCAATGGTTCCTGCTTGTATTGTTCTTGGTGGTGCACAGGTGAGGCTAAGCTGTGAACTAAGGCCAGCTGACACTAGTGCTGGGCTTAGAGCCACTTAGTGAGAGGTATGTGGTTAGATGCTGCTTGTTTGATAAATTTTAGGAAAGCCTGAAGCATGATCCAAGAGAGGCTGTTTGTATGGAAAAGCCACTGGAAACAGTTTGGGTGGGTCCAAAAGTTGAGTGGGGTGGGTCTCAGGGAATCACCAGGGCTAGGTGAACAGTGTGAGATAGGTTGATGGAGACTCAGATATGGTGTGTACTAGCTGACTCTGTTGCCAGGGCATTCATCAAAGGAACAATGGCCTTTGAAAGTACTTTTGTCTCAGAGAAAGCTACCCCTCCTGCCAGCTCTCATCCTGATGCCAGTCAATTCAGTTCTTTCCCGTACATCTCTAGTGCATTTCAAGCTGCAGCCTCAATACTAGAGCTCAGAGGGAAGTAAGTCCATGCATGGGTACCTTAAGAGAAACTGACTGGGACTCTAGGAGCCCTCTTATCACTCAGCCAAAATTCTTTCTTGTTTTCACAGCCAGAACTTATGGGGACTTCTCTTTGTGACACTGGAATGCTTGGATGGTGGGCCTGGTGTGGGGCTGGAATCCCTTGCTCCCAGGGAGGTCCTCTGCATCCAAGGTATCCTTCCTGATTTTTATTTGTCTCACATGGGTGTTGGACCAGCCCTTTCAGCATCTCTGTTCCTCCTTCCAGTTTGGATGGGGCTTCTTCTTTAATTCCCTAGTAGTACAGCTTCCATTTAACCAGATCAGGCTGTTCCGAATGATGACTGTTCTCTAGTTTAGTTGTAATTTTGATGTGGTTGTAGGAGGATTCAAGTACCACTTTTACTTACACCACCTTTTTGAGTGAAAGTCTAAAGTTTTTTTCCAAACAGGTAAAATTAAAGACAGTTTTTAATATGTTTCTGAGTCAATATTTAACAACATAACCATTTAATTTTGTATTCTCTTCTGTTATTTAACTTAGGTATGTGAAAATAGTGAGCATATCATGACTATTTACCTATTTAATCACTATTTAGCAACTAAATTGATTCTACAAACTATAACATTTTGGGGAAAATAAATTTTAAAATATTCAAAAATTAACAATGTGGGTAGGTAGCTGACTTTAAGATATGAATATATCATCCCATATGATAGAGAAATTTACTAGTTCATCATTTCTCTCTCCCTGTGCCAATGTTGGAGTTCTTATAATATCTGTGCGCACCTAAGAAGGCCCTTATACCTTTCTTAACAAAGGAGTACTGGGGTAACTACATGTTTGCAAAGCTGAAGAGGAGACCTTGTTTAGAATCTGTGTTTATATGGCAGGAACTGTTTTTATGAGTTAAATTCATAGAAGAGAATTAAATTCACAGAGAAGAATGTAAAATGATATGGCCTGTTTCCATCAAAGCTGACAGATAAGAATACTTCTAAGGGAAGTTTTTCTGGCTTTCATGCCCACTATCCCAGGTGTTGCCTTCACCTACCACTCATTGGTTTTGGATAGCTAAACCAGAATTTGCCTATTTTCCTTAATCAAGAAAAACCAATATAGTGACATTTCCTCTCTTGATCTCCCTACAAATATTAGTGAGTTCATCTGTCAGTCAGTCCAAAACAACCTATACTAACAGTGTTCATAGCAGCACAATTTACAATAGCCAAGGGCTGGAAGCAACCTAAGTGCCCATCAGTAAGCAAATGTATCAAAAAACTATGGTACATCTACATGATGGAACACTACTCAACAGAAAGAAAGAGGAGCTCCTAACCCTTTGTGACAGCATGGATGGCCCTGGTGAGCATTATGCTAAGTGAAATAATCCAGGCCATGACAGACAAATACCATATGATCTCACCTATAAATGGAACCTAATCAACAAAACAAACAAGCAAGCAAAATATAACAAAAGACATTGATATTAAAAACAAATGGATAGTAACCAGAGGAGAGGTGGAAGGGGATAATGGGAGGAAAAGGGGGAAGGGTTTTCAGAAACAAGTATAAAGGACACATAGACAAAACCAAGGAGGGGTAGGATCAGGGGTGGGAGGTGGAGATTGCTGGGGTGGGGGAGTAGGGGGGTGGAAATGGAGACAACTAGACTTGAACAACAATAAAAAATAAAAATTAAAAAATATCATTTTTGCACTTTGATCATTTTTTAAAGTATGATCTAACAAAATGTTTCTCAATCAGAATTCCTGGCTTATAATATCTTAAAAATGCTAAGGTTCTTTACTTGTACAATATTATAGTAGAAATATAGGAGCAAGCAAAAAAGTAGGTTTACAGTTCTTTGTGTGGACAATGACAGGCAAGTTATGATTATTACAACAGCTTTTTAAATTCTGTGTTTCCATACTCACAATTATAAACCTACTTTTGCCAACCCCTGAAACACTGGTTATGAGTCATAGATAATTAAGTGGATTTAGCAGCCTTGAGTTGTCTGTGGGAAGATGGTTTGAACTGGAAAATTTAGCTCTCTAAATTTTGTTATTAATTATCAGGATAGTTAATTTGAATTTCAATATCACATACAAGTGATGCAGCTAGAATCTCTTAGTTTCCCATTAAATATACAAATAGATAAAAATATATAGTATTGTGGACATGAAATAGTCAAATATTAAGGTAAGACGGGCCTTAGAAATACTCTAGTCTTGTCCCTCATTATTGCTATAAGTTTGCCTTTTAAATAAGTAGAAAAATTTAATAGCAGAAGTATACTTATAAAAAGGGGAGAAGTTGTTTAATCTTTTTGTTATTTTCCACAAATAATAGATATTTCTTCTTTGTAATATGTTTTTCTTTTTAATTGGTATTTCTGCTTTTTACTTTTAATATTATACAATTGTGACCAAATACCAACAATATATTTCACTAAGACTATAAAATAGCAGACAATTACTAAATGAGACCACTGATAGAAACAAAGGGTGACTTCCAGCAGAAATGTGTGGTATTGGAAGAGACAGGTCCTTGTTTTTCTTCTGCCACATCTGAAGGCAAGCACACTCACATGTTTTAGTGCCTCACGCTGTGGTCAGTGTCATTGCTTGCTGAGGGCTTCTATATAGATGAGGTCAACCAAAGGCTGAGGGTGCTTCTAGACCACTGTGGTATCTCCCTTCAACCCACACCCAGTGTGCCTGGACCCCCAAACTGAGAAGCACTCTCCATGGTGCCTGTGACTCAGGGGACTTCTCTGAAGCTGCCTCTCTACCTTCTCCTGGACATTTGGAATAGTTTTGGAGTCACTTATGTGATTCTTCTTCTTGACAAAATCATGGGCTAGAAAAGGTTCTAAGTCATTTGACTCTAAGGCTCTAAATCAAGTGACTTAGAACCTTTCAAATGACCTCTCTAAATAGAATTGTGTTATAGGCAAGTACTCAACCAAAGATCCAGGCCATTTGTTTCCTGAGTTAGGAGAGAACTGTGATAATGGAGTTAAACATGAGAACAGTCTCATACTTACTTCTGAGCACTTCCACAGTTGCTGGAAGGAGTGATTCATGTAGACTTGAAATTATAGAAGAAACATGAAAGTCAAAACTGAAAAATAAGCTATGATTCTTTATTAATGTATACAATTATTAACTTATTATTTTTAATGTTGAGTTTTCCCCAGGGGATAATAGTGAAATTTGTTTTCTTCAGTTATTTTTTGTTTAACTGTATATTCCTTAGAGTTAGCTTTCAGGTAATATTCTAAGATATTCTCTAACTTCCTGGGCTTTGAAAAGCTAGTATTTTAAACAAAAACTTGTTTATAATTAATTTAGAACAGGATATATCCATTTAAATATAGAAAAAAAGATAGCATACTGCATTTATAGACCAAATCTAGCATTTATTAACACAATTATCTTTGGTCTAATTTTACCCATCTGAAAAATTGAGCTACTTATAATATTGCTATAAGTGGACTTTATGAAGATTTTCACTGAGTGTAAACAGTCCATCAAATAATAGTTACTTAACTCATTTTATATTAAAGGGCTTAGTCCATGGAATCAGGAGGTCTGGAAGTGAAGGGAAAGATAGAAACATGCTTCTGTGTATACCAGCTCTCTGCTTTCAGCTTCTGCAGACTGAAGCATAACTATGCTGAAGGGAAGGCAGAATTCACTTAGACAGATTATCTGCTTTCTGATCACCACATATTCTAGAACCCCAAGGGTTGTGGAGTGTATTTAACACAACCCTATGCATCTTTACTCTCCTGACATCATCCTATTAGGGGTGAAGAACATAAGTCTTAACAATCTTGTGTCTCTTAAACCAAGGGAACCTCTGTCCTGATGAACCCACCAGCTGGAATTCCTCAAAGACAAACCCTGAGGACTAAGGCAAGGCTCTGCCCTAGGTACCTGCCCATCCACAGTAACTGGTGCAATGTAGGTGTATTTCACAGAGGTTTTAGGGTGTTTTCTAATATTTGATCTTAAAGAACAGATGTTGCACTGGTAATTACAAGTAAAATCTATTGTGTTTATTTAATGCACTTTCTCACAATCAATGTAATTCAACCACTTTAAATATTTCCCAGTGTGGGAAGGTTAAGCAGCAAACCCAACTCTGATGGCTATTGTGTTATTCCACATAGACTTATTAATGTTTCATGTTTAAATCTTGACAGTAAAAATTTTATCATCATTTTGGCAAGTCTCTTGCCAAAGCGAAACTGGCCCTCCAAAACAGTTGCCCTGAGACAGCATCACCTAGATTTCTGGTTGCATTAAAAAGATTTAATAAAATTATTGTTGAACAGCCTGAATGGCTTTATACCACATATATAACTCAAATATACCCCTCTCTCTGTTTTCTCTTTCTCTTTGCTCTCATTTAGTATATATGAAGGATCTACTTTTGGCTATGGATCTTTGCTAAGTATTAGAAATACTAAGACAAATAAGATACTCTCAGTAACTCCAATTTGAAATCATGGTGGTATTATCAGTATGTCTCTAGACCTGCATGATTACAGATATCTGAGACATAAGCAAGGTCTGCTCCCTCTGAGAGCATGGCAGCTGGCCAGGGGCTTTGACAGCACACTCATAATTGTGCTTATGGGGATACTGAGAGTGAGGATATGGGGAGAACTTTCTCCTATAACTCCCTTGAAATGACAAACATGGGAGATACTCTTGACATTTTAGCTTTACTGAAAACAAAAATTAAATAAAATGAGAGCTGATAAATTATCTGAATAAGCTTCCGAGTGTAGAAGAATATTCATCAAAGCCAATCAAGTTCTAAACAATAAGCAAAATGCCTTCTTTGTTAGTAGAAAGACTATTTAATGATTCAGACTATCTGGAAGATGCCTTCAACTGCCCACTTTACTTTTCCTAAATAGACATATTCAGAAGTAAATTATCAGATAAGTTAAAAACTTTTAAAACTGCAGTTTTATTTTTATCTTCCCCATCACTAAGCCTAGGAAATACAGAAATAATAAAGATAAAGAAAAGTTTCAACAGAGTAAGAGCCAAAATAAGGAGAAATTTCAATGCTAAATTTCTTGGAAACTAAAGAATTTCCCATCCAGGGTTTTGTTACAGATATAAAGAACATTGATAGAATCATTCAAATGTCAGCTTCAGTTTGTATCCTGTCATGAACCACAATGACTATTAGGGAGATGAGAAGTATGGAGTAGCTTCAGGCAATGAAAAGGAACTGGAAAAATGCTGAATAATATTAATATAATCAATCTATTACCTCCTGACTTTTATAGATATATTACAAATTCTCTAGAATCTTCTTTAACTATCACTCAATATTTCTAAGAATATCAACTAGGCCATGCAATGTACTGAGCACATTGGGAGCAATAAAACATAGAAGACATAGAAGCCATGCTCTCAGCTTAAGAAATTTGAACTATGGATATGAATGAAAGGTCAGCACCCAAATGTGCTGAGACAATTGGGAAAAGTGAAATTGCTTCCCACTCTAAAGAAGTAATAGCAGAATTAAAGGAAGTGGGAATTGTTTAGGCTCTGCAGAGCTTTTTGATTAATAAGGCAGAGCTTGTGTAAAATATAAAGTGTGGAGAGTCCTGATTGAGGGATATTCTGTAGTGGGAGAAATAAAGTCAATGCTTTTGAGAATAAATTCAGTATAACTATAATATTATATCACTATCCCCCTACCATTTCCCACAAGCCTAGGTCATCAACTTATGTTATTTTTTAGGAGCATTTTTTTAATGACAAGTATTTGTATGTTTGTTTTTCTTACCACCAAACAATAATCTTCTTAAGTACAGAGGCTGGGAAGGAACTTGGCTTTGTGCCTTAGAGACAGGTACATTGTTGCCCAAAAAGCTCTGAAATACTAATTCAATGTATAGTTTTCACTTATTTATTCTTCCCAAATAAATGGGAAAAGCCATTTATTTTTAGCTCTCATGATTAATTAATTAATTACAAGGGGAGTGGGACCAGGAAGGAGGGGGGAGGGCTGGTGGGGTGGGCAGGGATGGGAGTAAAAGGCAGAAAACTGCATTTGAGTAACAATTAAAATAAAATGAAAAATAATTAACTAATTAATTATTAGTTATATTGCTCAAACAAACCTTTGGTGGCAATTTAAACTTGCTATAAGGTGTACTTATTTATGCTAACCAAAAGTTCAGAGGCTTGCTTGGCAACCTGAACATGCCAATTTTTTGCCAATTTTTTTGTTTACATCTTTATTAGCTCACTGATTTTTAAATGTTTTAATTTTTTCAAGTACAGTTGACATTCAATATTATTTTGAATTAGTTTTGGGTGAACAGTATGGTGGCTAAACAATCATATACTTTACAGAGTGTTCCCCCTGATATTTCTAGTATACAATTGGCACCATACTCAGTTAATATGATACTGTTCACTATATTTTCTATGCTGTTCTATACATCTCCATGAACATTTTGCAACTACCAATCTGTACTTCTCTATCTCTTTACCTTTTTCACCCAGTCCCCCAACTACCTTTCTCGCCTGGCAACCATCAGTCTGTTTTCTCTATCCATGAGTATGTTTCTGTTTTGTTTGTTCATTTATACTGTCCTTTAGATTCCACATACAAGTGAAATTACATGGTATTTGTCTTTCTCTGACTTCTTTCACTTAGCATAATACACTCTAGGTCCATCCATGCTGTTGCAAATGGTAAGAGTTTGTTATTTTTTTATGACTGTGTAATATTCTATTGTATGTACGTAGCAAAGATTTTTAACCAAGCATCTACTGATGGGCACTTGGGTTGTTTCCATAGCTTGCCTATTGTAAACAATGCTGCAATGAATGTAGGGTACATATATTTTTTTGGATTAGAAACATGACAATTTTTAGCCCTGGCTGGTGTGGCTCAGTAGATGGAGCACTGGGCTGCAAACCAAAGGATCACTGGTTCTATTCCTAGTCAGGGCACATGCCTGAGTTGCAGGCCAGATCCCAAGTAGGGAGTGCATGAGTGGCAGCCACACATTGATGGTTCTTTCCATCTCTTTCTCCCTCCTTTCTCCTCTTTCTAAAAACAAATAAATAAAATCTTTAAAAAAAGAAACATGACAATTTTTAAATGTTTATTCCACTTTAGGTAATGATTTTAACTTTAAATAAAGAGTTGTTTAAATTTTGTTTCAGTTTTTTAATTACCAAAGTACAATGTATGCTACATAATAAATCTCATAAATATCTACTATAAGTGCTAGTCTCTGAAAGACTCAATAAACTATATCATATATAAAGCTTAAAATCTTTTATTATTTTAAAATAGGCAATAAATTAGCACAAGTCAAATGAACTGATTTTGAAGGGAAAGAACTGTCTTGATTCTCATTACCTGAAAAAGAAAAGAACATTATATTGGTATTATAGCTATAGACAAATAGGTTTTCCTCCAGACAGTATGTAATTTACTAGGACAGGGGTGTGAGGAGGTGGGGGCAGGCAGACCAGGAGGTAGGAGCATGTGTGACCCCAGGTTCCTATTATTATTGTTTATATGTTTATTCATAACAATCCCAAATATTTTTATTATTAATCTGCTGAATCTTGTAACAGTTCTCTGAAGTAGGAGTGGAGAAAGTTTTGTACGTATAAAGTCTATCATTTAAAATCATAAGCTATCAGAGGAATGTGCTATATGCCTCCATTTTTGTTTCTAATTTTTAAATTTTTCAATTATAGCTGACCTGCAACATTATATTAGTTTCAAGGGTACAACCCAGTGATGAGTTATATAAACACATTCATATAACTATAGAAATAATTATCCAGATAAGTCTAATACCCATCTGACACCATACATTATTATTATGATATTGCTAATTATATCCCCTATGCTGTACTTTACATTCTTGTGACTGTTTTTATAACTGGAAATTTGTACTTCTTAATCCATTAACCCTTTTTAAAACCCCTCCATATGTGTCTCTGTTTTTATTCTCATTTACTATTCTTGGTTACATTCTCTGATAGACTGCAAAAACTTATATGTAATTCAAAAACATCCAGAAATTTAAGTAAGCTTTTGGTATGTGTTTCCCCAATGTGTTAAATACCCATTAGAGTCAGTTAGAGCTTCAGAATATAATACAAAAATAGAGAAAATACAGTCATTGTTAGGGATTTTAACACCTCATTGATTTTAATGGATAGATCTTCCAGACAGAAAATCAACAAGAAGACAGAAGATTTAAATGGCATAGTAGATCAAATAGATTTAATTGATATCTTCAGAGCATTTCACCCCAAAGAAGCAGAATATACATAATTTTCAAGTTCACATGGAATGTTTTCTAGGATAGAACACATTTTAGGACACAAAACAAGTCTCAATAAATTTAAGAAGACTGAAGTCATATCAAGCATCTTCTCTGACCACAATACTATGAAACTAGAAATAAATCACAAGAAGAACACTGAAAAGCACACAAAGACATGGAAGCTAAACACCCTGTTATTAAGCAATGAATGGGTCAACAACAAGATCAAGGAAGAAACCAAAAGATCCTTTGAAACAAATGAAAGTGAGGACAAAACAATCCAAAATCTGTTGGGCCCTGGGAAAGCAATCCTAAGAAGGAAATTCATAGCATTAGAGGCCTTGCTCAAAAAACAAGAAAAAACTCAAGTAAGTCATCTAACTTTACACTTAACAGAATTTAACAACAACAAACAAAGCCCAAAGTGAGTAGAAGGAAGGAAATAATAAAGACCAGAGGAGAAATTAACAAAATAGTGCCTTAAAGATGATATAAAAGAGCAATAAATCCAAAATCTGGTTTTCTGAAAAGATAAACAAGATTAATAAATCCTTCACTAGATTCATCAAGAGAAAAGAGAGATGGCCTAAATAAAGAAAGTCAGAAATGAAAGAGGAGAAATAACTGATACCAAAGAAATACAAAGGATTGTTAAGAAAATATTATGAAAAACTATATGCCAACAAACTGGACAACCTGGATGAAATGGATAGATTCCTAGAAACACAATCTTCCAAAACTAAACCAGAAAGAATTAGACAATATGAATATACAGATTACGCCTAGTGAAATAAAAGCAGTAATCAAAAATCTCCTAACAAATGAAAGCCCTGGAATGGATATCTTCACAGATGAATTTTACCAAACATTTTGAGAAGAACCAACACCTCTCCTTAAACTATTCAAGAGGAGGGGAAGCTCTCAAACTCATTTTATGAGGCCAGCATTATCTTAATTTGAAAACTGATAAAAACACCACAAAGACAGAATATTTAGGCTGATATCCCTGATGAATATAATGCTAAAACCTTCAACAAAACATTAACAAATTGAGTCCTGGTTGGTGTGTCTCAGTGGACTGTGTGCCAACCTGTGAACTGAAAATTCACTGATGCAATCTCCCGTGAGGGCACAGGCCTGGGTTGTGAGCCAGATATCCAGTTGGGGACAAATGAGGGGCAACTAATCTGTGTGTCTCTTATACACACAGATTAGTTTTTCTCCCTCTTTTCCTTCCTCACTTCCCCTCTCTCTAAAAATGCATTAAAATTATTTAAAAACTATTAGCAAACCAAATAGAGCAATGAATCAAAAAGATCATACACCGTGATCAACTGGGATTTATTCTGGGAATGCAAGGTTGGTACAACATTTGCAAATCGATAAATGTGATTCACAACATAAACAAAATGACAGGTGAAAACCATGTGATTGTATAAATAGATGCAGAAAAAGCATTTGATAAAATCCAGCACCCATTCATGATAAAAACTTCAGCAAAGTGGGAACAGAGGGAACATACCTAAACATGATAAAGGCCAAATATGACAAATCCACTGCCATCATCATACTTAATGGGCAGAACTACAAATGTTCCTCTTAAGACTGGAAACAAGACAGGGATGTCCACTTTTACCTCTCTTATTCAACATAGTACTGAAAGTTCTAGCCACAGCAATCATGTAAGAAGAAGAAATAAAAGGCATCCAAATTGGAAAGGAAGAGGTAAAACTCTCTTTACTTGCAGATGACATGATACTGTACATAAAGAACTCTAAAGATTCCACCAAGAAACTACAAGAATTGATAAATGAACTCAACAAAGTAGCAAGATAAAAATTAATACCCAGAAATCATTTGTATGGTTATATGCCATTAACAAACTAACAGAAAAGGAAATTAAGAAAACAAACCATTCACAATTCCTACAAAAAGAATAAAATACCTAAGAATAAACCTAGCCACCAATGTGAAAGACTTGTGCTTGGAAGATTATAAGACACTGAAGAAAAAAATAGAAGATACAAATAAGTGGAGGCACATACCATGTTAGTAGGTAGGAACACTTAACATCATTAAAATGTCCACACTGCCCAAAGCAATCTATAGATTAAACCTACACCTTTAGTCAATTAATATTCAATAGAAGAAGCAAGCACATACAATGGTCTAATGATAGTTTATTCAACAAATGGTGTTGGGAAAATTGGACAGATAGATGCATAAAAATGAAACTAGACCGCCTTCTTAAACCATGCATAAAAATAAATTAAAAATCTATCAAAGAGGTAAATGTTAGACCCCAAACCACAAAAATTCTAGAAGAAAACATAGGCATCAAAATTGCTAACATTGCCTGTAGAAATTTTTTATTGGATATATCTCCCTAGGCAAGAGGAAAAAAACAAAAATGTGTAAGTGAAACTACATCAAACTAAACAGCTAATTTCTCTCTCTCTTTTTTTATTGTTGTACAAGTACAGTTGTCTCCATATTCCTGCCACCACTCCCCTTCACCCCAGCCATCCCTTCTTCCCACCCTCAATCCTACCAGGCTTTTGGCCCATGTGTCCTTTAAACACTTTCCTTGATGATCCTTCTCCCTTTTGCCCCCGTTATCCCCTCCTACCCCCCTCCTGGTTGCTGTCAGTTTGTTCTTTATTTCAATGTCTCTGGTTATATTTTGCTTGCTTGTTTGTTTCATTGATTGGGTTCCAGTTATAGGTGAGATCATATGGCATTTGTCTTTCACTGCCTGGCTTATTTCACTTAGCATGATGCTCTCCAGTTCCATCCATGCTGCCATGAAGGGTAATAGCTCCTTCTTTCTTTCTGCTGCATAGTATTCCAATGTGTAAATGTACCATAGTTTTTTGATCCATTCATTTACTGATAGGCACTTAGGTTGCTTCCAGCACTTGGCTATTGTAAATCATGCTTCTTTGAACATTGGGGTGCATGGGTTCTTTTGAATTGGTGTTTCAGGATTCTTAGGGTATAATCCCAGCAGTGGAATTACTGTGTCAAAAGGCAGTTCCATTTTTAGTTTTCTGAGGAAATTCCATACTGTTTTCCACAGTGGCTGCACCAGTCTGCATTCCCACCAACAGTGTACTAGGGTTCCCTTTTCTTCACAACATCACCAGCACTTATCAAACTGAAAAGTTTTTGCACAGCAAGGGAAATCATCAACAAAATAAAATACAACCTACAGAATGGGAGAACATATTCATTGATGCATCTGATAAGGGCTTAACATATAAAATTTATAAAGTTCTTACAAAACTCAACACCAAACAAACAAACCCATTAAAAAATGGCCATGGGAACTGAATATCCCAAAGAGAACATATTTACCCAAAGAGAACATGTAGAATGCCAATAGACATAAGAAAAGATGCTCAACATCAGTAATAATCTGAGAAATGGAAATTAAAACCACAAAAACAACACTGAGATACCACTTCACATCTGTCAGAATGGCTATCATCAATAAATCAACAAACAACAAGTGCTGGTGAGGATATAGAGAAAGGGGAATGCTTTTGCCCTATTGGTGGGAATGCAGATTGGTACAGCCACTGCAGAAAGCAGTATGCAGATATCTCAAAAAATTAAAAAATGGATCTGCCTTTTTTATTTTTTAAAAATCTTTATTGTATTTTTTCATTTTCTTTTGTCCCCTTATACATTCCCCTGCTAGCAATCACCACACTTTATCCATCTCCATGAGTCTTTTCTCCTTTTCCTCCAATATTTCAACCCAATAACTTCTTCTAACCCCCAACTATCTGTTATCCTCTCCATATATGAGTCTTTCCCCCTTTTCCTTGTTAGTTCTGTTTTTTTTTTCATTAGATTCCACATATGAGTGAAATCATATGGCATTTGTCTTCCTCTGACTGGCTTATTCCCTTAGCATAGTGTTCTCTAGGTCTATCCATACTGTCACAAAGGGGAAAATTTCTTTTTTTGGCTGAGTAGTAGTCCATTGTGTAAATGTTCCATGGTTGTTTTATCCAGTCATCTATTGATGGACACTTGGGGTGCTCCATATCTTGCCAATTGTAAATAACTCTGCAATGATCTGCCTTTTGACCCAGCTATGCTACTTCTGGGAACATATCTGAAGAAACCCAAAACACTAACTTGAAAGAACATAAGCACCCCTATGTTCATTGCTGCATTATTTACATTCACCAAGATATGGAAGCAGCCCAAGTGTCCATAAGTAAATAAGTAGATAAAACAAGTATGGAACATTTATGCAATAGAATACTACTCAGCCATAAAAAAATAAGAAAATTTTACATTTTGCAACAGTATAGATGGACCTGGAGAACTTTATCCTAAGTTAAATAAGCCAGTCACAGAAAGACAAATACATATAATTTCACCTCTATGCAGAATATAATGAACAAACTGAACTAATATGGAAAATGGGGACAGACTCATAGGTAGAGAGCAGATTGATAGCTAGTGAGTGGGGGAGGTTAGAGGGCAGTGGGGTTGAGCAAAAAGGATAAAGGACTCATGGATATTCACAATAGTGTGGTGATTGCTGTGGGGAAGAGGACATAAGGGGACTAAATGGTAATGGAAAAATACAATAAAGATTAAATTTTAAAAAAGAATAGTTAAAGTGAATGGGATAAGAGCAATGAATACTTTTTTCAAGTGTTGTTTTTGATGTAAATTATTTAAAAAGACTTCATGATATTTCCATAGAAGAAGTATCTTTAAGTATTACTGGTGAATAAAATTTTTTCAGACCTGCAGTCAAATCACATGGTAGCTGAGAAAATGAAGGGTATGCGAGGACAGAATGTAATTGCCAGTAACTTCAACATTTTCATTGTGCTGTCTCCAGAGCCTTAAGCAGTGGCACATATATAACAAGTGAACAAAAATATCTCTTAATAATTATGGCTGGTAAAACTGTTATAGTTGAATACATCTCTGGGGCCTTGGGGCTTTCGAAAAAATACAGAAGCCTAAAGGAACAGCTTATATCCTTAGGGAAATCATATGCAGATGAGCTTGCTAGAAGTTTGCACAACCCCAGATGAAGATACTGAGCAGCATACTCAGGGATGCAAATGGTTTCTACTTTTTACTTCCCCTTCTCTTCTATTAGATAAAAAAATTCCTTAAGGTTTGAAGCATTCATAGGCTTGGAGGGTGGACAAACATGAACAAGTAACTGTGCCTTATGTGCAAATGATTTTATAGAACAGGGGTGAAAATTTACTGATAGTAAATATGAAGCAGTAATTTCACTTTAGACAAATAAAAATAAAGGCTTTAATAACCCAAGTGGAACACTTCACATATTTGAAGACTCAGTTATGTAATATTAGAAGATTGTCAAGTAACTTGGTGAGGGGCAGGTGGTGTGAAACATCCACTGATTTTCTTTTCCTTCACCCATTTTCGAAGCTTTCTCTTAGAGAGGCTGGAAGATGAACTGGTTGGAGTGAGGGGCTGATATGGGACTCATGGTACAGTGTCATGAGGATGATGTGAAGGATATGACCATAGCATAATGAGAAGTAAGTTGGGGACTTGGATTGCAGTGTAGATGGCTCATATACATATACACTGTAACTGGCCAAATATATCTGCACATGCATTTTCCTTTCTGACTCTTTTATTCCTAAATTTTGGTTTAACTGATGTCTGAATTTCTCTGATGACAACCCAATATAAACTATGCACCACCTTTGGATGCATACTAGGACAAACTTATGTTATTCAATTAGTTGTTGTATTTGCTATTTCACAGGATTCTTTATTATATATATAAATATAAAATATATGAATAAAATAATTATATATTAATTTTATTTTTGTTTATTTTATTACAAGTATCCCAGTTATTCCCCTTTGTCCCCCTTCACCCAGCCCATCCTTCTTGCCTACAGTCAATCTTCTCTCCATTGTCCATGTCTATGAGTCATTCATATATACTCTGACTAATCCCTTCCTCTTCCTTCCACCATTCCCCACTCTCTTCCCTCCTGGTACAGTTATCACAGGGTTCTTAATTAAACCCCTACAATTCTACTGCTTTTCTATGAATAATTTGTCATGCTAAAAAACCCAACTTATTTCTGTACAAAAAGTAGTTAACTTTTTTTCTAGTAAAATCACTACTAGAGAACAGAGTAGTAGTTTGGATTGTCTTTCATAACTGGAGAGGGCAGGGGCTACATTCCTGATGTATATTTGACTCTGTCACCTTTGTTACATTAACAAAGGCTGGACTTTTTCCAGATGGACCTCATACACACACACACACAACTATATATATATGCACACACCCCTCCACATATATACATACACACATACACATATGTATATACACACATATATACACATATATGTAAAAGATTACAAAATCATTATAGAAATGATAGGCACACCTGTCAGAATGGCCATCATTAATAAAACAAACAACAAGTTCGAGGTTGTGGAGAAAAGGGAACCATAATGCACTGTTGGTAGAAATACAAACTGGTACAGCCACTGTGGAAAACAGTATGAAATTATCTTAGAGAACTAAAGATAGGACTGCTTTTCAATCCAGCGATTCCACTGCTGGGACTATACCCTAAGAATCCTGAATCATGAATTCAAAAGAACCTTTGCACTTCAATGTTCATAACATCATGATTTACAATAATTAAGTGTTGGAAACAGCCTAAGTGTCCATCAGTAAATGAGTGGATCAAAAAACTGGTACATTTACACAATGGAATACTACACAGCAAAAAAAAAAAGAAGGAACTCCTACCCTTTGTTACAGCATGGATAGAACTGGAGAGCATCATGCTAAGTGAAATAAGCCAGGCATGTAAGACAAATACCATATGATCTCACCTGTAAGTGGAACTTAATCAACAAAACAAACAAACAAATGAACACAGAACAAACTGACAGTGATCAGAGGAGGGAGCAGAGGGATAACCATAGGAAAGAATGGGGAAGGGGCAAGCAAAGGAACATGAATACAGGACTCATAGGAATGGACAATGGGGGTGGATTGACTATGGAAATGGGGGGGGATGGGGTAGAGAAGAGCAATGGGAAAATAGGTGGGACAACTGTAATTGAAAACAATAAAAAATGAAAAAAATGATAGGCACAAACCTAAGAACAGTAGTGATAATTCTGAAGAGTGTTAAAGCGAAAAAGAATAGATATGGTCATTAGCTTTTGCTTAGTGTTTTCTTGCTGAAAAAAGGAGAGATTTCATGAATGTAGCAAAATGTTGCTGTCATAGGTCTCATAAATATTACTATGTTAACACCCTTCACTACATTTTTATTTTAATATTTCACATTTAAAACTTCATGTTTAAAGAAACAAAACCACTGGGTAGTGTTAGGAAATACTAATATGCAATATGAACATTACATTTAAAAAAGATTTTAGCTATCATTAAAAAATAATCATTTGTAAATTCACCACAATCTGGCATGTGAGGAACACAATGTAAGAACAAAAGACAAAGCATTAAAAGCAGTGTAACTAATTAAGTCCTATATTTTTAACTAATGTGAATCCTTATTTGCAAATATTCTAATGGACTAACACTTTGTTCAGATAAACCTACATGGAGTTTCTTTTGATTTGATTGAAGACAAAAAGAAATACTAGCTTTAAGTAACAGAGTTTGTGCATTAATTAGTTCCTTTCCATATACACTTAGGCCATCCCTTCACTTACCAGAATTTCACAGCAGAATTTCAGAACTTCAAGGGCAGACCCTTGAACTACTAGAGACTGAAGGCCCCATTTCATACTGTATAACTGTATATGCTTGTCAGGCTAAACATGTGTTTAATTTATGATTAAGTCAAAATTCTTTGTGAATTGTGCTGCTCTTTGAAATTGTTCTATGGATTTTTTGTGAATCTGAAGTTACTATATGGTGTTCCATCACCAGAAGGATGAATGATTCTTTCTGCAGCTGACTGGCCTGCTTAGCCACATCATACTCCTGCATTAGACACAGGCTTCCACCCAATGATAATTTTCAGATTATGTACCTGAGGTCCACAAACCAGAAAAATTTCTTTTGAGTTGAAAATTACAATAGAATATATCTGGACATTGAATAAACTAAAGTATGTAAAAGTTAATACATAGTTTACATAATAAGTATTATGGATTTAATTTTAATATTGTTTAATCAAGTAGTTAATTGGCAGAAAATTCTAAGAAGCTTGTAGAAAAAGACAGAACAGAAATTTTCTCCTAGGGTTATTTCATAGCAATTAAAAATATATATATATCTATAGATTTCTCTGGGTTATATGGACATTTAATAATATTAATTGTGCCAATCTATGAACACAGTATGTGCTTCCATTTATTTGTATCTTTCTTAATTTCTTTCTTCAGTGTTCTGTAGTTTTCTGCATGCAGGTCTTTTACCTCCTTGGATTTTGCCCTAAGAATTCTGAAACCCCAATTCAAAAGAACTTATGTATCCCAATGTTCATAGCAGCATTATTTATAATAACCAAGTGCTAGATACAGCCTAAGTGACCATCAGTAAATGAGTGAATCAAAAAATTGTGGTACATTTACACACTGGAATGCTACACAGCAGAGAGAAAGAAGGAACTCCTACAACAGCAGGTCTGGAACTGGAGGTATTATGCTAAGTGAAATAAGCCAGGCAGTGAAAGACAAATACCATATGATCTCACCTATAAGTGGAACATAATAAACAAAACAAACAAATGAGCAAAATGGAACCAGAGACATGGAAATAAGGAACAAACTGACATTGAGGGGCTGGGGGAGTGAGATAATGAGGGAAAGAAGAGGAAGAGTATGATCAAGGAATATGTATAAAGGACCCAGGGTAATTGACAGCAGGGTATGGACTGACTGAGGAAGTGCCGGTGTGGGCCAGGGAGAGCAACGGGGGGAAGATTGGTGCAACCGTAATTGAATAACAATAAAAAATAAATATCTCATTTTGTGATGCGTTTTATTTCATAGCAAATGTGATCCCTTTAGATGTTGATACTAGCAAATTTTATCATTTTTAAATATTAAGAAAAGTGTCAAAAGTTTTTACCATTTTAATTACATTATTTGTAATGTAATTCCACAGTAAATCTCACAGATTGTCCCAAGTTAAATTCTTATTCTAGTTGTTTAAGATGAAATGCACTAAATGTGTAATATATGCCATATATTAGTGACTATTCAATACAATAATAAGTATGCTAATATTGATGTAGCAACAAAAATATTAAAACGGTCAAGAATTTTATGAGAAAAAATTTTAAATTCAATTTTACCCATGAAAATTTAAATGTAATGAAGCCCTGACCTGTAATTTTGTCCCCTTCGGTACACATATGAGAAGCAACCTATCAATGTTTCTATTTCACATTGATGTTTCTTTCTCTCTCTATGTCCCTTCCCCCTCTCTAAAAATAAATAAATAAAATATTAAAGAAAAATTAAATGCTATGGAACTTGTTTTCTCCAATTATAAAACCATTACAGACATGAAATAAATGCTTCCAGACTTTGGAGAAGAGGCAGTAGAAGACTGAGATAAGGGAAACAAGCAAGGTTAGCCCTATGACAGCTCCAAATTACCATCTGCAGGCAGTTCCCAGGCTTTGGTACATGGAGTGGAAACCCAATCAGAGTCCAGAGGTATCACAGAGTTGAGAAGAAAGAACCCAGAGTTGAAGGAGTAGAGGTAGCTAGAATTTGAGGAGAAGAGTGTGGGATAGGTAGGAGCTAAACAGAGAGGAAGCTCTGGGGAGCTATATAGGTATCTTCTTGAGTCTTTGGCAAGTATCAAAAGAACTATAAAGGAAAGTTAGGTTTTCAGAGTTCTCAGAGCTCACACAGAACTGGGAAGACTTCATGTTCGTATCAGCTGAAGTGAATAAACTTTGTAAAATATGAGCCTTTAGTAGAATTCTCAGAAGAGTATTTCCTTAGTGTATTTGTAAGCTGTGGCTGTGATAACAAATACAACAGAGTTTGTGGATTAACTACAAAAAATAATTTTATCACAATTCTGGAGCCTTCAAGTCCCAAATCAACTTTCAGCAAGTTTTGGTTCCTGCGGACAGCTTTCTTATGGGCTTGCGTATAGTTATCATCTCATTCACTGTGGCCTCACATTGCCTTTCCTTGGTGTGTTTACATGAAGAGAAAGCTCTACCTTTGCCTTTGCCTTTTCCTGTAATGTCACCAGTCTTATTGGATTAGGACTTCACTGTTAAGACATCATATAACCATGTCTTCTAAAAGCCCAAAATACAAATATAATCATACTGAGGACTAGTATGGATTTGTGGTGTGGGGGGTGGAGCGAGTGAAGGATACAACTCAGTTTATGGCATTTAGTATTGAGACTAATTAGTTCTGGACTAGTGTAGATTCCCCTGCCATATCTAAGCGAAGAATTAAAACATGTCTCAAAAAAAATCAAACTGTTCCCCAAATAACAAATCTGTTTGTCAGAATAAATATCATTACCCTTTAAAAAAAATAAAACAAAACTCAGCATTCAAAAACATAAAATTTACAATGTCCTAAGTTTTTCTAAAATTACCATGTATTCAAAGAAGCAGAAAAATTTAATCTATAAGCTTCAGAAAAAAATTGTAAAAAGCAGATTCATAAATAACAAAAGTGATAGGAATAGCAGATGAAAATGTTAAAGGCAGTTTTATAAGTCTGATAAACACATGGTAAATGACCTAAAAGAAAGTATGAGCATGGCAAGCAGAGAAATATAAAATGTAAAATACCCAAATAAATAAGATAATACCTGAAATTAGAAATGCAGGACAAAAATTAGTGATCCTCAAAGAAACAATAATTGAATACATCTACAGTGAAGCACAGAAGAGAAAAAAATCTTTTTTTTTAATTTTTTATTTATTTATTTTTAGAGAGGGAAGGGAGGGAGATAGAGAGAGAGAGAGAAACATCAATATGCGGTTGCTGCGGGTTATGGCCTGCAACCCAGGCATGTACCCTGGCTGGGAATCGAACCGGGGACACTTTGGTTCCCAGCCTGCGCTCAATCCACTGAGCTATGCCACCCAGGGCTGAGAAAAAAATCTTTAATATTATAAGTGGGACCTGTGGGACCTGTGGGACAATACTAAGTAGTCTAAAACACATGTGATTGTTGTCCCAAAAAGAGAAGTGTATGTGTGTGTGTGTAGGGGTAAAAGTTATTTGAAAAAAGCTATGATTTTCCAAGTTAAGTGCACAAAATAGATATACAGATCAATGAATATCAATTAGAATGAAGCAGAATAAACATAAATAAAATTACCAAGGGACATTATATTCAGGTTGCTGAAAACCTGTGTAGAAGAGAAAATATTAAGAATGGCCAGAGTTGGGGGGGAAGACCTATGGGTATGAGATAATAAAGAAAAGAATAGCCAATGTTTCATCAGAAACAATTCAAGCCCTAGCACAATGGATAACATTTTTAAGGTACTGACAAATAACAGAAACCAACTTAGAATTATATATCTTGCAAAATGAAAGTGAAATAATTATCTTTTAGAAAAACAAAAGCTGAAAGACTTCATTACTAGCAGACCTTAACTAGAAAAAATGTTTAAGCAGTAAGAGAATGATACCAGATAGAAATTTGTATTTCCAGAAAGAAATAAAGACTGCCAGAAGGGCCCTGGTTGGCATAACTCAGTGGATTGAGTGCGGGCTGTGAACCAAAGCATCACAGGCTCGATTCCCAGTCAAGGCACATGCCTGGGTTGCAGGCCATGGCCCCCAGCAACCGCACATTGATGTTTCTCTCTCTCTCTTTCTCCCTCCCTTCCCTCTCTAAAATAAACAAACAAACAAACAATTTAAAAAATCTTAAGAAAGAGAATGCTTTAAAAAAAAGACTGCTAGAAGGGTAAATGTATAGATAAATATAAAAAATTCTTGCATATTAAAATATATTAAAATATCTTTGATCTCACTGCTGGGGTAATGCCCTAAGAATCCTGAAATCTCAATTCAAAAGAACCTATGCGCCTCAATGTTCATAGCATTGTTGTTTATAATAACCAAGTGCGGAAAAAAGCCTAAGTATCCATCAGTAAATGAATGGATCAAAAAATTGTGGTACATTTATGCAATGGAATACTATGCAACAGAAAGAAAGAAGGAGCTCCTACTCTTCACAACAGCATGGATGGAACTGGAGAGCATTGTGCTAAGTGAACTAAGTCAGGCAACAAAAGGCAAATACTGTATGATCTCACCTATAAGTGGAACCTAATGAACAAAACAAATGAGCAAAATAGAAGCAGAGACATGGAAATAAGGAACTGACAGTGACTAGAGGGAAGGGGGGAGAGGAGTAATAGGAGAAAGAAAGGGAAGGGTCTAGTCAAGGAACATGTTTAAAAGACCAATGGTAATGGACAACAGGGTGGGGACTGACTAAGGGGGGAGTTGGGTAGGGCAAGAGACAACAACAGGGGAAAAATTCAGACTACTGTAATTGAACAACAATAAGAAAACCCTATGGTTTTGAAATAAAGACAGAAAATGTGAAAAAAAATATCTTTAAGGTTTGATCAACTATTTTAAACAAAAATATTAACAATGTATTGTCAGATTTATGGTTTATATATTTAAAAAATCCATGAAAAATAGCATGAAAACAGGAGGAAGAAATAGAAATATAGTGCAGCAAAATACTTACACTAAAAATAAAATACCAAATGTGGCAAAAAAATAGGTTCACATTTGTAAGTACTTGAAACACATTCTTATATTATTATTAATTAATTATTATATTATTTTTCCATATAAACACTGTAAAACTACTTTTTCTGCACACATATATAACATTCTTGATGGTAAACAAGAGTCTAAAGCAAAACAGTAACTAAAAGGGGTATATTTGAAAAGCCAGTAGTGAAAGTTAAATATCATAAATATATTCAATCCAAAAAAGGCAGGAAAAGATAGAAAAAAATAGACCAGATGAGTCACATAAGAATAACAATATTGTATATTTACATTTAACCATATTAATAATTACAATAAATGTTAATAGTATAAACTACTTAAGTAAAAGATCATCATTTTAAGTGAAAAAATGTAAGACTCAATTTATGCTTTCTACAAGAGATCTGTTTTAAATATAAAGACATGCCATACACAAAAATAAATTCAAGGTGGATAAAAGACTTAAATATAAGTCATGTTACCATTAAAGTCCTAGAAGAAAACATAGACAGGAAAATCTCAGATATTTCATGCAGAAACTTTTTTACTGATATGTCCTCCAGAGCAAGGGACATAAAGGAAAGAATAAACAAATGGGATCTCATCAAAGTAAAAAGCTTCTGCACAGCTAAAGAAAACAGTATTAAAATAAAAAGATAACCAACTATATGGGAAACATATTTGCCAATGATACCTCGGACAAGGGTTTAATCTCCAAAATACATAAAGAACTTACACGACTCCACCCTAAGACGACAAGCAACCCAATTAAAAAATGGGCAAAGGACTTGAACAGACACTTCTCCAAGGAAGTGGAGAAGTGGATCACACCTCTGGATACAGAGGATCCAGAAACACATGAAAAGATGCTCAATATCACTAGCTATCAGAGAGATGCAAATTAAAACCACAATGAGATACCATTTCACACCAGTCAGAATGGCCATCATAAACAAAGCAACAAACAACAAGTGTTGGAGAGGTTGTGGTGAAAAGGGGACCCTAGAGCACTGTTGGTGGGATTGCAGACTGGTACAACCACTATGGAAAACAGTATGGAATTTTCTCAGGAAACTAAAAATGGATCTGCCTTTTGACCTGGCAATTCCACTGCTAGGATTATATCCTAAGAACCCTGAAACACCAATCCAAAAGAACCTATGCACCCCAATGTTTATAGCAGCACAATTTACAATAGCCAAGTGTTGGAAGCAACCTAGGTGCCCATCAGTAAATGAATGGATCAAAAAACTATAGTACATTTACACAATGGAATTCTATGCAGCAGAAAGAAAGGAGCTCCTACCCTTTGCAACAGCATGGATGCAACTGGAAAGCATTATGCTAAGTGAAATAATCCAGGCAGTGAAAGACAAATATCATATGATCTCACCTTTGACAGGAACCTAAGCAACAAAACAAAGAAACAAGCAAAATATAACCAAAGACACTGAAATAAAGAACAGACTGACAGAGTTCAGAGGGGAGAGGGAAGGGAATTTCAGGGGAATTTGAGGGGAAAAGAGGAAGGGTTTACAGGAACGAGTATAAGGACACATGGATAAAAACTAGGGGCGGATGGAAATGGGAGGGAGGAGGGGAGGGTTGGGTGGGTGGGTTGGGATGGGAGTAAAAGATAGAAAATTATACTGCAACAACAATTTAAATAAAATTTAAAAAATAAATAATACATATAAAGACACAATTAGGTTAAAAGTAAAATGATAGGAAAAGATATATCATGCTAATATTAAACAAAAGAAGGTAGAATGCATATTTTTATATCCAACAATATAGATGTTATGACAAGGATATGTATAAAATATTTTATAATGATAAAAAGGGAAAATTCACACAATTATTTTAATGTGTATGACTCATTAACAGTGTCATATAACACATGAAGTAAAGATTGATAGAACCAAAAACAGAAAGAGACATATCTATAACTAGTACTAGAGATTTAAATACCCTCCTTTCTCCATAAATAATTAAACAAGTAGACAGAAAATAAAGACATAGAATATTGAATATTATCAATCACTTCATCTGTTTGATCTTTCTGTATCACTCTGTTCACAACAGAATACCCATTCTTTTCAAGTACATGCAGCATATCAACTGAATGAGACCATGTATTTTGGGCTTTATGCAAGTCTTAGAATATTATAAATCACAAACATTTGGAAATTAAATATCATAATACTAAATGAATGATGGTCAAAAAATAATCATAATGGAAATTACAAATTATTTTCAAGTAATGAAAGTGAAAACAAAAATACCAAATTTTGTGGACTGCATCTGAAGTAGGCCTTGGAAATAAATTTATAACATAAATGTTTGTATGAGAAAATATTTTTAAATTTACAAATCAATAATATCAGTTTTTACTAGACAAGAAAAATGGAACAAAATAAACTTAAACATAATAAACAGAAGAAAATAAATAATAAAGATAAAAGCAAAAAAATCCCTATGAAATATAAAATGTATAAGAAACAGAGAAAATTAATAAAAGTAAAAGCCAGGTTTTGAAACTATGAACAAAATTTATAAATTTCCAGCTACACTGATTAAGAAAAAAATAGACAAGACAGAAATTCCATTATCAGGACTGAAAAATATAATTTCACTACAGTTTCAGAGGCATTAAAACAATAATTATAAACAACTTTATGCTAATAAATTTAATAATTTAGACAATTTTCTTGAAAGTTATAAAATAACAATGCTCAATAAAGCAAAAATCAATTGAATATTTATCTATTGAAAATAACTAAATTCATAATTTAAAACCTTTCCTGAAGAAAGTCCAGACATAGTGACAATGGCACATTGACTAGTGCTATTTGATATTTAAGGAAGAAATAATACTAATTATAAGCAAATTATTATGAATATTTAAGAAGAGTCAATATTTCCCAAGTCTTAATGGGGCCAATGTTATCCTGATACCAAAACAAAGCAAAGTCATTACAAATAAAGACTATTATAGGCCAATATATCTCATAAATATAACTGTAAAAATCCTTTTAGAAGTCAGCAAATTGAATACAGCAATACAAAAAAAGAATAATCATGACTGAGTGAGGTTTAACTCAGAAATAAAAATTTGGTCTAACATTCAAAAAGCAATCAATAGATTAAAAAGGAAAAAACATGTGATTATTTAAATAGATGAGAAAAAAACATTTGATGAATTTGACTGGTTCTTGGCAAATTAAGGATAGTAGGAAACTTCCTCAACTTGATAAAGTATATCCATAAAAAAACTAACATAATATTTAGTGATAAAAGTCTAAATGTGTCTCCTTTAAATTAGAAAGAATATCTACTATTACATTTCTAGTCAATATTTCTCTGGAAGTCCTAGTCAGTAAAATAAGGCAGGAAAAAGTAATAAAAGCTAAATAGATTGGAAAGGAGAAGCGTAATTGTAATTATTTCTTTATTCATAGGCAATATTATCATTTATGTAGAGGACCCTAAGAAATTTATACAAATGCTACTAGCATTTATAAACAATTTTAGCAAGGTCTTGAGATATAAGATCAGTATACCAAAATCAATTGCATTTTTATTTATTTTATTTTATTTTATTTTTAATTTTAAAAAAATTACTTTATTGTTGTTCAATTACAGTTGTCTGCATTTTCTCCCCACCACTGCCCCCACCCCAGCCAAACCCACCTCCCTCCCTTTCTTCCACATTCTCCCTTGGTTTTGTCCATGTGTCCCTTATAGTAGTTCCTGAAAACCCTTCTCTACACTGTCCCCTCCCCTGCCCCTCTGTTTATCATTAGATTGTTCTTAATTTCTCAGTTGCATTTTTATATATTAGCAATAAACAATTTTGAATTGAAATAAAAAGCCCTTTTTCAATAGTGCTGAATAGTTAAAATATATTAACTATTAGCAATAATTTAAAAAATTTATAAAACTTGTATATGGAAACAATAAAACATTGAGGAAATTAAAGACCAAAAGGAGATAATATACTATAGTAATGGTTTGGAAGACTCAATATTTTTAAAAACTAGTCTTCTTCAAATTGATCTATAAAATTAAAGCAACCCGTATCAAAATTCCAGAAACATTTTCCTTTTTAAATTGAGAAGCTGATGCTAGAATTTGAACATGAAGTACAAATGTGGAGTTTTTAATATCTGATTTAAGACTTATTATGAAACTACAGTGATTAAGGCAGTGTTTTTAAATATAATAGACATAAATACATGAAACAGAATATAGAAAAGTACCTGTCAATATTTGGACAATAGATATTTCCACAAAGGTGACATTACATATAATAGAAAAAGAATGTCTTCTTTTTTTTTATTGTTGACACTACTGTGACAGGACATAGCTGAGCAGTAGCTATTCTTAGGCAGGAGCTGACCAGCAGCCATTCCCAGGCAGCAGCCCTTCACAGATAAGCAGTTATCTCAAGGCCGAACACTAACTCCCGTTTTAGCAGCTGCACTCCTTTCTCCTCCTCCCTCTGCCTGTGTAACAAGCACATAAAGGAAACTCCAGCTTGAGCTTATTGCTCAGGATTTGGGAATTTTACCCGTCTGAGCCCGTGCGTGTAATAAGGGATCGTGCTCCACAATCTCTCCCATGTGTGAGTTATTTTCCACAACATTTTGGTTCCCTGACCAGGAAACGACTCATGCGAGCAGGCGTTTTGCCTCCAGTGAAGATGACTGGGGAGGTCGGTGGGGGAGCCCTACCGCAAAGGAAGGAGTACGTGCCCTGGTTGTTTCAGGCTCCCTGGGGTGGAGACTCTCGTGGCAGAGCGGGAGAGATGAACCATGAACTGTCAGAGGAGCTAATCGGAATCTGTAAGTGCCCCGGAGCCGGACCTGAGACCAGAGAGAGGCTTATCACCTCTCAACTGGAAAAATTCAGGAGTCTGGGCCAAGGCTCAGACCATCAGACTCCTACTCAGGGGAGAAAAAGTTGTAAACTCTGTGTGATTGTGTGTGAATGTATCTGTGACTCCATGAGCCAGCTAGGCTTATGGAGTCTGACTGGGATAGGTCAGACAGGCATGTGAAAGATCCCCTTTTCCTTTGTTTGTCTGCGCCGATCGGGAGAATTCGTCATGGGGGGGTTCTGTCATAGTACTATATTGCATGTATGCTGGAGATCGGACAGCAAGCCATGTGGGCACACTGCCATTTTGGGTAAAATGGAGGACGAGCCACGTGAGTGTCCCCGTAGTGGAGGGTGGAGCGTGCATGGTTGTTGTCATCTTGGATGATGGGTCATGTGAGATCCCCTCTATCTTGGAACTGGGCAAGGTGCCAGGCTAACGGCTTTTTTCAGATTATAGGCTGTATGCTGCTGCTGTGTGGCCACCGCATCAGTCTGGTTCTCTGTGTAACTGGTTCTGATAAGAATGGCTCTAGTTCTGAAGGACATGAACTGAGGTCCAAGGGTGAACATCTGACCTATAGGGTGCTTGCGGGGTCTGAGCTTCAGAAAACTGCAGGATGTCCCTGCAAATCTAGGGAATTTTAGTGGAAGGTACCTGCAGTGCCAGGGACTTTTGGCTGCCACATGCTGAGTTTAAATATAGTCCTTCCCAGAGTGGGAAAGGAACCAGGATTAAAAGAGAATGATGGTTAAATCTGAATGAGTAAAATTATGCATAAAGAATGTAAAGTTTTAAACCTGGAGTAAAGGAAACCTCAAGTATTTGTTTTCTGGTTTTGTGGGGAAAAGAGCATATTTCTAACATTGGTGTTGTTTCTGATCAGAAATGCTCTGTAGTTAAAAACCTGTTTAAAGTCACCTGTAAGACCTAAAAAAGGATGCCTGTACCAGTTGGGGAGAATGTCTTTGCCACTCGGGACCCAGGAAGGATCATTTGGGGCTGAGTGCCTCAGCCAGAGGCAAAGCAGCATGTCTCTGCCAAAAGACCGGGCCTGAAGGAGCATGTCTCTGAAAGGCACCAATGGACACATTGGTGCAAGAGAATGCCCCTACCTGTGTATTGTTCTGGAACTCTGTGTTTTGGACTTTGCTCTGTATCTGCTCTAAAAAGGAAATTGAGGATTTCAGGGAAGGTTGAAACTTCACACTCTGTAGGAAAGTAAATTAAAAATATAATATATATATATATGTATATATATATGAAGGTCTGTGGGACACTGCAAAATAAATGGAAAAATAAAAGTTTTAGGAAGGGATTACATGGTGTTAGTTAATAATAGAAGGTATAAGGCATGGAGATGCAATCTTGGGGGGATATCAGAAGCTGTATGAAAAAAAATAATAGAGGGTTGTGAATGTTGCAGAAAGTCCATGGAAGTAAAAGTTTTAAAAAGCCCGGTAAATATCAGAAGGAAAAGGATTTTCCTTCATGCTTTGTATTTTTTCTCCCTACCTGATCTCTCCAGAATTTGGCATTCTGAAGGAGTGAGTGAAGACATAAGGTTTCTTTGCATAAAACCAATAGGACCAGTAGTTAATGGTGGTTTTATTAACCAAGATTTTGACTGGAATGTCACGTCTGAAGGAGGCATGCATGGGTTCTGCTTATCACCAGAAAGCCCTGAGGAACTGGGATTGACGTGCAAGGCTAGTGTAAGCCCACGAGAAAAGCCTGGTACTTTGGTTGGTTGTGCAGTTCATGGCAGTCTTTCCAGGGAAGGAACGAGGGTTGCTTTCATGAAAGATGGCCAAAACGGAACCTGTGGGCACAATGGAAGCCTCAAGGATCTGATGAAACAACTGGTACAGGCGAAGCCAGGTGGCGGATGTGTGGCTCTGCTTCTGTGCCCCAAGGGGCGGACTGAGAAGTCAATCTAAAGGTTCCCTGTGTAAGTCCCAGCAAAGCCGAATTAAAGATCATAAGTGATCCAGGCTGCTCCTGGTGTGTTTATGCAAACGAACAGTCAAAATGAAAACCGCAACTCAAAGTAGTCCCTTTAATAACAGTAAGGGTGATTGATCTTAAGGAGAAAAAATGTGGTTCAAGGAAAATCACAGTGCTCAGTATTGGACACCAGAATGACGCAGCTAACTGCCTTGAAAGTGTCTTTGCATTTGAAAGTTGAAACTAGTTTTGTAATATCATCAAAGATATACAATTTACAGGTATGGAGGACCTGTCAGATTGCCATTGCTAAATGTCATTGCAGGAAAGACGTTGCAACTGAATGTTTCCCAAAAGACAGTCTCACAGGGACAGAGACTGGTTTGGGGACTATTGTGTGAATTCACCTGTGTGTTCTTCTGTTTTCATAGGATGTATGCCTATGACTTCATTACCTGAGTGATTAGTTGCAATATAGGCCTCACTTAAGGAGCCCATTCTTCATCATCACCCCCTGAAACTCAATGGTTTGGCTAAACTGAGTGGTTGGGTTGGTGAGCAGTTTGGGCAATCTGTGGGCTTCACTTTAGAGCTGATTTTCCCCTTTCTGTCTTAATGGCTTGGACAGGAAGGGTTCAGATATCTAGAAGGAGGGAAATCCTAATATATTCCCCTCAGCCCGAGTGAAGTATAATGGGCCACAAGAGTTTTGGATAGGTGTGGCATGCCTTGTACGCCTTCCTCCAGATAAGCCATTCTTTACCTAAGCCCCTGCCTTTGTCATTTAGTGGTTATAATTTAATTGTGCCTTCCAACTCTTTCCAAATCTGTCACCTCCAGAATATGACCAGGATGCCAACGGTCCAGTAATGCCAGCCTTTGGACGCCGAGCCTGCGACTTCCTTGTGTCAGCCAACTGACCAGGATTCTGTAAGGTCCTTGCCTTTACAGGAAGGACTCCCTCCATGCTACACCCCTCCTTCAGGGCACCCCAGACCCACGGGTAGGTAGAACAACGTCCATTTCCAGCTGGAAGCATTTACAAGAAGATGAAACCTCCGTCCATTGTCCTTTAAAGGAATTTAAAGTGGGTGTATATCTAAAATGAGAAATTGGTACAGGGTGCAGCCAAGAGAGGGAACTCCAAATGGGCATTTAAAACAGGGTCCAGAACTCAAGGCATCCAGGAGATTTTAAGATGTCTTCACCCCTTCCCTCACAGGTGTGAGTTGGGGAGGGACACACAGAGCAAGAACATGCAGGGCTGTTTTGCACAGCAAGAGCTTTACAGCTAATCCATGACATAGTCATTTGACATACCTATAGCCTTTGGCTGGTCACTTAGATATGCTGAATAGCCGTGGCCATGCTCTGGGCCAGGGAGATAAAGAAAGACCTCCCTGCCCAAGATGTGACTGGGAGGCAGGTCCCCCAAGTTACAGCGCCTGCATGGAGCTCAGAGAAGACTGGCCCCATGACATGGGGCCACACCTGCCCAGACCCATGATGGCAGCCAGACGGGAGCGGGTACTAGCCCGTCCAGGATCTGTGGGCCGTCAAGAAAGCAGCCGTCACCCTCCATGTGTAGTCCCGAACCTGTACACCCTTCTGAGCCAGCTTCTTCACTAGCAGTGTGGTTTACCTGCCTTGATCTGAAGGATGCCTTCTCCTGCATTCCTGTGGCACCTTCCAGCCAACCCATTTTTTGCCTTTGAATGGAAAGATCCACACACAGAGGTCAAAAATCAGTTGACCTGGACTAAACTGCCCCAGGGGTTTAAGAACTCCCCCACCTTATCTGGGGAAGCCCTAGCAGAAGACCTGAAGCCCCTCCCAGAGGGGGGATGGACCTGACAATTCTGCAGTACATGGACGACCTCCTCCTGGTGGCCCATCCCAGGAACAGTGCTGGGAGGGAATGCACATGCTGCTGAAGCGCCTGGCTGAATTAAGGAAAAAACACCAGAAGCACATCCCGAATACTCTCCTGCTCTTCACGTCGAGTTGCAGAGGGCACACACTGTGTATTTGAAGTGCCCCCACAGCCATCCACACAGTCCTCTGTCATGGCCCTTCACAGTACTCCGTTGGGTTCGCCTGCCCCAGTGGCCTGCAAGCTCCCTCTGGGCTCTGGCAGTGTCTCCAGGCACAGAGCTCAGCAGCCAGGCTTGTCAGAAGTACTCACGGCGTGATCAGGGGTGAGGACAGAAAATGGCCGAGTTGCCAACACCCTCCAGAACCTTGTCTGATTTCTGAGAAAAATGCTCATTCTCCTGAGGAAAAGCCAGCCTGCACCCTGCTGCTTTGGAACTCGGCCCTACTATCAGGCTTTGAAGGGTCCGGACATTAAGCCCCTAGAATGGGGAAAAAATGAAAAGAAAGCCTTCCAAGATATCAAGGGGTGCCTCAGTGATGTTCCTGCCCTTGGACTGTCAGAGCCGGGGAGGCCTTTTGATCTGTATACCCACAAGAGTGACAAGGTAGCCCTTGGATCCTGACCCATCCTGTCGGACCATGGCAACATCCGGTGGCTTACCTGTCTAAACAGTTGGACCATGTCATCACTGGCTGGCCACCTTGTCTGAGGGCAGTCACTGCTGCCGTAACCGTCTTGCAAGAGGCAGACAAGTTAACTCTAGGCCCAGAAGTCAGTCTTCACGTACCACATGTAGTGAACAGCCTCCTTGCTGGGCAGGGGCATAAGTGGCTGTCGAACCCTAGACTGACTCAGTACCAGGGCATCCTCCAAGGAAACCCAAGGGTGCATGTTAAGACCATGAAATGAGTCAATCCAGCCACCTACTTACCGGCAGAACTTGGAGAGTTGGACCATGACTGTCTTGAAGTAACCGAAGAGGTCCATGCCAGCCGGCCAGTCCTCCAGGACCAGCCCCTGGCCCAACCTGATGTCACCCACTACATGGATGGAAGCAGCTATATGGTTGAGGGCAGGAGAGTTGCCAGGTACACATACCAGGAAACTGGACTGCCCTGGACAGACTTGCTGCCACTAGCATTGCCTAGGTTGCAGGAGTCACCTGTTGGATCCACTACAGCCGGGTCAAAACAGCAGCAGATCCCGAGGACCCGAGGACTAGGCCTGCACCTAGAATACCCACACTGAGGCACCAGAGGACACCAGCCAGTAAAGAAGACACCAAGGAATGGACCGTTGTTCCGCAGGGTACCTGACTTTAATTGGCACCTTCGAAGGAGCATTGGGAATTGGACTAGTGACTGTGACCCCTGCGGAATGAAATCCCATGAAGCGGATCACCCTAGGAATAGTTTATCTCTGTTTGGTCTCTGCATTTGGGTTTATTGTATGCTTCACTGAACAAATGCGGCCCCTTTCTCAGCTCCAGCCTGCAAATGTAATACCCCCGGGCATAGGATTATGCTCAGCAGTAGAGTGGTCTCTTGCTATCTCCCAAGGTCAGCTTTCAGCTCCTCCACTGACATGCCATTGGGTTGTGTTCAGCCACAGCAATCCCTGTGCACTTGGAGAGGGAAAGTATGCCAGACTAGAGAGATATCCAGGACCATAGGATACCAGACCCGGAGGTGACAGGCATATGGGACCCCGCATCCTCCGGACCTTGGTCCAACACCTGGGGCCACAGGAACTCGTAGGGCAGCCACTAAAGTGTTAGCCCTCCAGCAGTACCAACACCAGTATCAGCAGTTGCAACCCTCCCAAGGACCTCAGCCATATAGCCAGTTATATAGTGATGCTAAAGGGATAAAAATACCTTATAGCATCAAAGGGGGGAATGTGACAGGACATAGCTGAGCAGTAGGTATTGTTAAGCAGGAGCTGACCAGCAGCCGTTCCCAGGCAGCAGCCCTTCACAGATAAGCAGTTATCTCAAGGTCGAACACTAACCCCAGTTTTAGCAGCTGCACTCCTTTCTCCTTCTCCCTCTGCCTGTGTAACAAGCACATAAAGGAAACTCGAGCTTGAGCTCATTGATCAGGATTTGGGAATTTTACCCCTCTGAGCCTGCACATGTAATAAAGGATCGTACTCAATATCTCCCGTGTGTGAGTTATTTTCCGCAACACTATTACAGATGTCCCCAATTTTTCTTCCTCTTTGGAGCACATAGATATCATTATAGAAAAGAGTGAATCTTGGCCTTTAGCTCATAATAAATGTTCTAATTTTGCTGGGCTATATAATTAAGTAACACAGACTGGGTAGTTTAAACAACATAAATGTATTTATTTATTTTATTGTTTTTCAAGTACAGTTCTCTCCATTTTCCCCCACTACTCCCCTGCCCCAAACATCCCCACTTCCCACCCTTCATCTTACCTCCTTTGACCTTATCAAACCTTCTTTGACAAACCTTCCCCTCCCCACCCACCCTTTATCTTCTCCCCACTTCCCTCGTGTTACTGTCAGTTTGCTCTTCATTTCAATGTCTCTGGTTACATTTTGCTTGCTTGTTTGTTTTGTCGATTAGGTTCGACTTGTAGGTGAAATCATATGGTATATTTGTCTTTCACTGCTTGGCTTATTTCACTTCAGTTTTGGAAGCCAGAAGTCTCAAATCAACACAGCACCATCCTCTATCTGAAGGATGTAGGAAAGAATTGGTTTCATGCCTTTTTCCAGTACTGGTGGACAGCAGTTCTTAGAATTCCTTGGCTTTTGACCATGTCACTCCAATCTCTGCTTCTGTTGTCACAGGACATTCTCCCCCAGGTCTCTGTGTTTCCACATGGCCTCCTCCTCTCTCTGTCTGTTTCCAGATTTCTCTTTTTTTCTAAGGATACCAGGGACACAGGTATACCTTTGAGATATTGTGATTCAGTTCCAGACCACACCAATACAGTAAATATCTCAGTAAAGTGAGTCACACAAATCTTTTGATTTCTCAGTACATATAAATATTATGTTTATATGATAGTCTATTAAGTATGCAGTACCATTAGGTCTAAGAACAATATACATATCTTAACTTAAAATACTTAATTGCTAAAAAAATGCTACCATCTGACCCTTCAGAAAATTGTAATCCTTTTGGTGATGGAAGGTTTTATCTTTAATTTGTAATATATGCAATATCTGCAAAAAACAGTAAAGCAAACTGTAATAAAATGAGCTATGTCTGAGTTGAAATAAGGGTCTAGTCTACTCCAGTATGATCATATCTTAACTAATTATATCTGTAACAATATTATTTCCAAATAAGATTATGTTCTGATATACTAGGAGGTCAGATTCAATATACTTTCTTTGGGGGACACAATTCAACTCATAACAAGATAGCAAGTAATTAGCTTGAATTATATCATAGACCCAAACACAAGAACTATAACTATACAACATCTAGAAAAAAATAAGGGATAATTTTTGTTTTCTTGATCTTGAGTTAGGAAAGAGAAAATTAGGTATAGTATAAAAATGTATAAGCAAAACTTAAAAACTTGTAATGAATTGGATTTCATGAACTTAAAAATTTTAGTCTTTGGATGACACTGTTAAATGAAAAGACAAGCCACAGACTAGGAGTAAATTTGTGTAAAACATATATCTGTGGAAGGTCTTTGACAGATATTCACCAAAGTAGTTAAATGAATAGAACATATGATCATAAAAATATCTTTAACATAATTAGCCATTGGGAAACTATAAACTAAAACCTCATAATACCACAACAGAACCATTATAATGGCCAAAATTAAAAAGGGTGACAATGGTAAGTGTAGAAAGAGTATGGGGGAACTGAAACTTTCATACATTGAATGCAAACTGGTACAGTTATTTAGAAAACATTTTGGAATATTCTCTTATAATATAAACCACTCATTTACCATATAGTCCAGCAATCCACTGTTAGTTATTTACTCATGAAAAAAATAAAAATACATGTTCCCACCTAAGACTTGTAAAAAATCAGTCATAGGAACTGGAGGGCATTATGCTAAGTGAAATAAGCCAAGTGGTGAAAGACAAATACCACATGATCTCACCTGTAAGTGGAACCTAATCAACAAGACAAACAAGCAAGCAAAATGGAACCAGAGATATGGAAATAGAGAACAAAATGACGGTAACCAGAAGGAAGGTGGGAGGAGGATAATCAGGAAAAGAAGGGGAAGGTTTGTAAAGGAACATGTATAAAGGACATATGGACAAAGCCAAAGGAAGATAGGATTGAGGATGGGAGGTAGGGGTGGGTGGGGCAATGAAGAGTGGTGGGGAGAAAATGGAGACAACTGTACTTGAACAACAATAAAAAAATAAAATTTTAAAATAATGGTGAAAATTAGAAACAAAACAAGTTCCATTAAGTGGTAAATGCATAAGCAAATTCTGGCATAGTCATACAATAAATTACTATTCAGTAATATAAATTAATATACTATTGATATACTAAACATCATGGATGAATCTCAAATGCTGTCTACCTGATGTGGACTCTGGCCAGCAGTGTCCGAGTGTTGTGGATGAGACAAAACCAATTCACATGGATTACCAAAGTCCTGTGGAGAAAAAGGGATGGCACAGCCACTCTCTCAAGGGGAGAGCTCATGTACCCTTTCCTTGACAAGCTTTTACTGGCTGTCTAATAGCATACATCAAAGAAGGTTTTCATTCATTATACTCAGGTTTGCTTTAGGTGATTACTTTTACAGATAATGAAGGAAAGGATGTTACTGATTACTTCTTACAGATTGGCAAGGAAAAATATCGCAATGCAAGGGAATGATAAGAGTAATTGGTCTAGTTAAACTCCATCCTTGGAAGAGTTAGCACAGACTTCAGGAAGTTACTTTAAAGATATGCAGTAAGCATTTGCTGCTTCAACTCAGGGTGGGGGCGTTTTGGAAAGAGCAAGTCACAAAGCAGCCTAGGTATAATGTAGGCCTGGTTTCCCACAGGAGAGCCGATCCATGGGTTTGGTGTCCTGTGTGCTGCCACGTGCCTATGGGCTTTCCAATAGGGCTGGGCTACATTTGCCATTCCACATGGATAAGTTCTCTATATAAACCAAGTGAAAAAAAACCAGATATGAGAACACTAGATTCTGCATCATTCCATTTACATGAAATTTTAGAAAAATTATAACTGTAGTGACAAAGTGCTAAAGTCTGTGTTAATAATATTGAATATAAAAGAACATGAAGAAATATTTAGCATTTGGGTGATGGGAATACTTATATTGACTGTGGTGATGATTACACAGTGGTATATATTGTCAAAACTCAGCAAACTGTACCTTTAAATGGGTGCACCTCATTTTATGTATATTATATACATCAATAAAAGTGATTGAAAAATAAATTTAGTTAAAGGACATAAATAGTCCTCAATAAATGGAAAAGTTTTTTGTTTTGTTTTGTTTTGTTTTTTGGCTAGCTAGATATAGATGATAAATAGATCTAAAAATGTCTAATGTTTCAAATGTAATTGCTGCCTGAGGCTAGTATTACTTTTTAGGTAAAAACTGTCTTCCATGCAATGATTCAGCAACTCAACACTTCCCAGACAGCTAGGAGGGGGAAAGAGCAGGGAGGAGCACAAAATAAAAAATTTTCTGTGCCACAACTAGCATTTGCACATATCACTTGAGTTTATATTCCAATAAATAGAGTCAGTCACTTGACCACATCTAATTGCAGAACCTATTCGTGTCCAGGAAGATGAGGATATGAATTTTAACGAGCTGCTAACAGCCTCCACTCCAAAGATCATCCAGTATCTATTTATACCTTGTATTTCACATATATGAAGCACTGGCCCATCCTCTTTAAGAGAAACAACTACTGCACTCACTAATAAAAGTCTAGGATCTCTGTGTAATGTGTAGTTTTCTTTGTTAGGTCTTGATGTGGTTTCACCACTCTGGAACCAGGAACTAAGAGAAAAGTTATCTGTGCTCCACCTGCCAACACACACTCCAAGTATGCAGCAGTGGAAGCTATACAAGATAGCTGAGACAAAAACTCCTTTGTAGTAAAAAGACAAATAGGGAACTCACCACAGTCCCTGCTTCACAGTAATAATAAAACTTTCCTAGGTAGGTGTTGTGGCTATCCTCTGACCTTGTGGTAGAAAAAGTTCCTTAATGAGCCTCTGTGTCTGCTCTAATGAGTTCATTCTCTTGTCTAGTATGTCCACCTGGATCCATCCTCTGGAAAGTTCTTCCTCCATTATCTTCTTGGTCACATCTGATGTGGACATTCATTAAGAATAAGACTTGCAATATTGATTAACTCTGGCATATATTGAGTTAAATATGCATGTTTAATGTTTAAGAGTATCAATTATAAGTATATAAATATAACTTATAATTTCCAAATCATAGGGGAAGGAGTAGGAATAGTGAAAATTTGATCAAGCTGGTTAAAAGCAAGAACAGAGGAGGAATTGATGTGTGTTTAATAGAAAACAATTAAAATGGTAGGAATAAATTAGAATACATGTCTATGTATCATAGTGTAAAGAGATTAAACTTACTAATTACAAGTCTCATATTGAATAAATTAGAAAATTCAGCTATAGACTTTTTATAAGAAAATCATACAAAACAATGACACAGAAAATATGAAAGTAAAAGGATAGCCAGTGCTATATGTTCATTGCAACACCATTTGTAATAGTCCAAAACTAGAAGTAACATAAATGTCCATCATTAGAGAAATGGATAAATAAATATAGTTATTGCATTTTATGTGAATGAACTTGATTTACTTGTATCAACATGTACAAATCTTAAAAACATAACATCGTATGAATAAAACATGCTTGAGTAAGATACAAACTAACTTTATGATAATATAACCTGTAAATTGGGAGATGAAGAAATGTAGGGTTGGGATTTAGTAATTTTAATAACATTTATATCTTAAAAATCTAAGTCAAATATGGTAAAAAGTTCATATTTGCTAAGTCTGCTAATTTATTATCTGTTATATTATATTGCTATATATCTGAAAATATCATAATAATAAAATAAATTAGGAATACTAGAACTTATGTCCAAATGTTGTCATCTAATACTATTATACTTTTTTCTCTTACAAAGCTTCCTAGTTAATTTTGCCTTCATTTCAAGCATCAGTAAGTGTGAATCCCACTAAGAACTTAATAAATTCTTTCTTTTAATGTGCACATTTGAGTCCAAAATCCCCTTTGTGTTTTCCTTTCCTATCCCAAAGGAGATGATGAGAATGGAGGGCCTAGATAAGAGTTTCATGAATTCAAAGTACTTGCTTACTAGAATAGAAAAGCTCATAGAATTTTAAAACACAAATTTAATAGCTGAAAGCACAGAGAAGTAGGTTAAGAAAAGAAAGGTTTTCGAAGGGAAAACCTTCGGGTAATTTAACCTTCGGGTAACCTTCGGGGTAATTTAATTGTTACTGTTGTTTTTATTTTGTTAAGTGAAATTATTCAGGTGGGCAAACTGATGATTTACATCCACATAATATATAAAATCAAAACAAGAACTAAATATCCAAGTTTCTTGATGTTTGAGATTTAACCATTAGATTATAATTCTTATAAATATAAGATATTTTAGATACTTCCTAATGATTAAAGATCTCAAACTAGAGAGTTCATTGCTTTGCACAATGAATTAGAGTTAAGGTCATTATCTAAAATGGTTTTTCCATGAAAATGAAATTTATAACTCCTTTTAAGAATTTTATTGAAAAGTTCTTTTTGAACAATGTCAGGGGATAATTTATCCTGTGCCCTTCTCTTTTTACTGTGTACAGCATTTAGTAAATTACTATTTGAACATTTCAACAAAAGATATATAATATATTCATATGCATTATTCAGATCTTTTGCAGTTTAGGAGTTTGTAAAACTGATATTTATACAGGCATTGGAACACATTTTATTTTGAAAGATTCGTGTCTCTCCAGTTTGCTGTCACCCCAAACAAGGATGCTGTGAGACTTTCTCTCAGATTGGTTATTAAATACAAATGGAGAAAAGAACCTCACAACAGTGCAATTGCAGAGTGAGTTAGGACATGCCGTCTGACATGGAGTAAAACATTACAATAAATGTGAATGCAGTAAAACATGTCAAAATTGTAGTCAATAAATATTTTTGGAATATCATGAGAAAACTTTTTCAGTACACATAACTCTGCTTGATGAATATTCTAAAGCAGAGGTGTCAAACTCATTTTCTCTGGGGGCCACATGAAGCTCATGGTTGCCTTCAAAGGGCCAAATGTAATTTTAGGACTATAAATGTAACTAACTACTCCTTAACAGTTAAGCAAGAACTTGGCACTGCTGCTGGGTAGAAACAAGGTGCTGGGCTGGATAAAACAAGGTAGAGGGCCGAATTCAGCCCACAGGCCTTGTGTTTGCCACCTGTGTTCTAAAAGGTTCAATTTAAAAATTCAAATGAAAAATAATATTAAAAAATTATTAAGCTAAACAGTGATTTTACAAACTCAGGGGAACTCAGGGGAAACTCAGGGGAAAAATTAATTCTTTAATGATTAGAATGTGTAGGGAGTAAAACCTTTTTCCTTTACCCTCCTAGGTTCTTCAGCTGCAGTCCTGCAATTAAAGTGACAAAAGAAAGATTAACAAGAGAAAACAAATATGTTTCTTAACTCAAGAATTGTACAAACATACAGGAGAGCTCAGTGATGAGTAACTCAAAAGGGTAGTTAGAACTTGAGCTTATGTAGCATCTTAACAAAGAAATGTACATTTATAAAGAAGTGATAAGACAAAGTAAAATTTTAGGCTTCAAAGGTCCGCAAACTGTGGGAAGGTATATGCAGGACCCTGATGGATTAAGGTTTGGATCAAACGATCAGGTCCATCTCAGCACCAACTCTCCATTTTCTTCATGGATGTAAAAAGTCTCTGGAGAGGGACTACATGGCAGTCTTAGTTTCTCTGAAGTTTCTGCTTTTAATAAGATAAAGGGAAGCTCCAGAAAGATTTCTTTTGGCATCTATTGACTCTCAAATGCCTTCAGCTAAAAATAATCCTTGTGCCAAAGGAGCATATTTTGGGGTGGCATATTTTAATTTCTTAAAAATGCACTTAAATTTGTTTGAACCCTAATAGTGATTGAATGTCTACCCTTAGCTCAACATTAGTCCTAATTCTATAAAATAATATTTGCACATTATTAAGCTTTCTTATGTGTTTGCTTACCTTCCTATGTCTCCCAAGAGGTGATGAAATGCCTCTAGATGTGGCCTCTTAAAAGTTTTATTATGAATATTTTTTCAACCGAAAGAACTTAAAAACAGAACTACTCTACTGTAATGTGCGGTGTTTACAAAATCTTTTGACATTATTCCAAAATGTGGCAACCATCTTGTGGTCAAGTATACATTTTTTGGAAGGAGTTTTGGCACTCTGGCATAAAGGGCAGACTTTTAACAATGCTCCAAAATGATTTCTTCTACCTAGTGTCTCCTGCCCAGGTCCTCCTCCTCAGGCACCAGCATGCAGCCCTGAACCTAATTCAGTGGGATTTCAGAAAGTAGAAACAAACGGTACTCTGACATGTTATGCAGATAGAGCCCTGGAGGACTGCTGCAATTATGCCACAGTAGGCAGTTTCCCACTTTCCTTATGAATATTGTTTGCAAAGTGGACACATTCTGTTTTGGAACATACCATTTACTTCTCAAGAGGTGATTTGGTAAGTCTGAGACAATAATGACAGTTTTCTATCTTGGCTATTTCTTTGAACATTGACATTTTAAAGCCCAGGCCCATAGTTTCTACAATTTTTAAAGTAATTTTTTTACATGCAATCAATAGAATTACTTTTATCTTGGAACCCAGTCTTCATTGTGGCTCTCAGTGGTCTTTGATCATGAATTGCCTGGTGGTAGCTGCTGCTCTTTGACCAGACATTCCATCCAGCATACCATCTACATTACTAAGTGCACTCACTTGTGCCGGAAGTCATCAGCTAAGTGAAATCAACAAGTTTTCCAGATAACTGGCTTAAAACATATTGTGTTTTTATTTAGCATTGCTCCTAATAGAAATAGATTACCCTTTTTAGTGCACCATAAAAAAACTTTATTTTTAACTATTTTATTTTATAACTTTTATTGTGCTTTATATCATATCAAGGTTTTTGCAGACCTACCTCACCATTAGACTATCAAATCCATAAGGGTAGGTATATATCTTGTATACTGTTATGTTCCTGACACTTAGCACATGGTGCCTAGTGTATATCAAACACTGCTTATGTTGTGTCTTGTAGATAAAATAACTTTGACCTTATAAATGGGTAGTATAATATGAAGGACTTGTGTATGCATATTTGTATCATGTTATATGGAGATGTACTTAAATTTCATATGTGTAAGAATAAAATTAGATGTTGTTAATGCCTATAAATGAGAGGAAACATTATAGTGAGGTGAGTTATCAGTGGGAGGCCAGGAAAAAAACTTGTCTCCCATACTATGAAAGTGAACAAGAGCTGGAGGCTTTCCAGTAAAAGTAACTTAGCAGGTTGTCCAAACAGAGCTGTCTTAGTAGAAAGAAGTTTTGTGTCACCTTGACCAGAGCCTTCTTGAAGAGTTTTTTGTAGCAAGCCCTCTGGTTTCACTTCTTTATTACTCAAGGAGCTAGGGAAACATGCTTGTAATAGGGATTTTGTTGAGCACCTCCATAATTAAACACAGCCCTCACAACTGTGAACTCAGTAGCACAGGGCAGTAGCTAGGGGTGAAACTTCCCACAGAAACCCATAGAGACTGCCAGGAGGGAAAGGGATTAAAATTTCAGGCCAAAATAGCCTCAAAGCCAAGAAAGTTAAGTGCATGAACTTTGATGTCAGACAGATCAAGATTGAATTTTATTTTTCAACTTAGTAGATTTTGACCTGAAGCAAGTTGATTATGTTCTCCATCTGAAAAATGAAGAAGATATCTGGTACAAAGTTAGTACTAAGTAGCTGATGTTATTATTTTTATATTACTATTACTAATAAAATAGCAAGAGCTAGACTGAAGAGAATGAGGTTCCAGGGAAGAAGGATATAGTGATCAGGAGTCCAATGAGATAACTAGTCTATCCACAACTAAAGATAAACAGGTTCAGGAAGGGTCAATGATTCTGCTTGGCTTTAAGTTGCTATCAACTCAGACTCAAAGCCCACTGTAATATAAACTGCAAGATAAGTCCAGATTCTAGGGTTGCCAGTAAAAATATAAGACATCCCAGTTAAATTTGAATTTCAGACAAACAGCTAATAATTTTTAGTATAAGAATGTTCCAAATATCGCTTGGAACATACATGTACTAAAAGTGATGTATACCTAAAAGTCATATTTAAATGGACACCATGTTATTTGTGTTTGTTTAAATGACAGCAAGTTATTTAATGAGACTAGCAAAACAAGAGAACAAAAATATGGCAAACTAGTCTTCTTCTAGCCTATATATATTTGAAGTGAGTTTTATGTCAAAGGCATAAAATTGGGTAGTTTTTAAAAATAACCTTTTCATTTTAGAACAGCTCTAATGAAAATTTGGGAAGAGGGTAAAGAGAGTTTCTATGTACCTCATACCAAAAATTTCCCCATATTATATTAATATGTTACATTTGTTAAAATTAATAAACTAATATCAATAAATTTTTAATAACAAAAGTCCAAAATCTATTCAGATTTTCTTTTCTCTAACCTAATGCTCCATTCCTTTTAAAAGACCCTATCCAAGATACCGCATTACTCTTAGATTCAATCTTTCATAGATATGTATTTATTGCTATTTTATTGTTCATATTTTTATATTGTAATCATTTTTCTAAAGATACCTCTTGATTCTGACAGTTTTATTATGTGTGTGTATATATATGAGGATAAATATAAATATGATAAATATGAGTGATATGAATATTATGATATATGAATATGATAAAATATCATTTTTATTTATACATTCATCTGTAGATGGACACTTAGTTTCCATGTCTTGACTACTGAAATAATACTAAAATGAACATGGGTGTAAAGATACCTCTTCAAGATTGTGATTTCACTTCCTTCAGATATACGAGGTCTGTCCAGAAAAAGTCTAGCCGTTGTAATATAATGAGAATGGTTTGTGCAACATACATGTAACCTGGCAGCTAAGGAGAGTAGTCTGGAATACATATGCATAAATAATGATGACTATTTTATTAGTCAGTGGGGGTGGAAGACACTGCTGAATGTGCATGCATATGATGTGGCTGTCACATTCAAAATGACTGAGTGAGTAGAACAATCAATCTGCATCAAATTTTATATTAAGCTTGAACATTTCTTCACAGAAACTATTCAGGTGATTCAGAAGGCCACAGCTATGGGCAACTGGTGATTGGCAGCTTCATCACGACAACATACCTGCTCATACATCATTTTGTGCACAGTTTTTTGGCAAAACATCGTATCACCCAGATGACTCAACTCCCCTGAAACCTAGATTTGGTGCCCTATGACTTCTGGCTTTTCCTAAAACTAAAATCACCTTTGAAAAGGAAAAGATTTCAGGCTGTCAATGAAATTCTGGAAAATGAAACAGGGCACCTGATGGCAATTGGGAGAACTGTGAGGTCCCAAGGCACCTACTTTGAATGGGACTAAGGCATCATTGTCCTGTGTGCAATGTTTCTTGCATCTTGTATCTTCTTCAGTAAATGTCTCTATTTTTCATATTACATGGCTGGATACTTTATGGACAGACCTCATATACCCAGAAGTCAGATGGCTGTACCATACAGTAGTTTTATTTTTAATCTTTTTTAAGGATCTTCCATATTCTTTTCCATAATGATAATACCAATTTACATTCCAACCAATATTAAACATGAGTTCCATTTTCTCTACATCCTTCCCAAAATTTTTATCTCTTGATATTTATTTATTTATGTACTCATAATTTAAAAACATTGTTGGGTTTTTTATAGTAATTCTAACAGTGTGAGGTGATCTCTTATTATGGTTTTGATTGGATTATTCCCTAGTGATTAGTGATGTTGAGCATGCCTTTTTAGTGCACCAATTGGCTTCTTGTATATCTTTATTGGAAAAATGTTTATTCAACCCATTTGTCCATTTTTAAAATGGAATTGTTTGTTTTTTGCTACTGAGTTGTGTACATTTCTTATGTATTCTAGATATTAACTCTTTATCATACAGATGGTTTGAAAATATTTACTGCCATTGCATAGATTGCCTTTTTATTTTTCTAAGTATTTTTTTGGTAGTGAGAAGCTTTTAGTTTGACATAGTCCCCATGTTTATTTTTGTTTTTGTTGCCTGTACTTCTGCTGTCATCAAAAATTTGTCAAGGAGCTTTTTCAATATGTTTTCTTCTGTAAGTTTTACAGTTTCAGGTCTTATATTTAATTCTTTAACACATTCTTTTGTGTTAATTTTTGTGACCAGTGTAAGATAGCATCTTGATTCTATTCAATTGGTCTATGTGTCTACTTTTATTCCAAATCTGGGAAGTTCTCAGGAATATTTCTTTGTCTTTTTTAGGTTTTATTTATTTATTTTTAGAAGGGAAGGGAGGGAGAAAGACAGGGAGAGAAACATCAATGTGTGGTTGCCTCTTGCATCGCCCCACTGGAGACCTGGCCCACAACCCAGGCACGTGTCCTGTGACCCTTTGCTTCACAGGCTGGCACTCAGTCCACTGAGCCACACGAGCCAGGGCTCAGCTATTATTTCTTTAAATAAGCTTTTTATTCCTTTCTCTTCTCCTTTGGGGCTCCTGAAATGTATAGATTGTTTTTTAAAAATATATGTCATAATATACACAAACCTTTTAAAATCTAGCTCACTAATTATTTCTTTGCTTGGTCAAGTTTGCTGTTGAGGTCCTTTATTCAATTCTTCAGTTCAGTGACTGTTTTCTTCAACTTTAGTGTCTCTAGGTTTTGTTTATTTTTTTAAAGAGTTTATTTATTTATTTTTAGAGAGGGAAGGGAGGGAGAAAGAGAGAGAGAGAGAGAAACATCAATGTGCGGTTGCTGGGGGTCATGGCCTGCATCCCAGGCATGTACCCTGACTGGGAATAGAACCTGCAACACTTTGGTTCACAGCCCGCACTCAATCCACTGAGCTACGCCAGCCAGGAGTGTTTATTTTTAATGATTTCTATTTCTTTGTTGAACTTCTAATTTTATTCATGCATTGTTTTCTTTTATTCATAGTCAATCTATATGTGTTTTCTTGTAGTTCATGAAATTTTATTAAGATAATTTTTCTGAGGTCTTTGTCAGATAGCTCATGGATTTCCATTTCTTTAGGGTTGGTCATTGGAGTTTTATTAGTTTCCTTTGGTAAGGCCATGTTTCCTTGATTATTCATAATTTCTTGTGACCTTGTGCCGGCAACTGCACATTTTACTAACTCAACACCTCTTCCATTTTTTTTAGACTGGCTTTGGCATTTGGCCTGTTCTGAATTCTGAGGGATTGTCTGGTGATGTCAGATGATAGAGTTGCTGCTGGAGTCCTTGGATGGGCAGGTCTGATGTCTGAGTCAGCAAGTGGGCAGGACTGATGTTAGAATGCATGAGAATCAGTCTGCTGCCTGAATCCATCATAGCAGGCCAGGAGCCCAGATTTACTGTGGTAGGCCTGGTGCTTGTGCTACAGAGTGGGCCTAGAACTTGGGTCTTTATTGGTAGACCTGTATACTGGGTCCATAGATGTCAGTTAGCCTCCAGAAACTACTGGGTTACACCTGGCACCTGGTTCAAAGGGGAATATCTGATACTGGGATGGGTGGAAAGCCTGGTTTCATGGATGCCAGCCTAGATGTTGGAGCCATGGGGACTGGCCTGGAACTTGGGTAAGCCTAAAGCCTAAGGCTGCAAGAATCAGTCTGTAACCTGGGGCCTTGGGAACCAGCCTAGAACTTAGGTCTGAAGAGGTTAGTCTGATGCTGGAGAATAGCAGGAGCCTCAGTCCATGGGAGCTGGCCTTAATGCTAGGCCATGGAGGCTGGCCTGGCAATGAGGCAGGTTAGGAGTTTGGGTCTACATAAGTTGGTCTGGAATTTAAGCTCATAGTGCCTGGCCTGATGCTCGGGTGGAGTGGGGTTGGTTAAAAGTCTTGGCTATGGTAGTCGGCCTGATTGGGGTCCATCCAAGATTCTCATTCACAGGTCATCACCTGGATCCTGGTGTCATGGGAGTTGTCCAGCACTAGGGTGGTCCAGGAGCCTGGGTTTACAGAAGTCTGTTAGTAACCTGGTGCCATAGGAGCTGCCTGGGGGTATGGGAACCACCTGGAACTACTGGAGTTAGCTCAAATTCAGGTAGGCTGGGAGCCTGGGCATGCAGGGGTACTTTGGGAGCCTGAAGTCAAGAAAATCACTTAGATTCTGGTGACATAAGAGCTACCTATGACTGCAAGAGCCTCTTGGTTCTGCAGGAGCTTCTTGAAGTCACCTGAACTGATAGGTACTAGAATAAACTAGGGGGTCTGAATTTGTGGCAGCCTGCAGGGAGCCACCTAGGTCCACAGAAGTTGGCTTGAGGCTGGGGCAGGCTCCAGGGTCAGAACTGAAGTCAGGTGCTTATTTTGCATTCCTTCTTCCATGGGGTGGGTACATTCTCCCCATGCTGGGCTGCCCAGGCTTAGTGAAGAGTTGATTGGGGTAGTGTGAATATATCTTTGCTACACTGCTCTTTGCATCTCTCCTTATTTCCATGCTTTATCCAGGTGTTGCAATGCCTCACCTGGAATCCTGGGATCTTGTATATGTATTTTGTGTGCAAATGGATATTTAAATTGATCTTTCTGAGGAGGAGACAAGTGCTAGCTTGTCTACCACTTTTGCTACCACTTTTCCAACAGAACATCCCTGATATTTCAGATGAATTATTGAAAGGTAGAAGATTTGGCCATAACATATGTCACTTTGGCATAAGAATTATTCTGAACTGAAGGCAGTTGAGAAGAAGAAAATACAAGAAAAGTTCTCTGAACTCCTCTTATTTGCCTAAAAGCTGGGCATAAATTTATAGACATTTTCTCTCCTCCTATCTTGGCTTCCAGGAAAGACAAAGATTAATTCCAGAGACAAGGTTAGACTGTATCAGTCTGGACAAGGCACCAGAGGAATCCACACATAACTAGTCTTCAACTCTGCTTTGAAGTGTAAAGTGTAAAACTGCTTTTCTTTGTGCTTCCAGTTCTTCACAAACTTAGACATTTAGAGGGACAATTAATTTTCTTCCCCTATACTGCATTCCTATTAGGACTTAACTTTGTGGTGTGATGTTCTTTTTGTTTCCTATAATATCTCTGTTACTTTCCTAACACTATAGTTCCCAGAATAGTGTTAATACTTTTGATAGATTTTCAGTAAATATTTGTTTATTGATTTGTTGGATTATTGGTTGATTAACATAACCATTTTTACCTCTACAAAAACTGTTTTGATTTTTAAAAGAGGATATAAAAAACAAATTGTATTAAACCCCCATTTTCCACAATGGTTGGGAAATCAGAAATTAGATATTCTAATTTAGTTAATGTCTGATTAAATAATTTTAAAGTGCTAGAATTTACTATATGTGTTTTACCCTGTAACTTTTTTTGAAGATAATTTTATTTATTTTTTTAATTAATGTTAATTGGCATTCTGGAGATCTTTTATCATTATATAGTATTATAAATAAATACATGGTTAAACTTTCAAGTTTTGTGGATAAGTGAAAATGTACTGTTAGAAAACAATATTTTCTGAGTCCCATTCTGTAGATTTCTTATACGTTTAGCAGATGGGAATGATAGAATTTTCAAAATGTTTGGTTGTATGTGACAAAGCTTTTTAGAGAAACTTTAATTGTTAATTTAAATCCAGTTTTTAATCACCCCTTTTTCATTTCATTATATTTCATTTTATTCTTTTTTGTTTGTTTTTACTGAATTACTTTATTAATTTGACTTTCTTGAATTCTTTAAGAAATTTTATATAGACTATCATATCACCTGCAAATAGTGACAGTTTTAATTCTTTTTCATTTAAATGTATTTTATTTATTTTTCCCTCTGATTACTAGTTTTTTGTTTTTTATTTTATTTTAATTGTTGTTCAAGTACAGTTTTCTGCCTTTTACCCCCATCATAGCTCACCCCCCCAGTCATCCCCACCTCCCTCCTGTTTCCACCCCCCCTCTTTGTTATTGTCCATGTGTCCTTTATACTGTTCCTGCATACCCTTCCCCTTTCCCCTAAAATTCCCTCCCCTCTCCCATGTGGTCACTGTCAGCCTGTTCTCAATTTCAGTATCTTTTCATGCTTTGGTTATATTTTGCTTGTTTGTTTGTTTTGTTGATTAAGTTCCTGTTAAAGGTGAAATCATAGAAATGAGATTATTTTCTACACTTGCCAGAGACAGAAAAATCAGATTAAAATCTTATTTTATATATATAATAATATATATACATATATACTCCTTCCTGGCCCAAATGAACTAAATAATTGTTTGCAAATTGCATTCATTTTGCAAACTGACCACATAATCCTTATTTGCAAATGATTAGAAACCAAAGCTGCACATCTTTCAGGGTTGATTTTAGATTTTTATTTTTATATTTTGTTTCCAGAGTTTGATAAACTGGAGCCAGCTAGCACAAAAAGAGAATACTATTTAACAAAATTCCTGATGGGGGATGTTTCATGACTTGTGGTTATAGATGGGATTTCTTTGGTGCCCAGAGGTGATTTTGTCAAAGTTAAACAAAGCCAGACATTAGTTAAGATGGTAAAAACATGTTATTCAGTAACTACTGACAGTAGTGGAAAGAACTGAGCCCCATTCAGACTTGTGCAAAGGTAATAGGGAAGCAGAGCAAACAGGGCCTCAGCAGAGTCATGGAGGTGAAAAATTACCAAGGGTCGATCAGTGTAAATGGATTAGTCCAGCTGTTCTGTTAGCTGGCAACTTTAGAAGTTAGGATTTTATTTTCTCATAGAGACTGGGTGATAGAGGCCCTGTTCTTCCTGATGATTACATGTCAAAAGGAATGGCTTTCAGGTCCTGAGAAAGGCACTCTTAGTGTTAAGAGATACATCTATATCTCAAAAGGACAGAGGAAAGATTCACAATTCTAAACCCTTTTTAGTAAATCCTCAAAGAAAGAGAGGTCAAGGACCTATCCTCAGGTGTTAGCTAGAGGATACAATAAATGTTTTTGACAGACCTTAGGTTTTCCAGACAGAAGGTCAGAAGGGAGCTGGGACATCCCTGGGGCAGGTATGAAACTGCTACAAGCTGTGTTAAAGTTTGATTGTTTCTCAACTTCAAACAATCTTTCATGAGTGGCTAAGTGTTGAGAAGTTCTCAGTTTCAACCAGAGGGACTCACTATTTGGTTGAGATGTAAAACAAAGCTTTCTGGTATGGTATTACAAATCTAATCTTATTTTTGAATGGCATGAATGTCTTTTAATTACCTCAATATTATAAACAATATAGAAATAAGCTCAACTTATACTTTCTTGGTATCTTTTTATTTGAAAACTTTTATAAACTGTTTCTTAGAAAAGTAATTAAGTAGAACCTATGCACGCTGAGGAAAAATAGAATAAAAGAGAATGTTTTCCCAACAAGTTTCACCCATTTTAGTTACATTTACTTTCTATGAATAGTGATTAAAGATTTGACTTAAAATGTAAGATTTTGCCCTGGCTGACGTAGCTCAGTGGATTGAGCGTGGGCTGCGAACCAAAGCATTGCAGGTTTGATTCCCAGTCAGGGCGCATGCCTGGGTTGCAGGCCATGGCCCCCAGCAACCGCACATTGATGTTTCTCTCTCTCTCTCTCTTTCTCTCTCCCTTCCCTCTCTCTAAAAATAAATAAATAAAATCTTTTAAAAAAGTAAGGTTTTAATATTTTTCATAATTTTGGCAATTTCTTCAAAATTTACATTTATTATCTTATAGTATTCTTTTAAATCATCATTTGAAATCATTTTTCTGTCGTGATTTATGTTAACCCAGAATAGATTTTTAAACTATTTAAAACTAAATAAATTAGTTTTGTAGAAAATCAGTCACCTCTGGAGTCAACTCAGCTCTTCTTAGCCCAATACCTCAAAATTATTTATCATTCAATTAAAAAATTCTGAAAAAAATGTAAATGACTTCAGAATTTTAAAATATGCTTATGGGGATAATGGCTCCCCATGAGACAAGCTGTCAAAGGAATGATGGCCACCTTAAATAAATGTTTCCCCACAGGTATTTCAAATCACTAACTAGACTGAGTCACTGCATTTCAGACTCTGACTATTCCAAAGTGCAATGTTTTGGAAAAACAAGTTTCCTTCTTAGACAGCTAGAAGCTCCACACAATTTTCAAAAGAGCCATGTTTGAGGAGGTCACTGTTAATGATCCTTAAAAGCCCATTTGCAATCACAGAAGGCAACAAATGACATTTATCTTGTAAATTAACAAGATACTCTTAGTATTCACGCATGTATGGATGTGTCTATGTATGTGTGCATGTATGTGTTGTGTGTGCATGCAAGAAAGAGAGAGAGAGTCATACAGAGACAGAGACATACAGAGAGAAGAGAAAGGGCACCAGAAAGAAAAGAAACAGCAAAGAAAATATAAATTCCTTCTGTGTATTCTTCAGTTGTCTTTGTATATCCACTCTCCATCTTTCTGTGTACTGCTCTGTAACTCTGGCATTAACCTGACTTGCTTTCCCTGGCTGTCAGCTGTCAGCCAATGTGAAGCACTGATGGACTGGAGGGTGCTAGAAGAGAGTTGTAAGAGTCTTTCTTCAGGCCCCGCTCCCTCCCTACTGGAATATGATTGGCTACATTCTTCATCAACATGTTATCTCAATCCAAATTACTTCTGATCAACTCATCTTTTTTTTTTTTATTTTGCAAATGGGCTTACACACATAAAATTGATGTATCTACCTACATTTCTCATTACCCAGAGAGAGCTGACTTAGTAGAACACAATCCTGGTTCTGTTAAATTAGAAGTGGGAACTAGTTCTTAGCTATTTGGAGTTCTTCCTACTATGCTGTCAAGTGTATAGATGTTTTCATCCAAGTTACCTAGAGAGGAAATAGTTTTGCTGATACAAAACAGGACAAGTCTAACTATATATAAGGAATCCAAAGAATTTTCAGGGATGCTCTTTGGTCAGTCCCTTGTCAAATAATTGTATTCAGTGAAAATGTGATAAGAACTTTCAAGGGCTCAGACCTGCATTCACAAAGGTTGGCATCATCTCATTAACTAAAGAATCCTTTCCAGTTGAGGCGCTGGTGGAGACTAATGGATAGGTAACATGAGCTGTAGGAAACTGCAGTTATGGTGGCAACTGAGATCTTGTCATTGACTACAAAACCATGGACAAGAGCAGTAACATCATATGTTTATAAATTATTTTCGTCCTTCTTCCTACCTATATAGTGGCTATTACTAGTGGCTCTTAACATTTTAGATTTCAAAAAGGAAGTATGGCTGAAATGACAGTAGTTGAGATGATATGGAAATTTATGTGACCCCTGCACTGGGGACAATATTTTTCATCCATATGTAGAACTCAAAATCCCAAAGTATTTACAGTAGTATACATGGACGAGCAAAGAGTGCTGAATGTTCTCTGTTTGTCCCTCCTATATTTATTGACCACCATTCTTCATCTTTCTCTGTTCTGTAAGAGGCTGTCTAAGCTACATGAGGGATCCTTGCCTTCTAGCTTCTCTGGTTGAGTTTTGTCAATGGGAAGCACTGTAGATCAGAGGTCAGAAATGGGGAAATGTCAAGGTATTTTTTTCCTCCAGTTCCTTGCAGTTGGCCTTGTGGTTAGGCAGTGGCTGCCTCCTCTATTCAAGACCAGAGCTCCTCTCAGGTGGACCAGTGCTGCAGCTGCAGCTCTTTCCTCGTGCACTGCTTGCCCATTCCACCAATTAAGATTTCCCACTAATGAGAGCCTTGAATGCATCAGATTACTTGTTTGCTTTCCTCAAACCTGCTCACAACCTTTGGAAAGTGCCATTAATAATCATGCTGTGTGCTGTTTATTTCCAACTAACAAAGTTGCATTTCCACAGATTATCCTTGTGGGAAAGCAAATATTCAAGAGTAAAGTAAGTCTATTTTACAGGCCTCCCAATGGGCTTTTTCCAATACAAAAGAAAATAATTAAGAACTAGATTTATAATGAGAGAGATACTTGTGAACTCCACATAAACATGTCAAACTCTTATGAGCAAGATGTGACCTGTTTCCCATGCACAAAGTCTCCATGTTTGGACCTTCTCTATGTGTCATGGAAACATCGAACTTGATCAATGTTTCCAGACCTTACTTATACAAGTAAGTATAGAACATACAAAAGTAATTTCTAGCTACATGAGTAGTGACTGACAATGAGGTCCCTGGACATCCTCAAATTAATCATGGGATGTTGTCAATCAAAATTTTTCATAAAGTTTTATATAAACCACCAATTTACTACAATGTCTGTGAAAAAATAATGTGGGAACATACAGAAAACATTTTAAAATAAAAAAGTAACCTTCAGAATTTTTTGCAATGTGATTTATAACACTTTTGGAATAAATAAAATTATGAAAGTACTTCAGTGCATATTAGTATAATGCCTTCTGAAAAACATCTTGTTTTTTCTAATATGCATTCCTTCCAAAAGAAGCAAATCTGATAAAATTTAGTATTAAGTGTATTATTATTATTATCAAGATAAATGCTTATTAAACCTTGTTAGGAATAGACATTGTTTATGCAGAATAGAATGAAGCAATTTGATGAAATTATTCAGGAAATTAAGGCGGTGCTGATCAAAACAATTATGTCACTTAGGTTCCTTAAAATTGTGTATTGAAATCTAAATTAGCTACTTTATTCAGACTGATCACCTCAGTTTTACCACCAAGACCAATCCTTTTCTAACTTCTAAGAAAAATTCACCTTCCCAAGGACTCTCACCCTCCTCTCCTGCAGCTCCTCTCACCTGCTTGCATTCTTAACACTCTTTTGGCCAAGCCCACTTCTTCTAATATAACCTATCCCTGTTGGTGTCTTTTGTGCACATTCACAGCCTCTCATATTACACTTCTTATTTGATACTTAAGATGAGTCACTAATTTGGTTAGTGATCTTCTTTCATGGACTTTTTTTCCTTCTTACTAGCTTCAGGAACAAATTCTTTAGAAGCAAAAGGCCTGGTATGATTCAAATGTGGGAGCCAATATGTACCCACCCATAGAAAATGCTCAAATATGAAAATATTTGTGATAATTTTGAATGTGTAAATGACTTTGTTCCCCAGAACATGCCAAATGGATCATTACAGCACTTGTAGTGAGTGTATATTTAACCAGATATTTAATACCAATAAATGAGAAAAGCTCTGAGCTAAGATTGAAGGGACCTGAAATCTAGTCCCAGCATAATTACTAGTCTCATGGGAAAGCCAGTTATTTTCTACCTCAGCTTTATTTGTCTATGTCATCAGAATAGAGATAACTTCCCAACTACAGAGAATTGTATTGAGACTCAAATTATATAATAGCTAACCATGCAAAAAAACCCCACAAATTTATCATTAATCAAAGTTGGATATAGACCTTTCCATATGGTAGCTGTACCTTCAAGCTATTTTGCTACTATAACTACAACCAGAAAGATGAATTTTCTATACAGCAACCTGATCATAAAATGACTGCTCCTGCCTTAATTCTAAATGCTAGTCTGGAACTTTCTTCAAATCTTGTTCACTGATTAGTTGTACTGATTGCAGTATGTCAGACTCAATCCGATTTTAGGTTGTATAGAATTATTGGTAATTAATTAAGAGGCTGGACCTCAGGTGAAGATGGCAATGTAGGGAGACATGGTTCAACTCTTCACACAACCACATCAAAATTACAACTAAAATATAGAACAACCATCACTCAAAACCATCAGAAATCGAGCTGACTGGAAGTCTGACAACTACAGAATTAAAGAAACCACATCCTTCCAGACTGGTAGGAGGGGCAAAGATGTGGAATGGGCTGGCCCCACATCCACATGTGGTAGACAAAATTTGGGAAGGATATCTCAGGAACGAGGAGTCCCACCTCCACACCAAGCCCCCCAGCCTAGGATTCCAATGACAGGAAGATAAATCCCCACAACTACTGGCTGCAAAAACCAGTTGGGATTGAGTCAGGAGAAGAAATTTCTGGAGCTCCAAGCAGTTCCTCTTAAAGAACCCACACACAGACTCACCTATTCAGATTTACTCCCTCTGAGCCCCAGCACTGGGGTAGCAGCTGAAAGGCACTAGTTGCAAACAAGGAGAAACTGAAGTGTCTGACATCAAGGCAAGCAGAGGTTATTGTCCCTTTTCTAAACCCTCCCCCTGCAGAGCTGCATATCCTGCAAGCTGGTGCCATATTTGAAACTCCATCAATCTGGCTAACACTGCTTGACCTGCCTTGGGGATCCCCAGAGACTCCACCCCACCCAACTTATGGGCCCACACAAGCTGCTTTTACATATGAATGTCTGGTCTTGGCTCATGCTTCACAATTTCCTAAATCCTCTCAAATAAGCAGCCATTGCACTTAGTGAGCCCCAGTCCCACCACTAGAAGCAGTGAGCCAAGATTAATAATTTGGCTTTACCTGGGAATCTCCAAGCCCAGTATAAGTAGCAGCCATCTCAGACTGCTTTAGAGTTCAAGAAGGGTGACCCAAGGCAAAACACAGATAAGAGCTGACCTTGGCCTGCACCACCTAGGAAACCCCAAGGCTAGTGCTATCAGTGGACAGCTACAGATATGTCAGAGCACCACCACCCTGCCCCTGCACAGCTGATCTAACACAGAGGTCAGAGGCTGACAGTAAATGGTCACAGCCAATCCTTGCAGCTGATTGCCCTGTGTAAATCCCTCCCATTGATCTGCCAACAGCAACCAAGGCTCAATTACTAGAGGAGGGTGGACTCAGCCCACATGGTTGGCACAGCTTGAGTAACTAGCTTACGTGATAGGGGAGGCTGTGCCACTGTGCTACAGGACACCTACAACATTAGCCCACACTATCAAGACATAGAGTCAAAGCAGCTTTACCTAATATGTAGAAACAAACACTGGGAAGCTGCCAAATGAGGAGACAAAAAACATGGCCCAAATGAAAGGACAGATCAAAACTCCAGAAAAAGAGTTAAATGAAATGGAGGTAAGCCATCTATCAGATGCAGAGTTCAAAACACTGGTTATAAGGATGCTTGAGGAACTTAGAGAGGACTTCAACAGATTAAAAAAGATCCAGTCAGGAATGAAAGACACACTAATTGAAATAAAAAACAGTTTATAGGAAAACAACAGTAGAGTGGATGAAGCTGAGTATCAAACTAATGATTTCAAACATAAGGAAGCAAAAAACAACCAATCAGAAAAACAAGAAGAAAAAAGAATCCAAAAAAAAACCGAAGATAAAACAGCCTCTGGGACAACTTCAAGAGGTCCAACATTTGCATCATGGGGTGCCAGAAGGAGAAGAGAAAGAGCAAGAAGTTGGAAGTCTATTTGAAAAGATAATGAAAGAAAACTTCCCTAATTTGATGAAGGAAATAGATATGCAAGTCTGGGAAGCACAGAGAGTCCCAAAGAAGTTGGATCCAAAGAAGCACACACCAAGACATCATAATTACATTACCCAACATTAAAGATAAGGGGAGACTCTTAAAAGCAGCCAGAAAATAGCAGTGAGGTACCTACAGGGGAGTTTCCATAAGACTGTCAGCTGATTTCTCAAAAGAAACTTTGCAAAGGATTGGCAAGAAATATTGAAAGTCATGAAAAGCAGGGACCTACAGCCAAGATTGCTCAAGCTGGAAAACTAACATTTAGAAGTGAAGGGCAGGTAAAAATCTTCCCAGACAAGAAAAAAACTGAAGGAGTGCATCATCACCAAACCATTATTATGTGAAATGTTAAAAAGACCTACTTAAGAAAAAAATATAGTCAAAGACATTGAAATTAAGAACAAACTGACAGTAATCAGAGGGGAGGTAGAAGGGGAAAATGGGAGTAAAGGGGGGAAAGGTTTTCAGGAACATCTAAAAAGGACAAATGGACAAAACCAAGGGAGGGTGGGATCAGGGTGGGACGTTAGGATGACTGGAGTGGAGGAGAAGTGGTAGAGGGGAAATAGGAACAACTGTACTTGAACAACAATAAGAAAAAGTAAAAAAAGATCAAAACTATGAACAATAAAGTGGCATAAATACATATCTATCAACAATTGAATTTAAAAACTAAGTAAATAAAAACAATAGAGATAGAATCATGGATACAGAGTGTGTTCTGATGGTTGCCAGATGGGAGGTGGTTGTAGTGGTATGGGTGTAGAGGTGAGGACATTAAGAAGTAGAAATTGGTAGTTACAGAAATGCCATGGGGATGTAAGTACAATATAGGAAATGGAGTAGCCAAAGAACTTATACACATGAACCATGACATGAAAAATGGTCAGAGGATTGCCTGAGAGAGTGGGATGGATGGGTGGAGGCAGGCAAAGAGAGAAAATCATGGCAACTAATAGCATAATCAAAATATAATTTTAAAAAGCTAGAAATTCATGGAGGTTATGTTTTCTTTGTAATCTGAGGATAACAAAATCATCTGATAAAACAGCAATTGTGTGTTTAAGCCTTCATCATTGGTCAGTTTTTGATTTGTCATTAGAAAAAGAATTGACAGAAGTCTACTTTAATCACACACTGACTGACTAACACTAACAACAATAAGACATCATTTGTTTTTGGTTTTGTTTATTTTTTTCTTTAAAGGATGGGATGCAACTCATGTATGAAATAATATAATGACACTTACACAGAAAATCCAGAAAAGAAATTAGTGGTTGTGTTCCCCATGAGCTCGATTATCTGAATTTACCTCGGCTTTAGCCTGTGCCTAGCCTACACTCATGAAATTTTATTTTGTTCTCTTACATTTTAAGAGTTCCTTTGGGAAAAAAGCTAATCTCATGGGAACAGTGAGGCTAGAAAAATTTCATAACCCAAGGAACACACAGAGATGAACAGAAGGAGTGGCTCCCAAGAGGGTACAGATGTTCTTCCCCATCCCCTTCCTGCAACCTGCTCTCTAAAATGAGAGAGAAAGAATTTCTGAGAGACACATGGCCTGGGTAGCCCTGTGTACATCCTGTGTGATTACATAGTCCAATATTCTCATCAATAGCAGATGGGCAAAACCCAAGTATTTGCTTTAGTGTTTATGTATCCATAGATATTTCTAAACATAGTGAGAAAATGTTACTTTGTCATACCAGGTGTCCAAAAATTGTGTGATCTTTAATTCTTTTACCATTTTACTGTGAATGCACATTAATTGCATTGTCAAGTAGGTTGTATCCCTGAAACCAGGCTTTTTGAAATAATGATGTTGATGTTGATGATGTCACGATGCAAGCCCCTGATGACAGCTTACTTTGAAGGCAGTTTAAAGCCCTAGTAATGAACTGGAGTCTGTTTTGATATGAAGTTGTAGCCTCCTAACTCTAACCTTGATTTCTGCTATGAAAGACATTCACAAAGTTACTGTATTGTGTCATTTTATTTTTTCTTTAGGAAATTTTTCAGAAACATTGGTCAGGAAGATTATTTTACTCTTATAATGATATGAGCAAAAGGGAAGGCCAGAGCCAGAGGAGAATGTGGAGACAGAGCAGAGTTTCAATTCCTTAAAGGCTCTGAGGCTGAGCCTTTAGAGCCTGTGTTTGTCATGGTAAGCTTTAGTCTCTGGTTTTATTTTGTTTACATCTGTACATGTACTTTGCTCAGTACATGGGATACATGAAAGATCTTGGTTACTGGTTCTGTCCCAGTCACCACTGCAATGATCAACTGCATGGACCATGACCCCTGCCCATTCTGTGTCTCTTTGCTTCCTGTCTGAGCTCTTTCTAACATGAAGTGTTTATTGTTTTAGGACCTGTTTGCTGCCTGCACAAATGGAACCTGGAAGTTTAAGTAAGTTAACATTCCTTAAAATTAACATTTGACTAATGGAAGATGAAAGTTTGCAAAGAATTTCTTCTCCTTCCTGGTTGGACCTTGTTAAGTACAATTTACGTGGCTTTACAGAATGAGATTCTGTGAGTTCCAGAATCAGGTGCACCTGAGACCAAGTAATGAATGCCAGCTTAATCCTTTACCTTTTTATGTTTACTATATTCTTTTCCTGCCTCAGCTTTGTGCTCACTTCTGATTTTCTGGATTTGCACACCCTATTTACATGCTAGCACATATATTTGTGCCTCTGGCTCTATTGTTTTTCAAGAAATTTGAGCTAAAACAACAATGGGAATAGAAAGAAATGTGAAATGAAATGTATGAAGTCATAAAGTTAATAAGATAGAAAAGCTTTGAGGTCAGGATAATGGAGAGGTCTCCATGTCAACACTGAAGTTGTGGAGATAAAAAGATTACTGTAAAATAGTAGTTTCAAAATATATTTTAAAAAGTCCTTGAGGAATGTGTTGCTGTGACCTCAGTATTGGCAAGTGACAGCAATGGAAAGGATGGTTTTAAGTCATGGTAAAGTGGGGGAAGAATTGGCCAAGAATGGCAATAGGCTCTGATGCACTGGAGGTGCCTGTGTTCAGTGAAAAAATGTCCTGGTGCACTGGAGGTGCCTGTGTTCAGTGAAAAAATGCTTTTTCCAGGGAGGGATGTTATCATCCAATGGAGCATACAAATAACATAAAGCTTAATTTGAATTTAATAGAAAGTTAAATTTCTCCTCTCTTCTTTGTCTTTATAACTGTGGGTTTATTTGAGATCCATTTTCTGGCCTTCTGTCTTTCTTACTCCCTTCATTCAATAAGCATCTAGAAAGAACACATAAAAGCAGAGTATTTGTATCTCTGGTGAATACAATTAACCAAAATGATATTGCCAGAGATGTGAGTAAAGGGAAGGAGGTAGGGTCTGAAATAAGCCATTTCATTTCTTTTGGTACAGGCAAGAGCTTGCTAGGGTACAGTGAAGATGGCCCAATCTGAGCTGCCAGCATCTGACAAGAAGGAACTTTTGTCTCACTACAGAAAACCAAAGTAATTTGAATTAGTGCCACTATCCATTTGTGGTTCTAAGAACTGATCAGTGGTTATTTGTAGCAGCAACAGCAATACTATGAACAATCACTAAATGTGAACAGCGATGGGCCGCTTCATGTCCAGGCACAGAGGGAACTGAGTAGGGGAAGGGGCAGAGAGAGGGAGACCTGCTATGGCCACAGCAGGCAGTGAGAAGCAGTGTTGCTACAGTAACATGTTAGGCTTGGTGCTCCAATGGGCATAGTGGATTGTAGTGACTAGTGATATGCAATGCTGATGGCTGGCATGACCATCCCCTTCAGCAGCCCATCCTAAAACACAGCAAGCTGGCATTTGGTATAGGGGACTCATGAACTACAAGTCACTTTAAGCTGGTGAGGGCTTAAAGTAGAGACATTCTTACCATTTCTGTGCTGCTCCACTACCTGAATTGCCTGTGGTCTAAAAAAAAACCCTGTCACAAACATGGTTTCAACTGTTCTGTCATGCTACATTGATTTGGAAATCTCTGACTCCAATACCCATGAACTAGACTTTTACTATATTTTTAGTTCCCTAATATTAACTGAATTTATCTTGTTCCTCACCCCTACCTTCACCTAGCTTCTAAGCTATTCTTTCCTGTGTCTGGTAGCTATAGAATCATTCTTGTTACATAGGCCCCAAGTATAAGTTTATCATTTTCATCCCTTCTATCCAGGCAGTCAAAAAGTTCTCCACATAGCCCTTCAATCCTGTCTATTTCTAGTGTTGTTCTTTAAAATAAAATAAATCCTTGAATGAATAAAAATACCTAATGCATAACTATAAACAATTTAAAAATTAAAATAATTACCTTATAACCTCATATTAAAAATATTACTTACTTTAATCTGACCATACCTTAAATATCTCTTTTGTCATGAAACTCATGTATTTGGAAACCCTCTTTGGGTCTCTATTTCTCAACAGAGTTTTTTTTTAACTAGTTTAAGTCTACAATCTTATATGACAGAGACGGGGTTAAATCCTGGCTTTACCACTGACTATTTGTATAGCCTTGAACTAGTTACCTAATGTTTTTGCATCTCCATATAACTTTGTCCATAAAGGCAGACAATTCTTACCTTGTAGTATCGTAGCAATGTGAATAAATACCTAGTATTTATCTTGCTAAATAATCTCCCAAGTGCTTTATGAGATTACCCAAATTAATCTTCACAGAAAATATCTAAGCAAGTAGAATCTATTATTCCCACTTTACAGATAAAAAGTAAATTGGGACCTGAAAGATTTCTAAAGTTCTTTGAGGTTCTAATCTTCTGTATATTTAAGACAATTTAAATCATCTTGTAAAGAGAGAGGGGGGGGGAGGGAGAAGAAAGAAATGGCCTTGCAGAATTTATATGCTTAATTTGAGCATTGATTTTTTTGGTGGAAGAAACTTTCTTTTTTTATGCATTATCTCATTTTAATCATCCAGTGGTCCTAGCTAGTAGGTATTTTTAACAATGCTGCATATTTTAAACAATATTTATTTATTTCCAGAGAGAGGTGAAGGGAGGGAGAGAGAGAGGGACATGTCAATGTGTGAGAGAAATATCAGTTGGTTGCCACTCGCATGCCCCCAAGGGGGAACCTAGCCCCCAGCCCAGGCAGGCATTTGCCCTTACAGGGAATCAAACCAGTAACCTCTTGGTCTGCAGGCTGGCACTCATTCACTGAGCCACACCAGCCGGGGCCAATGCTGCAGATTTAACAATGCTTTGTTTTTTAACAAAGCTATGGTGAAGCTTGGAAAGTTTAAGTTTTCCAAAGTTCTGCAGGAGCTCTAAACTTCCAATTCAGGTTCAAATCTAAAGTGCTGCTGTTTCCACTCATTTAGTTTACTTGCTTACTAAGTAACTTTGAGTATATGCCAGGCACATATTGATGATTCCCAAACTCCAGGAACTTAGAGTGTTTGTGGGACAGATTAGTAAATAGATAACTACAAAATAATGTATTGATTGAAGTGTAGAAGAAGCAGAGGAGAATTTACCTTGAGGTTAATACAATTTAAGCTTCCAAAGTACTGAGATGGGTTGTAATACAGTGTTGAAGATTGCTTTCTTTTTGTTTAAGTTGCAGAAATGAAATATTTTAACTGCAGTTTGTGTAGATAGCTGTCTTTTCTACTTTGATTTCTCTATATCACATTCCCTCTTTTTCTAGATAATGTTGAATAGCTGTAAGCATTTCAGAGGTCCAGCAAAGGAGAAAATAAGGTGATATGGCATTAGTTTGAACTTCGTGAGAGATATACTCACATATGTATGGTTTGCAGTTATTTCCATGCAAAGTAGTTATTTCTGAGACTCTCAGGGAAGTAGAGTATAGTAAGATAAATAATGGTCTCAAAGGTATCCAGATACTAATTCCTGGGACTTACCAATATGACATTCCATGGAAAAACAGATTCTGCAAATGTGACTAAGCTAAGGAACTTGAGTTGGGGAGGTTGTCTTGGATTATCCAAGTGGACTTTAACTGCCATTACAAGGAGAATTGACATGGAAAATGAAGGCAATATGACCACTGTAGCAAGATGCTGAGCTGCTGACTTTCAAAATGGAAGGGGAAGCCACAATCCACAGAATGCAAGGATGGCAGGAAAAACAAGAAATAGATATTTCTTAGGACCTCTGGAGGGTTTGTGGCCTTGCTGACAACTTGACATGGCTCAGTAAAACCAGTTTCAGATTTATGACCTCCAGAACTGTAAGAGATTAAGTGTTTACTGTTTTAAGCCACCAAATTTGTGGTAATTTGTTACAGCAGACATAGGAAACTAATATAGTGTGAGATAGTCCAGGAATATTCCAACTGCACACAGGTGGGCACATTTAGTGCGGGAGAAGAGGATAGAAGACACAGGTCAGAATGACGATAGCATGTCACCCTACAGTGTCCAATACTAGAAGCTGAAATATAGGAAACCAGAAGCTGTTTTCCAGAAAACTCTCGGTAATCAGATTGAAAAATTGTAATCAAGGAATAGTTGAAATAAATGTATCATAAGTTATTTGCCCTTATCTGACTTACATGAAATCAAATTAATCAGAATTTCTGTGTTTGAGGATATAAATCAATAGCAGTTCTATATCTGCATGTGAAGTTCCACATTTTATGCATCCCAACTGTCAAACACAAAAACAAATTTTGATCAAATATGTTAGTGGAAGAATGGTACTTTTTGCTCTTTAGATAACATTATTATAAAAATGCTAGGTGTTAAAGAGGCAAGCAAAGGGACTGAAATTAAAATTGTAGGCAAAAAGCATTTTGGCAGAGTATCAGGCAGTTAATAAAACTGTTATGCTATTTTTCCGGCTTTTGCAATGGTTGTGGTATTTAATATATATTTCCTATTATAAAAATGTTTTCATTCTTACACATAATTTTATATTTATACCTTCAGTTATGTTTTGTTAATAAGCCCCCCATGATTCATAATTTCAGGACCCACAAAACCTGGTGTACCCACAGCACCAAGGGATTGGATATGCCACCGAGAGACTCAACCTGGTGTGGTGGAAATCAGGATGATCTTCCCTGGGATGGCGGTGGGGAGCCGGGCTGGCTGAGATAACTTCCTATGGCTGGCAGAGGAAATCCAAATGTATAGGAAGGAGAATGGAGAGGAGACAGTGGTCAAATTATGAACTTTATCTCCTTCCTTTTGATAAAAAATAATAGGATTTATATAAGCGAGGGATTTGATAAGTAGGTAAGTTTTCAATGTAATTTACGTCTCTCAATTTTACAGAACTATCACTCAGATTTATTTTTCAAGCAGCCATGTAGCTGCATACTAACACCGAAGACTAAAACCCCCATTCGGGAAAAACACAACCCTCAGGCACTGGTGTGGAAGATCTCTGATATTTACCAGCCTTGGGAAAAGAAAGCAATAACCACAACAGGAAAGGCTTTTTAACCTAGCCAGAAAATGATGAGGGTGAGTTAGACAGTGTGATGCTCCTTCCATAACTCAGGAATTAGTCTCAGGAGTGTCTAAAATAGGCCTGAACTAGCTGGCCCAGAGGTCAGCTTGATCAATAAAAGTAAAAGGTCTGAGGCATGGACTGAAACTCATCCAGCAATAGTCTAGTTAGTACACAACAGTTTCTCTAGTTCAGAGTCATGTTATATAGGGCTGCCCAAGAGCATGCTGGTGATTCAACATAAGAAGAAAAATTCTGAGATTTTAGTAGCATTTATTTTTAAATATGTTACTGATACTGGTATATTTGAAAACATTCTAAAATTCTATAGGAAAATATGTCACCCATAGTGCACCTTATAGATAATTATAAGCATATATTTTCTTTCAATAATTTCTTAAGCATCAAACTCTTCTAATTGGGTTCATTCTATGTTTGTTGAGAAAATTCTTTTATTCTTTGTTGAGGGCTTTATCATGAAAAAGATGTGTTTTGCTGATATTTTGTCCAGTATTTTTGTCCATATTTACAAAGAGTATTGGTCTTTAGTTTTCTTTTCTTGTGTTATCTTTGTCTGATTTTATTATTAGGGTAATAACCCTGATCTCATAGAATAAATTGGGAAGTATTGTTTTTTCTCTTCTGTTTTTTTGAATAATTTGTGAAGGATTAGTATTAATTCTGCTTTAAATATTTGTTAGCATTCACCAGTGAAGCCATCTGGTCCTGGACTTTAGTGAAAATTGTTCTGGTTGCTAATTCATTTTCTTTATTTGCTATGTGTCTGTTAAGATTTTCTCATTCTTCTTGAGTCAGTTTCAGTAGATTTAGTATTATTTCAGGGGAAATTTATCCATTTCCCCTAAATGATCTAATTTATTGGCATATAAATTTTTATAGTATTCCCTTATAGGTTGGGGTTTTTTTTTTTGTATAAGATTAGCATTATCTCCTTTGTCATCCTAATTTTAGTAATTTGAATTTTTTCTCATTCTTTCTTGGCTAGCCTAGCTCAAGTTTTGTCAAATTTGTTACTTATTAAGGAATCAACTTCTTTTTTCTGTATTGATTTTCTGTTTCATTGTTCATTGGGAGACCAGGCTGTTTGGCCAAGGTTAAAAGGTAGGAAAGTGCTAGCCAGCAAAGAGATCAGTGCATGATTTGAAGTCATTGAGAACAGACAGCAGACACAACAGGCTCAAGTGGTATGGGGTTTATTTTCAGCAAGAGAGAAGGGACAGTGCCCAAGACCTCACCCTTTGCAATGTGTCAGTCCTTTCATGGCCAGTGGATTCACTTTGCCATTGATGTGGGCAGGTAGCTGCACACACCCCACTTCATGATGCAGTGGAAAGATTCCAACCCTCTGTCTGGGTTCTGGAATATAGAAATCTGGAGGCATGCTTGAAGGTCATGGATGCATGAGTTTAAATAAAACAAAAGAGCATGCATTAAGTTTGAAATGGGAAAAGATGTTCTCACACAAGGCAAATAGCCCAGCACAAACTGTGAGGACTGTCTCTTGGTTAGGTAATATTCCAGGCCCAAGACTCTTTATATACCAGAGCAGTTGAAAGACTAAATACACATGATTGCCTTTTTCGATATTTTCTAGCCTGTATTCATTTATTTCCATTCTAATCTTTATTATTCCCTTTTTTTTCTACTTGCTTTGGTGTAATTTGGTCTTTGTAGTTTCTTAGGAAAGAGTTTAAGTTATCAATTTGAGAACTTTTAGTATAGGAAGCACTTAGGCTACATATTTTCAGTGAAACACTGCTTCTGCATAAAGTTTTGGTATACTGTGTTTTCATTTTGTTCATTTCAAAGTACTTTCTAGTTTCCCTTGTGATTTCTTCTTTGACTCATTGGTTATTTAGGAATGTGTTGTTTAATTTCCACCTACTTGTAAATTTCCCATTTTTTCCTGCTGTTCATTTCTAACTTTATTCCTTTGAAACAGACTATTTTTATATAATTTCAATACTTTGAACTTTATTGAGGCTTGTTTATTGCCAAACATATGATTATTATGGAGAATATTTTATGTGTACCTGAGAAAAATATTGGGTGGAATGTTCTATATATATCTGCTAGGTTTATTTGAATTATAGTTTTGTTAAAGTTCTCTGTTTCCTTTTTGATCTTTATCTACTTATTCTACTATTGAAAGTGGGATATTCCAACCTTGAGGTACTATTATTGAACTATTTTCCCTTTAATTCTGTCAATTTCTGCTTTATGTTTGTGGTGGCTCCATCACTTTGTGCAGATATGTTTATTTTTTGTTATACCTTATAGATTGACCATTTTATGATTATAATATGTACGTCTTTGTTTCTAGTAACAATTTTTATCATAATGTGTATTTTGTCTACTATTACTATAGCTACTCCAAATCTCTTTTAATTGAGGTTTGAGTAGCACATTTTTTCTTTTTTTACTTTCAATATAGTTCTATCTTTGATTCTAAAGTGTGTCCACTGTAGATGTCATACAGTTGACTGATGTTTGTTATTCATCTGTCAATATCTGCTTTTTTTCTAATTGGAGTATTTAATTCACTTACATTTAATGTATTGCTGATAAGGTAGTATTATAGCTGCCATTCTATTTGTTGTCTATATACCTTATATATTTTTATGCCACTATTATTCTATTATTATCTTATTTTGTGTTAGATATTTTCTAGTATAGTAATCTGCAGGTTGTCCTGAGGATTACAAGTACCATCTTAATTTATAACAAGGTACTGCAGATTAATATCACTTTAATTTCAACAGAATACAAAACTTTTCTATTACTCCATCCCTTCCCCTCCCCTTTGTAGTATTATTGTCATACAAATAATTATATCTTTATATAGCATAAACTCATCAAAAGATTTTTTTAATTTAATTTCTTTATTGTTGTTCAAGTACAGTTTTCAGCCTTTTCCTCCTAGCCTCCCTACCACCCCAGGTCTTCCCACCTGCTTTCCCTGTTTCCATCCCCCACTTGTTATTGTCCATGTGTCCTTTATAATTGTTCCTGTAAACCCTTCACCCTTTTGCACCATTATCCCCTCCCCTATCCCCTCTGTTCATTTTCAGTCTGTTCTCAATTTCAATATCTTTGGTTGTATTTTGCTCGCATGTTCATTTTGTTGATTAGTTTCTAGTGAAAGGTGAGATCATATGGTATTTGTCTTTCATTGTCTGGCTAATTTCACTTAGCATAACACTCTCCAGTTCAGTCCATTCTGTTGCAAAGTGTAGGAGCTCCTTTTTTCTTTCTGCTGAGTAGAATTCCATTTTGTAAATGTACCATAGTTTTTTGATCCATTCATTTACTGATGGGCACCTAGGTTGATTCCAGCACTTGGCTATTGTAAATTGTGCTGCTATAAACATTGGGGTGCATAGGCTCTTGTGGATTGGTGTTTTAGTGTTCTTAGCATGTAGTCCCAGCAGTGGAATTGCCAGGTCAAAAGGCAGATCCATTTTTAGTTTTCTGAGGAAATTCCAAACAGTATTCCACAGTGGTTGCACCAGTCTGCAATCCCACCAACAGTGCACTAGGGTTCCCTTTTCTCCACAACCTCTCCAATACTTGTTGCTTGTTGATTTGTTTATGATGGTCCTTCTCACTAGTGTGAAGTGGTATCTCAATGTGGTTTTAATTTGCATCTCTCTGATATCTAGTGATGTTGACTATCTTTTCATATGTCTCTGGGCCCTTTGTATGTCCTCCTTGGAGAAGTGTCTGTTCAAGTCTTTTGCCCATTTTTTAATTGGGTTGCTTGTCTTCTTAGAGTGGAGTCATGTGATTTCTTTATATATTTTGGAGATTTAACCCTTGTCTAACGTATCAGTGACAAATATGTTTTCCCATGTGGTTGGTTCTCTTCATTTTAATGCTGTTTTCTTTAGCCATTCAGAAGTTTTTTATTTTGATAAGATCCCACTGGTTTATTTTTTCCTTTATGTCCCTTGCTCAAGGGGACATATAAATGAAAATATTATGTGGAATATCTGAGATTTCCTGCCTATGTTCTCCTGAAGGACTTTAATGATATCATGACATATTCAAACATTTATCTACCTTGAATTTATTTTTGTGGATGGTGTAAGTTGGTGATCAAGTTTCATTCTTTTACATGTAGCTGTCCAGGTCTGCCAAACTATTTGTTGAAAAGGCTATTTTTGCCCCATTTTATGCTGCTGCCAACTTTGTCAAATATTACTGGATCATAGAGACGTGGATTTATTTCTGGGTGCTCTATTCTCTTCCATTGGTCCATGTGTCTGTTCTTATGCTGGTACCAGGCTGTTTTGATTACAGTGGCCTTGTAATACAGTTTGATATCAGGTATTGTGATCCCTCCTGCTTTGTTGTTTTTCTCAAAATTGTTGCAGCTCTTCAGGGTCATTTATGCTTCCATATGAATTTTTGAAATGTTTGTTCTATATCTGTGAAATAATCCATTGCTACTTTAATAGGTATTGCATGAATCTATAAATTGCTTTGGGTAATAAGGACATTTTCATGATGTTAATTGTTCTAAACCATGAGCATGGTATATGTTTCCATTTGTGTGTTCCTTCATTTCTTTCTTCAGTGTTGTGTAGTTTTCTGACTGCAGGTCTTTTACCTCCTTGGTTAGGTTGATTCCTAAGTATTTTATTTTTCTTGTTGTTATATCAAATGGGATTTTTTTCCTGATTTCTGTTTCTGATATTTCATTGTTGGTATACAAAAATGTGTTTGATTTCTGAATATTGACTTTGTATCCCACTGTTTTGCCAAATTCACTTATTAGATCAAGCAGTTTGTTGGTGCAGTCTATAGGATTTTCTACATACACTATCAAGTCATCTGCAAACAATAACAGTTTTGTTTCCTCTTTTCCATTTTGAATGCCTTTTATTTCTCTTCTTTGTCTGGTCACTGTGTCTAGGATTTCCAATACTATGTTGAATAGAGTGGTGAAAGCAGACATCCTTGTCTTGTGCCTGATCTTAGTGAGAAAGCTTTTAGTTTTTCCCCATTGAGTATGATGCTGGCTGTAGGTTTCTCATATATGGCCTCTGTCATATTGAGAAATGCTCCCTCTACTCCCACTTAGCTGAGTGTTTTTTTATCATAAATGGATGCTGTAGCTGATCAAATGCTTTTTCTGCCTCTATCAATATGATCATGTGATATTTGTTTTTCCTTTTGTTCATATGATGTATTACATTTACTGATTTTCAAATATTGTACCACCCTTGCATCCCTGGGATGAATCCCACTTGGTCATGGTGTATGATCTTTTTAATGTATTACTGGATGTGGTTTGCCAATATTTTGTTGAGGATTTTGGCGTCTATGTTCATCAGCAGTATTGGCCTGAAGTTCTCTTTCTTTGCTGTGTCTTTATCTGGCTTTGGGTTTAGGATGATGCTGGCTTCATAAAAAGAGTTTGGGAGTCTTCCGTCTTCTTGGATTTTTTTGGAATAGTCTGTGACAGGTAGGGGTTAGCTCTTCCTTCAACGTTTTGTAGAATTCTCCTGTCAAACCATCTGGTCCAGGGCTTTTGTGTGTTGGGAGTTTTTTGATTACTGCTTCAATTTTGTCAGCTGTTATTGGTCTGTTTGGGCTTTCTGCTTCTTCTTCACTGAGTATTGGAAGATTATATTTTTCTAGAAATTTGTTCATTTCACCTCGGTTTTCAAATTTCTTGGCATATAGTTCTTCATAGTAATTTCTTTGAATCCTTTGCATTTCTGTGGTATCAGGTATAATCTCTCCTCTTTCATTTCTGATCATATTTATTTGTGTCCTCCCTCTTTTTTTTCTTAGTGAGTCTGTTTAAATACTTGTAGTTTTTGTTTGTCTTTTCAAAGAACCAGCTTCTGGATTTATTGATCCTTAGAATTGTGATTTTTAGCCTCCATGTCATTTAATTCTCCTCTCATCTTGGCTATTTCCTTTCTTCTACTTGCTCTGGGATGTCTCTATTTTCATTCTTTGAGTTTTTGTAGGGGTAGTGGTAGGTTGTTTATTCAAAATGTTTGTATTTTTTTTTTTTAGATTAGGCCGGCATCACTATGAACTTCTCTTTCAGAACTGCCTTTACTGTGTCTCATAAGTTTTGAGTTGTTGTGAGTTCATTTTCATTTGTTTCCAGAAACTTTTTGATTTTTTTCTTGATCACATTCTTTTTTAAATATATTTTATTGATTATGCTATTACAGTTGTCCAATTTTACCCCTTCACTCCCCTCCACCCTGCACACACTCTCCCACCCACATTCCCACCCTTTAGTTCATGTCCATGTGTCATAAGTTCTTTAGCTTCTACATTTCTCATACTATTTTTGCCCTCCTTCTGTCTATTTTCTACCTACCATTTTTGCTACTTATTCTCTGTACCTTTACCCCCTCTCTCCTCCTCCCACTCCCCTAACCCTCCATGTGATGTCCATTTCTGTGGTTCTCTTCCCGTTCTAGTTGATTGCTTAGTTCATTTTTGTTTTTTGTTTTAGGTGTAGTTGTTCATAATTGTGAATTTGCTGTCATTTTCCTATACATGTTTATTATCTTCTTCTTCTTAGAAAAGTCCCTTTAACATTTCATAAAATAAATGCTTGGTGATGATGAACTCCTTTAACTTGACCTTATCTGAGAAGCACTTTATCTGCCCTTCCATTCTAAATGAAAGCTTTGCTGGATAGAGCAATCTTGGATGTAGGTCCTTGCCTTTCATGACTTGGAATACTTCTTTCCAGCCCCTTTTTGCCTGAAAGGTCTCTTTTGAGAAATCGGCTGACAGTCTTATGGGAACCCCTTTTTAGGTAACTGTCCCCTTATCTCTTGCTGCTTCTAGAATTCTCTCCTTCATTTTTACCTCGGCTAATGTAATTATGATGTGCCTTGGTGTGTTCCTCCTTGGGTCCAACTTCTTTGAGACTTCTGAGCTTCCTAGACTTCCTGGAAGCCTATTTCCTTTGCCAGATTGGGGAAGTTCTCCTTTATTATTTGCTCAAATAACTTTTCCACTTGTTGCTCTTCCTCTTCCCCTTCTGGTACCCCTATAATTCGGATGTTGGAATGTTTAAAGATGTCCTGGAGGTTCCTAAGCCTCTCCTCATTTTTTTGAATTCTTATTTCTCCATTCTTTTCTGTTTGGTTGTTTCTTTCTTCCTTCTGGTCCACTCTATTGATTTGAATCCCAGTTTCATTCCATCACTATTGGTTCCCTGTGCATTTTCCTTCATTTCCCTTATCATAGCCTTTATTTTTTCATCTAATTAATGACCAAATTGAACCAATTCTGTGAGCATCCTGATCACCAGTGCTTTGAACTGTGCATCTGATAGGTTGGCTATCTCTTAGTCACTTAAAAATATTGGCTCTGAGGCTTTGATTTGTTCTTCCATTTGGGCCTTTTTTTTTTCATCTGGATGCGCCTGTTACGTATGAGGGGTGGAGTCTTAGGTGATCTCCAGGGCATGGCAACTCAGTTGCTGGGTTGTGATGTTGTATGTGGGGCCTGGATGAATGTGTATATTTTAACTCCTTCATTGTCCGACTTCCATACAGTTAAATGTTCTGTCAGATCTGGTTGTTATCTTGTTTCTAAATTGTTGCTGACCTTACTTTGGTTGTACTAGGAGGCACAGTGTGTCTACCTATGCCTCCATCTTGGCCTGAAGTCTTGATCTCATTCTTGACCCTTCATTGGTTAATACCATGCTATTCAGACTCCATGAATTTGAGCATCTTTGAGTTTTTTCCTTGAGGTTGGTTTCTCGTTTTAGACCCTTCTGGTCAGAGAAAATGCTTGATATGATTTCAATTTTCTTAAATTTGTTGAGGCTTGTTTTGTGTCCTATCATGTGGTCTATCTTTGAAAATGTTCTATCTTTGAAATGAGCATTTGAAAAGAATGTGTATTTTGCTTCTTTGGGATCAAAGGCTCTATGTATATCAGTTATGTTCATTTGATCTAGGACACTGTTTAATGCCACAATATCTTTGTTGGTATTTTGTTTGGAAGCTCTATCCAATTTTGACAGTGGGGTATTGAAATTTCCTACTATAATTGTGTTGCTTTCAATATCTTTCTTGAAGTCCTCCAAGATTTTCTTTATGTATTTGGGTGCTCCTTTTCTGTGCATTTCTATTTACAATGTTCATGTGTTCTTGATGGATTCTTCCTTTGAGTATTATGAAATGACCTTCTGGGTCTCTCTTTATGGGCATTTTTTGAAGTCTATTTTGTCTGATATGAGTATTGCTACCCCAGCTCATTTTTCTGTCTGTTTGCTTGAAATATTTGTTTCCAGCCCTTTAATTTCAGTCTGCATATGTCTTTTGTTCTAAGGTGAGTCTCTTGTAGGCAGCATATGTGTCCATCTAGCTTTCTTATCCATTCAGCTATTCTATGTCTTTTAATTGGAGCATTTAATCCATTTACACTTAAGGTTATTATCGTTAGGTACTTATTCATTGCCACTTTTTTGTACCTGTATTCTTCTCTCTCACTATTTTCCTTCCTTTTCTTAAAGCAAACCCTTTAGCATCTCTTGCAGAGCTGGTTTGGTGGAGGTGTATTCTTTGAGGCTTCTTTTGCCTGGGAAGCTCCTTATTTGGCCTTCCATTTTAATTGAATGCCTTTCTAGCTAAAGTAGCCTTGGTTGCAGTCCTCTGGTTTTCATTACTTGGAATATTTCTTGCCATTGTCTTCTGGTTTGGAGCATTTCCATTGAGAAGTAAGCTGCTTGTCTTATTGGGGCTCCCTTATATGTTACTTCCTTTTTCTCCCTTGAAGCCTTTAAGATTTTTCTCTTTGTCTTGGAAGTTTGCCATTTCAATTTTGATGTGTCTTGAAGTGGGCCTTTTTGGGTTCCTCTGGAATGGGACTCTCTGTGTTTCCTGGATTTGTGTGACTTTTTCTCTCATCAAGTTAGGGATGTTTTCCATCATTACTTTTTCAAACAGGTTTTCTATCCCTTGCTTCTTCTCCTTCTGGTATCCCTATTATATGGATATTATTATGTTTAATGTTGTCTTGCAGCTCCATTACTACCTGTTCATTCTTTCTGAGACTCTTTTCCTTTTTTTGCTCAATTCTGGCATTTTTTTTCTGCCTTGTCCTGCTCACTGATCTAGTCCTCTGCTTCATCCAGCCTGCTTGTAATTCCTTCTAATGTGTTTTTTATTTCTGAGATTTTATTGTTCATCTCTTCTTGTTTTTTGTTTATAGTTTCTATTTCCTTTTTCATGCTGCTGTAGTTCTTATTCAGTTCCTTGTAGTTGTCTGTGAGTTCCTTGAGCATCTTTATAACTATTATTTTGAATTCTGTGCCTGAATGTTTGGTTACCTCTATTTCATTTAGCTCTTTTAGTGGGGAGTCTTCCATTCCTTTTGACTGTATGTTCTTTTTTTGTCTCCCCATTTTAGATGACTCTTTTTGTTTGTTTCTGCACTTCCTGATGTTTTGTTTTGGTAGGTGTCTTTGTAGGGTGAGCTTCTATGGAAGGAATTCTATAAGGTTCAGTGGTATTGTCTCTTTGATCTCCTTGTCGGGACACTGTAGGTTTGCCCTTTTTTCTTTTTGTGTGGGCTTTCTTGTTGTACTTGGGTTCTTACCTTTTGGTGGTGGTTTCTATCCTTCAGCAGATATACTCATGTTTGCAGCTCCCACCTATTCTTATAAGTGGTCAGTGGCAGGGTATAGGCAAAATGGATTAAGACAACAGGAGAGTATTTTATGGGATTTAAAGTCCCAGCAAGGAGAGAAGAGATAGCAGATTCTCTGGGTAAGTGTAGCATTGACTATGATATTGCATTCAACTAGCCACTTTTTATAAAAGGTGAAAGAGACTTAAGACTCTCATCAGAGGGGAGAAGGATTGTGACCTGAATCCAGAAAACAGAGTGTTTGTGCAAGGTTAGATGATAAGATGTAGTGAGAGTAAAGGATAGAAATTAGGAATAGTGTGAGAGAGAATAGAGTTAACCACAACAATAATAATGCTCAGGAGTAAAGTGAAGTGGGCTAAGATCATGGAGGGTTGCTGTGTAGTATGTACAATTGTATGGAACATCAGCTATTTACAATTGTACTGGAACAACAATAATGTGACAAGAAATATATGATTTGGATAACCAGAATGGAAAGTGCATGATCAAGAGTAGCATGTTATTGGAACATGGTTGATATGAAAAAAGGAAAATTAAAGTACAGTAAAAGGAGAATAAGGATAGCCAGTTAAACAATGAAATTAAACAGAAAAATAAAATGAAGAAAACTAAACATAAAGAAGAGAAATATAAAAAATACTAATAAAATAAAAGTGGTAAAAGTAATGAAAAGATAATAATAACACACATAAAGAAGAAAATGCCAGTTCTATGGGATAGCAAAGTGACATTTGTCTCAGTTTTTCACTTTTGGGAGTTAGTCTTGTGCTTCTCTTTTCTATGTGTCTCTGGACCCTTGGTAACTCCAGGTGTTATTGTCTCACTTGGGGGAAGAAAAAAAAAGGGGGGAAAAAGAGAATCTAAAATGAAAGAAAGAGGGAAAAAAAGCCTCCTGCTATTTTTAAACCTGTTCAGTGAGTTCTGCTCATATTCCTAGATGCCACGGGAAGGGGGTGTCTGGGCTTTGCTTTTCTCCCTTCCTATGGTTTTGAGGGGATGGGGACAAGGTCTTGGTCTGAATATTCACAGTTTCCTGGCCTCCAGCCCAGGCCCTCTGTGAACTGCCAGCCTCAAATGAGCCACTTAGTCCCTGGGCACACAGTGTGAGTTAATCTCAGGTGAGGAACCTGAGACCAACCAGGTGTGCAGTTCTGCTTGGCTACTCAGTCTCTGGATGCATGCAGCTGAAATTACCCTTGGGGCAAGCCAGCTGCTGCTGGAGAGTTCCTTACAAAGCAGCTGCCCACTGTTCTCAACAAGCACATGACTTTTCACACAGCCCAAATTTCTAACCAGTCCAGAGACTATCCGAGTCAGGGTCCAACATGGCCCAACTCCTCCCTTCTCCAGGTGTCACCTGGTACCTCAATTTCTATGGTGCTGGCATCCACAGTCCCAGTGAATGTGTACTGCCTCTGTGTGTCTTCCACTTTGTCTCTATTCCCCCCAGTGACTTCCAGCATCCAGGTCCCTCTGGGTGCTGGATTGCCCCCCCTGCTCTGGTAGGGGAGGTAGCTAGTGATGTAACTCTCCTCCCTGTATCCTGCAGCATGCCTTCATCCCCATGCATATCTCAGGGACCTTACCATCCCAGAGCAATCTCCTCATTCTTTGTATTTCAATGTCCTCTGCAATTTTTTGCAACCAAACTTCATGCAAGCTGGAATTCTGTTGGCTGTTCACTCTGTTCCTCAGAAGACTGGCTAGGTGTTCCAGCTGGGCACAAGGAGAACTGGGCTCAGCTGCTACCTACCTCACTGCCATGTTCCTGTGGCAAAATTTTATGATTATTGTAACTGTCTTTTAAGTCAGATGAGAAAGAAAGGGTTACAAACAGAAAGACATTTATACTATCTTTCATTGTTTTATATTTACCTATGTCATTATCTTTATTGGTGTTGTGTATTATTTGTGTGGATCTGAATTACTGCCTAGTGTCCTTTCATTTCATTTCTCAGTATTTCTTATAAGACAGGCCTACTATTAATAAACTCTCAAAGCTTTTGTTTATTTGGGAATGTCTTAATTTCTCCTTCATTTTTGAAGAATCATTTTGCTGGATATAGGATTCCTGGCTGATACTATTTCAGCATTATGAATACATCATCATCTGCCTGCTGGCCTCCATGTTTTCTGATGAACAGTTAGCTATTCATTTTATTGAGGATTCCTTGCATGTGATGTTATTTTTCTCTTCTTGATTTTAAGACTCTGTCTTTGTCTTTCAATATGTCTTTGACTATGATGTTTTCCCAATGTTGATCTCTTTGAGCTTATCCTACTTGAGATACCTTGAACTTCTTGAATATGTATTTTAATATTTCTTCTCAAATTTGGAAAGTGTTCAGCTGTTCTTTCTGCCCTTTTTCATCTCTTTGGGGACTCGTATTTTTTGTATGTTGTATTTATTTGTTATTCTGTTGTGTGCTTCTTTCTTTCTGTTGTTGAAAGTTGTATATTTGGTAACTCTGAAAATCCATTGCTCACCCTCATCAAGGTTTGTTGTAGTACTTATTGCAGTTATTGTTTCTTTAAAGACTTTGTGAACTAATTCTGTAAAATTTATATTATTAGTTTTGTGCACTCCCTTAGGTCTTTTCTCACTTAGTGTGGTGGTTAGGTAATGAATGGACAGAGATTTTCTTAAATTCACAGATGAATCAGTCTCCCAGTTTTTGCTAAGTACTTCTGGGCATATTGGTTCTGTGTGAAGAGGTAAAACACACCTTCAACACTCAGCCAGGCAGTTGGCAGCTTTGCCTTAGCTTTCACTTCCTATTTGTGAAAAGCCTCAAGATTAGCACAAGGTAAGATCATAAGGCCTTTTTATGTATGTCCTCAGCATGCTCAGAGTCCAGGTCATGTGCATAGCCCTATATGTATGAGCAGCCTTCTAGGTTCCTTGAAGTGTGGGATCCTTTCAAAGCCCCTGTGAACATCTTGTTTCCTATCTTTCCTTTTAAGATTTTTGGTTAGTCAATTGTTTGACCCAATTGTCATTTACCATCCCAGCAGCTTATTAATATATCCCTCCACACACTTCAAACAAATGTTTTCAGGGAAAAGGTTGTTTGTATTTGGCAAGTTCTGAGTTAGATTAAAAAGAAAACCCTGGAAAGATAGTCTTCTAGAGAACCATCAGACAGGTCAAAATATGACAATTTGGGAAAGAATGAGGCTTTGAAGGAGTCCTAAATCCATTCTCAATCATCCAGTGACTGATAGGCTGCTGATTTTCAGCATGATTGTGGCTGTTGGTATTCAAGACTACACTAGAGATGGAGGGGCTAGGATCTGAGTTGCATAAATTAAAATGTTACAAAACTCACCATTCTTATCAAGATTTAGTCAGTTTCTTAGATAAATTCTCCCCAGATTTCTAGAAACCTTTGTTTGATTTTAAGCATTCTGAAAACGTCGATTCTAACAGTCTGTGTCAGTTTTCTAATTGCTTTTATGAAGAAAGGAATTTTCAGAGGACTTTATTTAACTACTTCACTGATGGCACTCAAACTAGTTAAATTTTAAAGTAACTTTAAGATTCATTTAATGGTTTCCTTAGATTACATAAACTTTTCTTTAGTATTAGATCAAAATAAGTTAGCATTAAATATTATATTATAAATATAGTTCTAAATAAAATTCTAATATATTAGAAATATTATAAAAAATAGACATGGAAAAACATTGAAATTTTTTACTAATCATGCCATTACTCTCCCAAAATAAATTATTTTTAGAGTGCATTGGTTATATGTAGAAAATATTATTAAATGAAAATATTAAACCATGATTTTTGTATATGACTACATTATTATTAAAGTAATTATTGTTTACTCACAATGTTCTTAGTGCTTACAGGAGGTACAGAATTTTTAAATCAAGTAAGTAAACATAAGAAAATAAAAATAATAAAGAGTAAAGTATAATGCATATATACAGATAATCCAAAATACATACTATATGTGGTATAGATAAAACAAAACTTTAAAACCTAAAGTTTCCTAATCAATAAGTTAAACATTATTCAAATCACAAAATTAACATTTTAAATATACACATTATGAGTTCCAGCCAAGATGGAGGTATAGGTAGAAACCCTTAGCTTTCTTATACACCAAAAGGAGGATAACAAACAACCTAAAATCCATGAACAACCAGAAGTGCCAGAAAATCAAACTGCATGGAACTCTGACAACCAAGGAATTAAAGAAACAGTCAACCAGAACAAACAGACTGGTGCCCTGAGACAAAAAATGGGGCCCAAATGAAAGAACAGAGCAAAACTTTAGAAAGCGAGCTAAGTGATAAGGAGATAGCCAACCTATCTGATGGATGATTTAAAGCCCTGGTAATCAAATTGCTCACAGAACTGATTGACCTTGGTCAAAAAATGAAATAACACATGAAAGTTACCCAAAATGAAATAAAGCAAAATATTTAGGGAACCAACAGCGATAGGCAGGAAACCAGTACTCAAATCAATGATTGGGAACAAAAGTTAGAAATAAACATCCAACTGAAAAAAAATGAAGAAACAAGAATTCAAAGAAATTAAGAGAGTCTTACAAACCTCTGGGACAACTTGAAATGTTCCAATATTCAAATTATAGGTATGCCAGAAGAGAAGAACAACAGAAAGAAATTGAAAACTTATTTGAACAAATAATTAAGGAAAACTTCTCCAATCTGGCAAAGGAAATAGACTTCCAAGAAGTCCAGGAAGCCAGGAGAATTCCAAAGAAATTGGACCCAAAGAGGAATACACCAAAGCACATCATCATTAAATTACCCAACATTAAAGATAAAGAGAGAATCTTAAAAGAAGCAAGAGGAAAGGAGAGGGTTATCTACAAAGGAGTGCCTATGAGACTATCAGCTGATTTCTCAAAGGAAACCTTTCAGGCAAGAAGAGGCTGGACATAAGTATTTGAAGTCATGGAAGGCAAGGACCTACATCCAAGATTAGTTTATCCAGCAAAGCTATCATTTAGTATGGAAGGGCAGATACAGTCCTTTCCAGATAAGGTCAAGTTGAAGGAGTTCATCATCACCAAGCCATTATTATATGAAATGATAAAGGGACTTATCTAAGAAAAAGATAAAAAATATGAACAGTAAAATGACAACAAACTCACAACTATCAAATGAACCTAAAAAAGAAAAAGAAAACAACAAAAAACAAAAACTAAGCTAACAACTAGAACAGGAACAGAATCAGAGAAATGGACATCAAATGGAGGGTTTTCAGTGGGGAGGGGGAGGGAGGAATGGGGTAAAAGGTACAGGGAAGAAGAAGCATGATTGGTAGGCATAAAATAGTTGGAGAAAGGTCAAAATGGTATAGGAAACAGAAGTCAAAGAACTTATATGTGCAACTCATGGACATGAACTAAGGCAGGGGGTGGAATGCTGGAGGGTTGGGGGGTGCAGGGTGGAGAGGGGATAGAGGAGGAAATTAGGAAACTGTAATAATATAATCAATAAAATATACTTTAAAAACATTACACATTATATTATAGGATTTCCTGAAATCCAGCTCCTCTTATGCTTTTTTCTTTTTATTTCTTTTAATTTTGTTTAATTTTTAGTTGATTATGAATCACTTGACATGGAATGTCAAGGATATAGGCCAAACTTTAAAGTTTAAGCATCAAGTCTTGTCAATTAAAGATTGATATAATTGTGTACAGCTTCTTTGAAACATGATGTGATATAGGAAGATAGAATTGATATCATAAGAATTAAATATAAGAGCACTTTATAGGGAATTAATAGCTGAACCCTGAAAAAAGCCCACCTATTCACATTAATATAGGTACATAGAAAAGAGGATATGTTAAAACAAGAAAAATGATTATGCAAGCTATTGATCTAAATTATTTAGTTGAGCCTTTTTTGGCAAAATCTTAGCCACAGACTCATAGAAAAGATCACAAACACCAAAAGAGGGTGTAATAACCCAGGGTTGTATGAAGATCATTACCAGGGTGGGAATTAGAGCTCATGACTCTGCAGAGTACAAGATGCATTATAAACCACGTTGAAATTTTTAGAAAGTCTATTTTTCTGGGAAGTCCCAGGTCATTCTTAAGGTCACCCCTTTGAAGACTAAGGGAAGGGGAATTCATAAAGAGAGTGTGAGAGTGTTTATTTTTTCAAATAATATGTAAAGCATTTACTCACTACTTCATCATTTCTTTCAACCTATAAATATTTATTGATCCCTTCACTCTCATATAATTCACAAGTCAGGAGAAAGAGAGACAGTAAATAAATAAACCCAGTAAATAATATATAACAAAAATAAGTATAATTTTATATGAGATAGAATGTAAAGGCAGATTATCAGGCATAAGAGAAGGCTTCATCAAGTAAATGATATTTTCCTAAAATCTAAAGATAATCTATAGCAGGAGATAAATGAAACTCAGCCAATGACAAAGTACTTTATATAATTTTCCTCCGTATTGGTCATCCACAGAATGCTGTAAGGTGTTCCTTAACTTGACATACTGTTGTATGAACAAAATAATCACATTATCTTTGAACATAATATCATGTTGTCATAACTTGATGAATCCTCACAAGTAAATAGTAGCTTTCATTTTTTCTTCCCCAAAAGTTGTTCTTGTGGTTCTCTAAGACCATTCACTAGAATGTAGACTTCCTAGAGTGTATTTTCCACAGAATTGCTCTAATTATATGAAATTACTTTATACAGAGCTCTGTAAAACCTGGTTTCCTAACTACCTGACAGTTTCTCTTGCCTTTACAGGACTTCATGCTAACTTGCCTACATAGTGACTTAAAAACAGTGCTCAGAGAGTTCTATCATATAATTTACTGAATAATATATAGTAGGCAAATAATCAATCATATTTTTTATTTTCATAATCTCCTTTAGCAAAGAACACTAAAGCATTTTACAGTGATCACATTTTTAATGTGCCTTTTTTATAATAATAATCCTGATTGAGGTTAATGTAGTTGGTTTTCAAAAATTATTTGTTATTATTTATTTTACCTATGATCATTTTACAAAATGCTACTTTATTAGTCAGCTTGGAGAGTCCAAATCACATTAACAAGCTGAACTGTAGGAACTGGACTTTCCTATCCTTTGAGCAGGCAATCTGAAAACAGAAAAGACCTTGTAATTGCTGTGCCATGCACTCTGAACTCAAGATTAGTCCAGACCTGAAGGGAAATATAAAGAGGACTGCAAGCTGAGATGATAATGAGAGAGGGCCAACTTTCTACTGAAAAATGGAGGGGAAGATCAATCTTTATGTGGGTGAAATACAGAGAAATACACACTTCCAAAATAATATTCTACAGGAACTGAAGACCCAAGCCTGAAGTCTAACAGCAGGATTCCAGGCAATTGGGTAAAAGACAAGCTTTATAGCCAACTGCTGACTGATGAGGCTGACTGAAGAAAGGAACTTTCACCAGTTTAATCTTTCATACTTTGTATTTTTTGTATCTCTTAGAAATAAGTAAAAAATTATCTTGAGTGTATGCTGTCAGATAGAAATACTTTTTATTATTTCTACCTCTGGTCTCTGAAGAGGATAAATAGCCAGCATGGAAAACTCCAAGCAAAACAGTGATTGTTTGACTTCTCCAAAATGACATGTACACCATCTAGGATTTCTAACATACTGCCAGTTCTCTCCTTCACTTTTTGTGTATCTTAGTGATTAGACACTGATCACAAAATAGAAGGTAGATATACACAGAAAAAAAAAGAAAAAACCAACTTTTCTATCAAGTATCAAACAAAGTAGTTTGGATAAGTTGGTTTTGCTTCATTGTAATTTTGCCTTTTTTAGAATTGAGCTTTTCAAAAGTACGATTGTAAAAGTTTTTATATTTCATATGTACAAAAGTCACACACATACACAGAAAGTTTGGAAAAGTTATCTATTTTCTGGTGGAAATGACAAGGGGTCCTGGAAAAATTTAGGTGGAGCTGTAGTTGATGGGGCATGAATGGGGAGTTCTCCAAACCCAACAGTGTTGGGTGGCTCTGGAAATAAAACAGGCTCCTGACTCACTGAGGATCTGACATGAAATTAGATTATTTTAAGGCAATCCTGTTTTAAAGAAAACACATTTTGTTTCTATCTTTTCTCACAAGGTTTCAGTTTCTCATTTGTGGGCAAAATGTAAACTGAAATCAGAAAATTCTGCTTCTTTTTACCATATTACTAAATCACCATTGGTAATTGCCTTGTTTTAATAAAACATGGATGATGGTTGATTTTTTTTTTTTACAGAGGACAATAGATTAAGGGTTCCTAAGGGTCCCTCAGAGGGTCTGTGGGGATGACGTGAGGAGATTCAGGTGGTGACCATGAAGGACCATGGCCATTTAAGAACATCTCAGCAGGACGATGGTGTGGCATTTGGAGTATTTGGAGTAATCAAGAAGATGGAAATGTGAAATGGGTTTCATTTTATGTAGAGATGAGATTGATTTGTGTTAGGTATACATTTATTTGTTTACTAGGGTTTTTTTTACAAATAATTACAGAGCATATTTCCAGTGCTTGGCACTGTGCTATGAGTAGAAATTACAGATTTGAATGATACAGTTCCTGCTCTTATCCACTTTATAGAATAATGGGACTAGGCTGGGGCAACAATAATTTCACTGGAGGGCAATAGGTATTATGGTAGAAGTAGCTGCAAAGTATAAGGGGGCACTAGACCTGAGATATTTAACAAATAATAAGAAGAAATAGATGTTGACAGAATTTGAGGTCAGGGAAGAATTGTACAAATTCTAAATTTGTCACAGGTTTCAGTAAGGTACATTTTATGTTCTTTCTATCCTTTTTCTGACAGAAATGCTTAGGCTCTGGTGCTTGGATCTAACCCAGAAGAAAGCAATCTTAAAAACTAGTAAGTTCTTAGTTCCTCAATGTTCTACAATTTTCACAAGTGTCTTCTTTCTACCAACCATACTTCAACCCAAACTATGTGTTTCTGTATATAGAATGTAGAAGCAAAAATGAGAGCCCAGGTACCTTTTACTACACCAGGCATTATAAAAACAAAACAAAACAAAACAGTGCGTTCTTACTATTTTTTTGTTTTTGAAAATAGTTATTTAAAAATATACATATCAAGTATGTTATCATGTAATAAATTTATTACTTTTAAACAAATTAACAAATATTTTGAGAGTCTCAGTTTATTTTTCTAATATGATAATTATCAATGATATAATCCACATAAACAAAAGTTCTTTGGGACAAAAATGTTTGAAAACCAATGGTGTTATCAAAACAGTAGAATTTTAATCCTTTTACCACCTACTAGGAATGCGGTTTTGGGCCAATTATTTAACATCCCAGAAAATCAATTTGCTCATCTGTAATATGGGGATTTGAAGTACTTTACAGCCTCATTGTAAGGATTAAGAAAAATATCTTTGTAAACTACTTAGATATTGCTTAATTACTTGCAAGAAGAATCCAGACCTAGGTAGCATGAACCTTCTGGACACAAATTTATTCTGTGATGAGAGAAGCATAATTCACCATACCATTTTTATGTTGTGAGTGGACAAATCTTTAAGGCAATTTCATTCTTTTTTCTCTCTATATTTGCTCATTCAGCAACCTTTTCAGGTAACAAATTCAGTTTCCTAGCTATTCAAGAAAAGAAGATATTTTAGATAATAGATATGAGCAGATAACTACTTTAAGTTAGTAACTGTCATTCTTTTTTTAAAGATTTTATTTATTTATTTTTAGACAGGAAGGGGAAGGAGGGAGTGAGAGAGAGAAACATTTTTGTGTGGTTGCCTCTCACACACCCACTACTGGGGACCTGGACCACAACCCAGCATGTCCCTTGACTGGGAATCGAACTGGTGACTCTTTGGTTTGCAGGTTGGTGGTCAATCCACTGTGCCACACCAGCCAGGGCTGTCATCCTTATTTATAAATTAATCTTTCACAAATTTGGGTGCCTTATAGTAATAATAAAGCCTGCAACTGATGTTTTCTTTAGCTGTGCAGAAGCTTTTTATTTTGATGAAGTTCAATTTGTCTACTCTTTCCTTTATGTCCCTTGCTATAAGGGACATATTGGTGAAAATATTGCTGTGTTTGATCTCCAAAATATGTAAAGAATTCACATGTCTCCACTCCAGGAAGATGAGCAATCCAATTAAAAAATGGGCAAAGGAACTGAACAGACACTTCTCCAAGTAAGACACACAGAGGGTCAAAACATGAAAGGATCCTCAGCATCGCTAGCCATCAGAGACAAGAGGGGAGAAGAGAGAGAATATCAGGAGACAAAGGGAAGGGTTTACAGGAACAAGTATAAAGGACACATGGACAAAAACAACGGGGGGGGGGGTTGGAAATGGGAGGGAGGTGGGGAGGGTTGTGGGGGTGGGCTGGGATGGGAGTAAAAGGCTCTAGAAAACTGTACTTGAACAACAATTAAAATAAAAAAAATTTAAAAAATCAGAGAAATGCAAATTAAAATCATGATGAGATACGACTTCACACCAGTTAGAATGACCATCATAAACAAATCAACAAACAATAAGTGCTGGCAAGGTTGTGGAGAAAAGGGAATCCTAGTGCACTGTTGGTGGGAATGCAGACTGATGCAGCCATTGTGGAAAACAGTATAGAATTACCTCAGAAAACTAAAAATGGAATTGCCTTTTGACCCAGCAATTCCACTGCTGGGATTAACCCTAAGAATCCTGAAACACTGATCCAAAAGACCCTATGAGCCCCAATGTTCATAGAAGCACAATTTACAATAGCCAAGCACTGAGATCAACCGAGGTGCCCATCAGTAAGTGAGTGGATAAAAAAATTGTAGTACATTAACACAATGGAATACTAGGCAGAAGAAAGAAAGGAGCTCCTATCCTTCACAACGACATGGATGGAACTGGAGAGCATTATGCTAAGTGAAATAAGCCAGGCAGTGAAAGACAAACAGCATATGATGTCACCTACAAGTGGAACCTAATCAACAAAGCAAACAAGCAAGCAAAATATAACCAGGACATTGAAATAAAGGATAAACTGACAGGAACCAGAGGGGTGAGGAAAGAGGGATAAACAGGGAAAGAGGGAAAGGGTCATCAAGGAACATGTATAAAGGACCCATGGACAAAGCCAAAGAGGAGAAGGATTATGGGTGAGAGCTGGGGATGTTTGGGGGGAGTGGTGGCAGGAAAATGGAGACAACTATACATGAACAACAATAAAAAAATAAAAATACATTAAAAATAAACAACAAACAAAAAACTTGCCACTAAACACATACTGTCTGGCAGGGCCTGTGCTAAGACTATGGAAGTAAGTCCATAAAGCATTTTTAGACTGAACAAATTATATTTAAGAGCTGAGAATTTAGACAAAAATGTAGTGACAAAAAAATGTTGTGACTTCTCCCAAACATTCCCCAGATATAGCCAGCATATGAACAAGGACCTTTCCCTCTAGGGTATTTCTACCTATTTTTCATTGCCAGTTATAGAAGCAAGATATTACTATTAATGTTTCAAAAATTATTTTATTCAGTTAACAGTTTTCTCTTAGTAATTGAATATATTCATAAATCAGAAACTGTTTTCTTAACATGTCTTAAAATATTTGCAAGCAAACACTACACTTACATGGTACTCTGTAGGAAAGTATTACTATCAGTTTAAAATATTTGTTCCTCAAAACAATGAATTAGAAATTGTGTACTATTTTACCATCTACTTGAGATCTCAATTTTTATTTTAGTTTAACAGGATTTTATGAAGCATCAACTCTCCCTTCATGTGCTGTGATTCATGTTTTGGGGGGAATAAATTTAAGTTGAAAATGCAGGTCAAGAATTTTGCCTTAGGATTTTTAATATAATCACCAGCTAATTCTGTTCTTCCCAAACAGTACACAATGTAGCAACATAGATTTTTAGTGTCAAAGAAATTTAAGCAATCAGTCCAATAAAACTTTAGGATGATTTCTTAATTGAATCAGTGTATTCAAGAGGTAGAAAATTTACTTTAAAAAGAAGAGTAAAATTTAAGCTTATTTTACATAAACCATTGATGTTTGTGTAGCTCACCTGGAATCTATTCCCTGCATTCCTATCCCACTGGAAATTGTAACATTTGTGCCTATCATCTAGCAGTCTGCATTTTTTATTTAACATTTTACATAATTTTAATTTCTATGTAGTATTTTAGTATAAATGAATGAACAATATATTATTTATCAATTCCCCTGTTCATGGACATGTGGGTTGTTCTGGGGATTACAAATAATGCGGCAATGCACACTTCTGTACACATCTCCTTTGCATATGTGCCAGAGTTTCTCTTCAGTATGTGTCTAGATTTAGAATGACTGGATTTTAAGACATATGAAGCTCTCTGTGGAGCATGTTTAACACCTCTCCTAAGTGTTGAGAGTTCCCATTCCTTTACATACATCTCAATATTTGATATTGTAGGTTAAAAAATTTCAGTATGATGTATGTGAATTGTTTCACTAAGGGATTCGTGATCATTGCTTTCCAGAACCCCAGGGCTCAGGTGAAGTTCAACATCATTGCAGATTAGTTTCAAGAATTAGGTCAGTATTGTGAATCATCTAGTCCTCAGCCAAAGTCAAGGGTAGTGAGAAAGAACAGAATGTCTGTGAGGAGGCACAGTGGGCTAGGGAACACACTCCATTCCCAATAGCTTCCTCCAGTAAGAGGCAAATGGTCCGGCTTTGTCATGGTCTGGCATGCAGTGGTGGGCTCTGTGTTAGAAGCTCTGAGTCTTTCCCTTTGTCCTCAGTCTGTGGCAGAGAATAGGAGGGCATGTTGCCCTATCTGGTACAGGATGAATACAGAATGCAGGCAGCAATATGTAGGCACATTCCAGATTCCAGTTGGTCTCCTCAGCATGAGCTCTTTCTGTGAGCAACTGCATGAATGATACAAACAGTTTAATTGATAACCACAATCTGCTTCCACAGTTCACAGTCCAAGAAGCCATGTCTGTAATCTGTAAGTCCAAGAGTCTGAACAGAGCAAACATATCTACTTTCCATTTGATAGACATGGAAAACTACAGCATTCACTGTGGGGATTCAGCTTAGCTATAAACATCAGTATACCAAGTTCAGTCAATTAGAAGACCCTCTGTGAATTTAGGACCACATGGAGTCAGTGATTTTGCTTCACACAGTGAAGTGTGAGATGAAACCTCCCCAGCGGATAAAGTTATCATTTATGCAAAGCTGAAATCCTCCTGGGGCAAGCATTCGTAACTATATCACCTCCAATTGTCAAGCCAGGCTTTTTGAGCCCTTTTCACCTGATATTCGTAAATGCCTCCTCTCAAATGGGCATGTCAAGCTAGAGAGCTAGAAGATCTCTCTGGGGTAGCACTCAATTTCCACAGGCACTCAGTAGAGCCCATAGGTGTTTTATGAAAAGGAGTGAATACAGTGGCCAGGTCAGAATCTCAAGTTCAAAACTCCGAAAGGGTTCCCTCAGCTGAAAGCTGCCTGTGCTTTTGCAGGCATCTCCCCTTTTCCAGATGCCCTGGTAAGCAACAGTCCCCATAAGTTACAGAAACTCATTCTGTCTCCAATATCCATGACAGGTCCTCTGTCTCTTCTTAGGCAAAATTGACTATGAGATTTGGACAAAACCCTAATTAGTTAATCTTTACTTAAACCCTCTAGATATCTTTTACTCCCCTGAACAACAACAAAAAATTACTTAAGTCTGTATTTTTGAAAATAACTAAAGAGTTTGTACTTTAAAATTTAATGTACACTTACATTCACTTTCATTTGTCTTGCTCTTTCTGAGAATGACCACATATGATTATATATGCATTCTTATTATTTAGCACTTTCAAGTAATTAAATGGTCCTCTGTATTTTACTAACTACTGACATATACACCCAAAATTTAAACACTAGTTAAGAAACCAAAACCCAAGAAGGGCAGTCCTGGTATTCTTAATTTTTTTTGTCACTTCATGATTTTCTGTTGCTCCCATCATTCTTAATTCAAAAACTGAAGCTCCTGTCTCAACAAAAGGCATATGTGCTACTTTTGACACAGAGAGGCAATTTGAGAGATGAATCAGTTGAAGTTCTAACACATCTTTATGTTTTATGATGACAATACAATCAAAACAGACTGTTTCTAATAGGGAATGTATACTTGGTAATTGTCAAATATTGTGTGTGAATGAAATTGAGTGAAATAAAAATTGATACAGTAAAATTGGCTATGGCCTTTATCATCATCATCATCATCATCATCATCATTATCATCATCATCATTATTTACTATCACCATCATTTTGGCACTCCAGTACAACACCCAGAGTAGACTGAGGACCCTGAGACTTGGTGGTAAGGGAAACTCAGTCAGCTATGACATCAGATCCAAAACTAGATTTTCCTATCACAATATTGCATTTCTAGCATTTTGGGACGTTTTGTCTTTACATTTTCATCTTAACACTTTCTTTTAGGAACTGGTTTCTGCTAACATCATAGGTACAGAAAGTTGAGGAATCACATATGGACAAAATATGACTGATACCAAGGGCTTTGACATGCACAGAAAACTGAGAAGGGTAAGCAAATTTTCAAGAAAATCTCTCATGAGGCATCTGGGAGCATTTGCCAGCTGCTGAGCATGGGCATAATTGTGTGCAATGACCACATCTAATTGCCTCCCAGCAACAACCGAAGCTCCACGAATGGATACCCACTGTGTGGCTGAGCACTGAGATTCTGCCAAGGATAATGAGTCCACTTAATCTCATTGGAGAGGAGACTGGTAATTATGAACAATTTCCCCTGACATTTAGCCACAAAATGATGTTCAAATATTTAAGAATGTTGTTACCCATTACATAGTTTTTTATCATGAAAATGTACTAGAACAACCTGACCAAGAATTATCAATAAACTTGCAGAAAAAATATAATAATGTTTTCCTTGTATATGGCAATCAAAAAAGGGGAAACTTAAGGTCAGCAATATGATTTAACTTAGTTGAAATTCTTTGTATGAAAAACTTTAAAATTCTCTTTTCTGTTTATTATATTTTCTAATTTATAAGAAAGTAATCATGATATGAATACAATGACTTAATTTAGTGCTTTGTTGAGTATTAGTCATCAAAGCTTTATTTGAAATGTGATAATATACTTGGAGGAAAACATCTGTTAGAATTTTCTATGAATAAATGTATAAGTATAATAACCTTTATTTTAATTCAATTAATATTATTTCACATGACAAAACCATTCAGGCCAACAGTTTAAATTATATCAGAGATAATTAAAAATGCAGGGTTTCCAGATAATAATTAATGAACTAAGTCAATTCTAAATTATTTTCTCACTTTTAAAGATTCTAGTAATTTGGTCATACATGAGGCATGAGTGACCACAATTATGAAGGTGACAAGTCAAATCACCTGAGCATAAGGGAGGCTTATTATTTCTGGCAGCAACTGAGCCATCTATGTGTAAATTTCAGATTCCAATCTATTTCATAGTGGAAGCTGAGTATCCTGAAGATATAGTCATCAAAAAGCATCTTTTCTTGGAATAGCAAATAAGATTGTTTTCTTAGTTTCTCTTTCTTATAGTTCATTATTGGTGTATTGCAGCAAAACAACCAAAAAATAAGGTACCTAGGAACAATTTTGACCAGGGAGGTAAAAGACCTGTACTCAGAAAACTATAAGACATTAAAGAAAGAGCTATAAGAAGACCCAAACAAATAGAAGCATTTATCATGTTCATGGATTAGAAGAATTAGCATCATTAAAATGGCCATACTACCCAAAGAAATCTATAGACTATACACAATTCCTATTAAAACACCAGTGACATATTTCATAGATCTAATACAAATATTCCAAAAATTTATATGGAACAAAAAAGACCTCAGATAGCCTCAGCAATCTTGAAAAAGAAGAACAAAGTTGGAGGGAACACAATACCTCATATAAAACTATGCTAGAAGGCCACTGTAATCAAAAAAGCTTAGTACTGGCATAAGAATGGGCATATAGATCAATGTAACAGAACAGAGAACCCAGAAATCAACCCACATCTTTATGATATATTAGTATTTGAGAGGGAGTCAAGAGAATGCAATGGAGTAAAGACAGTCTCTTCAATAAATGGTGTTGGAAAATTGGACTGGTACATGCAAAAAAAATTGAAACTATACCATCAACTTATACCATACACAAAGATAAACTCAAACTAGATAAAAGACTTAAATGTAAATCATGAAACCATAAAATTCCTGAAAAAAATCACAAGTAGTAAAATCTCAGACATCTCTCATAGCAACATCTTTGCCAATACATCTCCTAGGGCAAGGAAAATAAAATAAATAAATAAATAAATAGACGGGACTGCGCTAAATGAAAAAGCTTCTGCACTGCAAAAGAAACCATCAACAAAATGATAATGGAAACCAGTATGGGAGAACATATTTACCAATAATATATCTGATAAGGAGTTAATTTTCAAAATATATAAAGAACTTATACAACTTAACACCAGGAAGACAAACAATCCAATTAAAAATGGGCAAAACACCTGAATAGATACCTCTTCAAAGAGGACATACAGGGGGCCCATAAACATATGAATAAATGGTCAATGTCACTAATCATCAGAGAGATGCAAATTAAAACCATAATAAAATATTACCACACACCTGTCAGAATGGCTATCATCAGTAAATTAACAAACAACTAGCATTGGTGATGATGTGGAGAAGGGGAACCCTCAAGCACTGCTGGGGGGTTTGCAGACTGATGCAGCCACCATGGAAAACAGTAGGAATTACCTCAAAAATTAAAAATAGAACTGCCATTTTACCCAACCATCCTATTTCTGGGAACATATCCCAAGAATTCCAAAACACTAATCAGAAAAAATATATGCACCTTTATGTTCATAGTAGAAATATTTATAACAGCTCAGGTCTGGGAACAGCCCAAGTGTCTCTCAGCAGTTGAATGAATAACAAAGCTCTGGTATATTTACACAATAGAATACTATGTGACTGCAAAAGAAAAAAGGAACTGTTGCCTTTTGTGACAGTATGGATAGACCAGGAGAATATTATGCTAACAGAAATAAGCCAGTCAGAGAAAGACAAATACCATATGATCTCACTCATATGTGGAATCTAATAAAATAAACTGATGAACAAAATAAAACTAGATGCATGGATACATGGAACAGAGTGACATTTCTCAGATGGGAGGGTGGGGAAAGGACTGTAATAAATTAGTCAAAGAACATATATGCATATATGCAAAGCCCATGGACACAGACAACAATGTGGTGAAGGTTGAGGTGAGGGTCGGGGCTTGGTGGAAGTGGAGAAAGGTGGGGAAATGTGGGACATCTGTAATAGTGTCAACAAAAAATATTTTAAAAAAGAAAGCAACTTTTCTTGAGCTACCAAAATTAATTTGAATAAAAATGTTAGCAGGTTAAATCTGTGTATATTGCATGTTGTCTGTCCTGATATTTCATAAGTTTGCACTGACACAAAGCATTTGACTCTGTGGCCTATGCTGTCATAAAGGTTTTTACCATGCCAATGGGTTTATAATAACACCTCAATATCTAAATTTCCACGTAATGGTATATTTTTAGAAGAGGGTAAAATGGAATATGGTCCCCTGAACCCACTTTATACAGTGCCACAATTATCACTCAGATGCTGAGAAAACCTTATGTAATTAGAAGAAACTATTACCTTACTGCCTAAGAACCATCAAGATGTCATATATTTAAAATGATAATTACTGGTTGGTGAGTTAGATAATTTATATCTTTTTTATTGATTTTAGTTTAGATTTGTGTAAACAGGACTGACTAGGTGTCTTAATGCCATGAGGAAAGATATGAAGCATGGAGATAAAACTACCCTTCTCTTACCATTGTTATTCAAAAAGTTATATTTTATGTCATTTTATTCAAGAAGCCTTCTTTTCTGTGCATTTCCCATTGTTATAGAACTTATTCCATATGTTGTTTTCTTCAGTAGATAACAGCTTTCTGAAATCAGGGGCTATAAGATATTTGTAATAAAGACACTGTGGAATGGTACAGTGTTACCTCTAATTTAAATATGCTTGCTCAAAGTCATCTAGAGACTACATGTGTTAAAAAATTATGTAGAATCCCAGCCTCTAACCTTCTATGTAAGACAATATGGGAATTGTGATACAATAGAAGATATATATTTGGAATTATATCACCAAGATATTAGAGACCCCAAAGCATCTACCAAAACACTGTTAGAACTAATAAATAAATTCAGTAAAGTTGCAGGATACAAAAATTAACATAAAAAATAAGTTGCATTTCTATACATTAACAATGAACTAACTATAAAAAAACCCATCTCATTTATAACATAAAAAAATAAAAGAGTAAATTTAAACAAGAGAGTGAAAGATTTATATAACAGAAACTATAAGACACTGATGAAAGATATTAAATAATATACAAATAAATTGAAAGATATCTGTGTTCATGGATCAGAAGAATTGATATTATTAAATTTTCTTTACTACCCAAAGGAACCCATAGATTCAATGTAATCCCTGTAAAAATTCTGAAGGTTTTTTTCACAGAAATAAAAAGAACAATCACAAAATTTGTATGGAACCACAAAAGATCCCTGAAAGCCATAAGAATCCTGAGAAAGAACAAAGCTAGAGGCATTTCTGATGTCCAAAGCTATAAAACTAATCTATAGTAATTAAAACAGTATGGTATTGGCATAAAAACATAATATTGGCATAAAAAATAATTGGGTTTTCTCTTCTCTGGTAAAGGCCAGAGAAGAGAAAACCCAGAAATAAACTCAAGCATTTATGGTCAACTAATATTTGACAAGGGAGCTAAGACTATTTAATAGGGAAAAGACCGTATCTTCAATAAATGTTGTAAAACTGCTATTCATGTGCAAAAGAGTGAAATCAGACCTTTATCTTACCCCACTCACAAAAAATAACTTAAAATGGATTATGAATAATCTATAAACATAAGACCTGAAATTGTCAAGCTTCTAAAATAAAACATAAAGACAAATATCCTTAACATCAGTTTTGGCAATATTATTTTTTGCTAGAACAATAAAAACACAAATGACTAAAAAAAATAAACATTTTTTTGTTTTTGTTAACAATTTTGTAGTGGGACTATATCAAACTAAAAAGTTTTTGAACAACAAAAGACAACTACAGAATACAAAAAGGCCGACTACAGAATACAAAAAAAATTGCAAACCATATGTTTGATAAGGGGTTAATATCCAAATATAAGCAATACACGCAACTCAATAGCAAATAAACAACCTAAGTTAAAAATGGGCAGAGCACCTGAACAGACATTTTCCCAAAGAAAACCTAAAAAATGGCCAACAGGTTCATGAAAATGTGCTTAATATAACTAATCATCAGGGAAATTCAAATTTAAACCACAATGAGATATCGCCTCAAACTTGTTAGAATGGCTATTATTGGAAGGAAGGAAGGAAGGAAGGGAGGAAGGGAGGAAGGAAGGAAGGAGGTAAGGAAGGAAGGAGGGAAGGAAGGAAGGAAGGAAGGAAGGTAGGAAGGAAGGAAGGAGAGAAAGAAAAGAAAAGAAAAAAGAAAAGAAAAGAAAAAAAAAGAAATGCTGGTAAGGATGTAGAGAAAAGGAAACCCTGGTGGGATAAATAAATGAAGAAAATGTGAGATATATACATAAAAAATTATTTGTAGGACAAACTTTAAAATTCTTTTTTCTGTTCATTATATTATATATATGAATATTATTTAGCCATAAAAGAAGGAAATCCTTCCATTTATGACAACCTGGAAAAACCTTGATGATACTATGCTAAGTGACAAAAGTCAGACAGAGAAACAAATACTGTATGATCTCACTATCATAGGGAATCTAAAAACATCAAACTCATAGAAACAGAGTAGAAAGGTGATTTACCAGGGACTAAGATATGGGGAAAATGGGGAGATGTTGGCCAAAAGGTACAAATTTTCAGTTATAAGATTAATAAGGTATGGGAATCTAATGTATAGCATGCTATCATAAACAATACTGTATTTTATACTTGAAAGTTGCTATAATAGTATAACTTTAGTGATTTAATCATAATAACAAAAATAGTAATTATGTGAAGTAGAGGATGTATAACCTTATTGTGCTAAACATTTCACAAAATACCTGTGCATCAATTCATCACACTGCACACCTTAAACTGCATGATGTTATGTCAATTATATCTCAATAAGCTGAGAAACATTTTAACCTACCAATATAATGTGGAAATTCTAGTTAGCATACTACATCACCTGTGTTTGCCTTCTAATGTATCCTAGAGTAAGCATTATTTCAAATAATAGTAATGTAGATTAAATCACCGAGTAATATTGTCACTTCAAAAGTCACTGCAATTAAATAATGCAGAAATATTAATATATTTGGTCTTTGTCCTCAGTATACAACTTCTCACATGTTTGTAATCTCCAGAATGATGAGTGTTTTTGTAGGCTAACATGGTAATTGGCTGCTGGGAATCCCTAGATAGCTTCAGGATGACTGTTGGTTGCCAGAAGAACCAACCATGTGATTAGGTTAGAACTTTCAGCTCCTTCCCCACCCTACTTCCTCCAGGTAGGGGTGTGGGACTGGAGAGTGAATTAATTTAATCAATCATGGTTGAATAATGGAACCACCAAGAAATTCCTAAACAATAAGCTTCAGAGGATTTACCAGTGGTTAGTACTTCAAGGGTCTGGGAGGGTAACATGCCCAAAGAGAGCATAGAAACTCCACATTTCTTTCCCTATACTTTGTCCTATTCATTTCTACAATTTGATTGTTTCTGAATTTTACCCTTCATAGTAAACCAATTATAATAAGCAAACCATTTTTTCTGAGTTCTGTAAATCATTCTAGTAAATTACCAAATCTGGAGGTTTGTGGAAGCCACCAACTTATTTAAATTTTTAAAAATATTTTATTTATTTATTTCTAGACAGAGGGAAAGGGAGGGAGATAGAAAGGGAGACAAACATCAGTGTGAGGTTGCCTCTCACATGCCCCCCACCCGGGACCTGGCCCATAACCCAGGAATGTGCCCTGACTGGGAATCAAATGAGCAACCCCTTGTTTGCAGGCTGTGGTGTTCAGTCTGCTGAGCCACACCAGCCATGGTTTGGAACCACCGGTTTATAAACAAGTAAAGAAAGCCTGGGATTTGTGATTGTCATCTCAAGTGGGAGCAGTCTTGTGGGATTGAGCTCTCAACCTGCAACATCTGTGCTAATTCCAGGGAGTTAATATGGAGATTGAATTGAATTATAGGACACCCAGCTGGTGTAACAGAGTTGGGGAACTGGATGGTGTGACATATTGGGTATCAGAAATGTGGTACTAGAAAAATAGTGGATGAAGGATGGTATCTGTACTTTTAAGATCTCCCTTTGTGAGTCCCCTAAAAACCACAGACATACCGCAACAAGCTTGAAAAATGATCTGGGTTTAAATCCTGCCTCAGTTTTTTATTATGTGTCCCTTGGACATGTTCCTTATGTGCTCTGTCACTAGGACCTACAGGGGAGCTTTGAAAAGGTATAAAAAGTACAAGCAGGTACTTATTTATTAGTTATTTGTGATCTAATTTTTTTAAACTACAGGCACACTTTTTTAATAAAAGTTCCTGGTTGAATTACCTATTTGATAGTATAGCCATGGCACAGTGTCATGCTAAAATTTTAGGGTGCTCAAGACACACACCTTCTCTTTTTTCTTTTTTAAATATATTTCATTGATTATGCTATTATACTTGTCCCAATTTTTTTGCTCCTTCATCCTCCACCCTGCATCCCCCTACCTCCAGCATGCTTCCCCTTAGGTCATGTCCATAGGTTGTACATAAAAGTTCTTTGGTTTCTCTATATCCTATACTACTCTTAACCTGCCCTGTGTATTTCATACCTACCAATTATGTTTCTTATTCCCTGTACTTTTCCCCCATTCTCCATGATATTCCTTCCCACTTATAACCTCTATGTGATCTCCATTTCTGTGATTCTGTTCTTGTTCCAGTAATTTTCTTAGTTTTTTTCTTTTGTTTTTTAGGTTCAGCTGTTGATAGTTGTGAGTTTCATGTCATTTTACTCCTCATAGTTTAGATTTTCTTTTTCTTAGATAAGTTCCTATAAAATTTCATGTAATAAGGGCTTGGTGATGATGAATGTCTCATGATTGACTTTACCATTTCTGGGAAGCAGTAGTTTATCTGCCCTTCCATTCTCAATGACAGCTAAGCTGAATAGAGTAATCTTGGATGTAGGTCCTTGCCTTTCATGACTTTGAATACTTCTTGCCAGTCCTTTCTTCCCTGCAAGGTTTCTTTTAAGAAATCAGCTGATAGTCTAATTGGAAGTCCTTTGTAGGTAACTCTCTCCTATTCTCTTGCTGCTTTTAAGGTTTTATCCTTATCTTTAATCTTGGGTAATTTAATTATGATGTGCCTTGGTGTATTCCTCCCTAGGTCCAATTTCTTTGGAACTATCTGAGCTTCCTGGACTTGCATGTCTATTTTCTTTGACAGCTTGTGGAAGTTTTTCTTCATTACTTTTTCAAATAAGTCTTCAAAGTCTTTCTCTTTTCCATCTGGCACCACTATGATACAGATGTTGGAATATTTAAAGTTGTCACAGAGGTTGCTAAGCTTCTCCTCATTTTTCTTAATTATTATTTTTATTCTGTTCCAGTTCAATGTTTATTTCTTCCGCCAGTTCCAAATCATTGATTTGAGTCTCAGTTTCCTGGCCTTCAGAGTAGATCCCTGTATATTTTCTTTAATTTCATTAAGTAAATCAGATAATATAAAATATGCCTATACAAAATTCAT